>NC_090735.1:16815292-16937469 GCF_036898095.1 Palaemon carinicauda
AACATATCTTCAATGCGCACAAAATAGTTTTTTTTTTTTGGTGTGGTACAATAAAAAAAAACTTCGCAACGTCCAAGGATGTAGCGCTACCTTTTTTTTTTTTTTTTTTTTTTTTTTTTTTTTGGCAGATGCTGCTATTCTGAGTCCCATTATCAGACTGTAGTATTCAATCTTAGTCAGCAGTAATGACTATCAGTTCGAGTTTTTCTTCAACAATACATTCTCGTGAAAAAGTGCTTTCTCACAATACGCTATACTTTCTGTTTGCATCGGTCACACACACACACACATACATTACCCAGACATCATCACACAGACTGTCAATAGGCAATCTGACCGATTATCCATACCAGAATTCATTTCAGTCAATATGCCAAGAAAACATATTCGAATTTTAGTCACTAAAAATTGTCTGCAATTTTTAGCTGATATGTAAATTGACTGGGTGAACCAAGCAATTCACATATCACCTGAAAAGTTCAGTCACTTTACAGACCGTCTGGATTCAGATATTGTCTGTAAAATATATATATATATATATATATATATATATATATATATATATATATATATATATATATATATATATATATATATATATAAAATACTTCTTTTACGAGTGGTGCTGCTAAAGGTATAACATTCCGGTTTCAGCAAGTTTCAAGGGGTTAGCTCTGCGATCTATTTATTTTTTCTTTTTACCCAGACGGCTGCTAGTACCTATTTGCAGATGGGTGGGCTGTTTGACAACAGGCAGAGGTTGATTGACGGACACATGAAGCGTAAGGAAAATGTTGTCTTTAGCTTAATGTAACTTTCAAAGGAAGGCGATGGGCTGATTACATTCCTGCACTAGTATAAACATACACACACATACAAACACACACACGTGTGGTGTGTGTTTGTGTGTGTGTGTGTGTATCGGTGGATACCTAAACGTGGTGAAATCGTTTGTGCATTGCCAAGATCAGAAAAGGTGCCCTAGTCAAAGCCACCCATACTAGGTTGGTTTGCTGTGAGCAGCATCAACCATTATCTATCATTCTGCACATCCTTGTGTAAAAAATAATTATCTAGTTTATGACAACATGAGACCATCAAGCGCACCTATTTATACATTTTCTTTTTATCTGCAATAGGTCCAAAATACGTAAACTAAAAGGTCAGAGACGAATTTGTTTTACTAAATTTTAATCTAATGTTTTCTCGTGATAATGATGGAAGTATATGTGGCAACGTGCCATTTATTTGTTCCTGCTTCTTGCCATCTCTCTCTCTCTCTCTCTCTCTCTCTCTCTCTCTCTCTCTCTCTCTCTCTCTCTCTCTCTCTCTCTCTCTCTCATTATATAACTATTTATTCAAAGTTACAGCTCTTAGTGAACGTTTTCGAATGCATTTATATGATATACTGTTTCCTTTGAGTAACAGTGGATAAGGATTTCAGTGTTATATGTAGGCCTAATGTTCATTTTTACCTTCAATCTGTGAATAATTGCCAGCATGGCATTTTGGGCTTTAATTGAAATTAAATGAGGACTAAATTAGCATCACGGCTTCTAGATTTCCGGAGGTTTATTGTGGGTGCGTCACTTCAACGTGTACAGTACTTGATTTGTACGCTCGGCCCCATTAAAACAATGTTATTTTGCCCCATTAGAACAGTGTTTTTTTAAGAGTTACTTTAAACTCCCTCTATATTATTGTTTCTCGCCAGATTTTTATATAAATAACTTTTTAAAGAGAGTTATATACACCAGAAGCTGTCATTTGAAAACCCCCTTAGCGTTTTAATTTCTTAATATAGGCCTTTAACATTTTATAAATTTATAGCAGTCACTTTCGAAGGTGACTATTTTTCATAGGGAAGTTTCTTGTTTATATATATATATATATATATATATATATATATATATATATATATATATATATATTCTAAAAGTGAATGTACTAATTGTAGGCTATGTAATAACCCATCTTTTCACTTATGAATAAGAAGAAAAAAAAAGACAGAAGAATGGCCTTTAAAGTTATACTATTTTTAGCAATAGATTGAATAGACTTGAATATATTTATGTATGGGCTTTTTACGGTATTTTTCCTCACCATTATAGGACCTTTTACTCAAATTCAGAAATATATACGCTACATGTCCAAATGTGCACACTTGAGCAAGATGTGGCTAGCATATTATATTCTCCTCTGTGTATTTTTTTCAGGGGGGCCATATTCTACACTTTTGACATATTTACCTACTGTCAATTATCTGACAATTATGCATCTTTCAGTATAACCATAACATAGGGATTGTAAATATATAATCATGTAGGCAAAGATATACGATGAACGTAAGTATGCCATAGAAAGGATAAGAAAACGGATAATGAACTCCACTGATAGTCATAGAAAATGGTTAAGTTTTTATGGGGACCTAACATAGATATCTTTCCCTTGAATTATCTGAGAATTGATAAAAAAAATGGGTATCCAGATCGGAAAATTATTGCGTGCGGGACCGACCGCGCTTACTATATATATATATATATATATATATATATATATATATATATATATATATATATATATATATATATATATATATATATATATATATATATATATATTTATATATTTATATATATATATATATATATATATATATATATATATATATATATATATATATATATATATATATATATATATATATAAAAGACTTGTTTTAGTGATAAAGCAAATTATTTTCATTAAAAATTTTATTTGAGACATGAAATTAGACGTTCTCCTTGGCAAAAATGCAATAATCTCAATTTCCAAAATTCTAAGCAGAGTTCGTGAGTCGCACCGACGAATATATATTCAAATTGGATTGGTTAAAATTTTTACTTCTCATGTTTATTAACTTATGAATTATTGAAAATATGTCAAAACAATCGAATAAATGAGATGCTAACACAAAATGGATGATAAAAGACTAGGCTAAAAGTTTACTTCACAATCATACACAACGTTATTTTTTCCCTATACAACATAATGATCATTAGGAGATAGATGTTATCCTGTTATGTGGAATGAGGTTAGGTGATGAAGGATGCTGGAGGCTCAATGAAGATTTAGTTACGACTTTGCTTAATGATATATAGGCAAATGATGTGCATGGTCTAGACCAGAGGTCCACATCAGATTTCACATAACTCCTCGTATCTTAAAACACTTCGTGCAAGTACCCAAGATGTATAGGGCCTTTTAATTTAACAAGAATATCAACCATCTCTCTCTCTCTCTCTCTCTCTCTCTCTCTCTCTCTCTCTCTCTCTCTCTCTCTCTCTCTCTCTCTCCCTCTCTCTCTCTTGCACTTGGACGAAATCTATCAGTAGAACATTTGATAGTAATAGGAGGAATTTATGTTATTGAAAGATATATATATATATATATATATATATATATATATATATATATATATATATATACATATATATATATATATATATATATATATATATATATATATATATATATATATATATATATATATACGTATATGTGTGTGCGTATGTATATGAAATTAATAAAAATGAATATATTTCATCTATGGGTTAGTTATATATGGATTAATATATCTCCCGTTACTGTGTACACAAGAATCTTGTTGTTTATCCTCTGTCGAAGTCTTTGCGTATATTTTTCAATAATAACCATTAATTTTGGTCTACTACTATGAACTTCACAACTCCTAGTCCTAATTCCAGTTTATATTTGGAATACAGTGTAAATTTTAATGATAAAAGATGGTCAAAATTATATAGATTTTTCGATTAAATAAGTGAAAATGTGTTAAATTTGGCTGAACATTGTTGGAACTCGATTGGGGGTGTGAGCTGTTGCTGAACTTTGGAACAGTAATGTCTCCCGTCACATCTTACTCCTCCCTGGCAACAAGGAACGACTATAAATTGAATTGTGCTGTGCGATTGTTCTGTTAACCATTACTGTGCAGGTAACTCATAATAATTTCATTGATATTCAAATGATTTTACAGTTAAAATATTGTTATTTCTTGGTATGAAGCTAATCTGATAGAAGTGTGTTTTAGAGCCTAGGCCTATTTTTCAAGAACTAGCAACTTCATGCTAGATTAGGCCTACCCTCAACGTAGTCTTAGCGTACATATTCGATTAGCGTATCTTTGATTATTTTCCATATGATTAAAAACTATAAAACAGAGACTTAAACCAAATGACGAAAATGATATTTATAAAATAAACTGTGTTCATTTTGTAGTTACCTAACCTCACTTTAACCAATCTTAACTTACATACCATAATATGATCTACTCTTAGGTAACGTGATCTAGTCAAATCAAATCTTGCTTTAGCTACCCGTATCTACTCTTACCTTGCCTACCCATACTTTTCCTACCTATATCTTGCCTACCATCACCTTGCCTAACCTAACCATACATATTCAACCTCACCTTACCTGCCCTTACATTAATTGCCCTTACCCTACCTACCTCGACCTATTCTACCCTTACCTTAACTCCTGCTCATTTTTTACCCTTACCTTACCTCCCAATACTTTTTACCCTTACATTACCTACTCCTACTTTTTTTACCCTTACCTTACCAGCCTCTACCTATCCTACCCTTACCTTAACTCCTACTAATTTTTTTACCCTTACCTACTCCTCCTTTTTCTACCCTTACTTTAGTTACCTCTCCCTATTCTACCATTACCTTGCCTCCTACTACTTTTCCTACCCTTACGTTACCTTACCTTAACTTAACTTTAACAGTAAGGCTGTGCTCTATTAACTTTTGGTAGAAACATTTCTAACTTCCCTTATACATTCTCCAATTCAGTTCCACAGTATAAGTAAGGCTTTATATGCTATGAAAATGTAAGTAAATTACTATTATATACTGAAGATTAGTGACAAATTTGTTTATTGATATTGTCAAGTTGAACAATTTCCTTAGATAGGTAGACCTACTGTATGTATTTAGAAGTGTAATGGTATGCTTCTTTAATATCCTGGCAGATAAGAATTTACCATAAGATTGAACAGCAATGCCATTTTCAAAGTTTAATATTGGTGTTTGGGAAAGTAATGATGTCTGTATGTACATCGGTATTTGCGACTGCTTGTGGACACTATTTTTTTCTCATGTAGTCATTATCTAACAGTTAGAACCAATAGATTAAACATAAATTTTTATGGATAAGTTCCCTCATGTTTTCCTATTTTTTACAACCTTGTCTTCAGTTCCACTGTCTGTATTATGCTAAGGTTGTTCCCGAAAAGAGCGGCATTTAACATCTGAGTTGTGCCAAAAATCTGATCCATACAAATTTTCCAACAACATGGATCCATCCCTTCAGCTGTGTTATGCCTGACAGAATGAAAGTCATGAGTATTTAAACTTCGGTAATTAGTGGAATTACCGCCATACAATGAAGGTAAATATTGAGAGAACTTTAATGGAAAGGGTTCATATAAAGGTGAGGCAAAAACTTTTTAAAGGTTAAAGGTGTCTGGTTTCAGTTCTAGTTTCATTAGAATAGATGCTCACCAGAATTTCAGCCAAGCAAGCGATAAGGGTCCGAAGTGCTACTGTCCTCAGCGGGCATCATGTCCTCAGTGGGTCCTACCCGCTGAGGCTAAACATGTTATATAGGGAAAATGCCCCCACCAGGCTATGTTGAGTTAGTGAATGGGGTCTCCCCTGCCATGTCCCTTTCAGGCAATGGAGCCATTTGTCAGACATGATAATTGGTAATAACCTAATAACAACTTCACTCACGAATGTATGCCGAACGATAACATTAGCAATGTTACCAAGGATACACAAGTGTTACCAACGATGACTCGGATTGTTAAGGTAATACTACCGGTTACACAATATATAAATAGTACAAAAAGGGTACAGAACCTAACAAACCCACCTAACCTAACCTAGTAGTTGACAGGTCACAAACCTTAGGTATTTACTGAGAACGGTAAAATTAGCCTCGATACGAATGATACACAGCGTTACCAACGGTACGGTGACATTACTAGCGATGGTAATGCTAGATATTTCTCCATATGTATTTAAAATAATTTTTCAATATAAGTTTTACACAATATATAAAAAGTACAAAAAAGGGTACAGAACCTAACAAACTCACCTAACCTAACCTAGGAGTTCCCAGGTCACAAAACTCACGTATGTACTGGGAATGTTAAAATAAGCAACGTTACCAATGGTACACAGTGTTAACAACGTTACAAAGGCATTGCTAATGGTAGCAATGCTACGGTAATATTTCATGTATATTTTAATGAATTGTTCCATACACACTTTACACAATATATAAAAAGGTAAAAAAGGGTACAGAACCTAACAAACCAACCTAACCTAGCTATTGTGTTGGTCACCCCTGCATATTCCCTATATAAAATGTTTAGCCTCAGTGGGTAGGTGCCCACTGGGGACACAACCCGCTGAGGACAGTAGCACTTTGGGTACTGTTGAAGCAAGCCCAATCCCTCCCTGTGGTGCCCAGCAACAGTAGTTGCCTTCCTAGTAAACAGTTCAAACAAACTGTTCTGGGCGGAGATCGATCTGCTGCCATGCGAATGCTAGGCAAACATGTTACCATTGTATTAGACAGGAGGCTTAAGGAATCATTTCATCAAAATTTCGTCAATATAAAACTATTATCAAATGTACGTTTCATTGCTAAGAAGTTACAGAAAATTATTTCCAAGACCAAGCTGCCTTTGTTGGGCCCATCAATTGCATTCAAGTGAATAAATCAGAATTTGGAAAGTAAAAGTATAGCAAAGGAAGACCTTTGGCTGGTGTGTAGATGTATGGTGACATAGAGCAGAAGACCAAAAACTTCTTATTGATTTCTCATGGGGATTAATTAAGGAATATCGATACTCTTGTGCCCAATGTGGCACCATCTTTTCGGCTTCTGAAACTGTTTCCCATTCCCTTCGTTCTGCATGCAGTCTCTCTCTTCCTCACAGGACTCTCGTATCGAGTGTCGGGAGTGGCCATCCTCCCAGTTGGTGAGATTTGATAGGCAATGGAAGAGGAAGTCTAAAAGGGATTATTCTCCTTGGGGTCTTCCTCAAAGATGAAAAACCCCGACTTCCTTCTCCATCGGCTCAATCCCTCCACTCTGACTCTGCTCGCTTGTTCTCCTTTGAAGGATGGTCGAGTAAGAGTGATGGCAGCACTGGAGGTAATGCACTAATAGAGCTCTCATGACCTCCAGACAACACTTGGGTGTGGACTCCTTCGCTTGCCTTAGTGAAGAAAGGGTCTCTCTCTCGTTGCCACATACACACCTGCTTTCCATGGGGTTTTTGGGTCTCCCCGCTAAGGAATGGTTTTTTCGAGAGTACTACAGTAACGCGCACAGCTGGAGGGCATATCTACCTCCCAAATGATTAACCATGGTCATCCATGTCGAGAATCTGGAGGTAATGCACCAACAGTTTTCTCATGCCCCATAGCTGCAGCTCTCTTTGCTTGCTACCTTCATCCTACAGCTCTGGCATACGAACAGGAGTACAATAGTTGTAACCGGTACTCCTTGGAGTTACCAGTCAGGGCTTTTTCTCGTACTTCCCAATGTTGGAGTACAAAGGTAACCCAGAAGATGCCTGAAGGGAAGCAATTTCACCCGATGCTCCTCAGAGTTACCAGACGTGGTTTTTCTCTCATGCCTCCTAATGTTGGAGTTTGAGGGTAGCCCAGAATCTGCTTGAACAAAGGCAGCGTCAACCAGTACCCCTCAGAGTTATCAGTAAGGGTTTACTCTCTCGTACCTCCTAATGCAGGAGTACGAGGGTAACCCAGAAGCTTACTTAGGTTACTCTTCTAATCTCACTGATTACGCTATCCACCTTCAGAGCGCTGAGGGCCCTTAGTGTTTGAAACACTGAGCTTCTCCAGCCAGTGTGGAGTGCCTGTGTTGTCTACAAACAAGGCCCTCTTCCCCTGTGGAGTTCCCTCCTTGGGTATTTGAAACAAGTGCTTGATTTGTCAGGCCATGTTCAAGCTCCTCAGTGCACCCAGAGTTATTGCCTCGGAGGGTGATACTGGCTGACTGCTTGTGGTCTCCGCCTCTCCTATCGTGTCACCAGGGTCACAATGAGTCTGGTGAACAAAAGTCCTTCAGGGTGATTGCCACAGATGGCGATACTTGCTGACCACTTACAGTTACATATCTTATCATGCCCCTGGAGCACAACAAGTCTCATTATACATAATCTTGCGTGGTTATTACCATAGATATGAATGCTTTCCTACAGCTTGCTACTGCCACATCCCAGTGTTGATCGGAAGACTCAGAGTCTTGTGAGACAATGAGTCTCGTGAGACACAATCTCTGACTTCTCCCTACGGAATAGCGAACTCTCGTCAGAACACTCACATGGTTCCGGCCTCCGATCCTTTTCAATCTCTGCCTCACCCTGTCATGCCTTTAGGGCACAACGGTTTCGTGAAAAAACCCCTCAAGGTTATTCCCTGAAGCCTCTATTTCTGAAGGGATGGAATCAACTCGTGCTTACGTTTGATTACGATAGCAAACTAGTAAACAAGTATTCTCTTTCTTGCAGGTACACTTGTGCCGCTCACAAGGCGGACGGTCAAGTGCCTACTACCAACAAAGGTCTGAACTCTTAATCGCTTTGCTAACTGCATATGCTCCTTGTAGGCGTACGCCCGCCCACGAACATGTTCACAATGCTTGGGCTAGTCAACAATCCTTTTCTTTTAGCAATGATGTTGCGCTTCGTCGCACACACAGTGATCCCGCAAGTAACTCCATGAACTATCTCGGGTGCTCACAACGCAAAAACGTTTTCACAATGCTCAAGCTTGTGTATGAGCACTTACCCTGAACAGGGAAGTTATGATTTGACACACCAGCATGTGGCCAAGCAAGCTAATACTGCTGGCAAAGGCTGTTTGCTTTGCCAGTTTCACCCACTACCCTTACGGCCAAGCCAAATGCATGCTCGTGAGAAGCAGCAAGGGCTCCTACCTTGACGTAGGTAGTCTGCCTTAAGTGGACTCCTACTTCATCCCTGTCATGAGGGATACCTGTCATCAGGGAGAAGGAGGTCTCGTTTTCAAACATTTATCAATGTTTTCCAATCAAGTATCGGGCTCTACGAACCATTCGTCCACAAGCCTGGATCTTCATTCTACCCTGATTAGTCGTCACAGGGTATTCCTGTCGTAAGGAAACTTATCATATATATAGGACAATTTTTCTGTTTGTGTTTCTGTTCCGTAAACAGACTTATGCTAACAACTACCTATCTGACAAATATGACTGAAGATACGGTTCAATCTTGTCCTTCGGAAGAAGTTACTTGCAACCAATCATTAGCGACCAAGAGTTTATGACAGCAATCAACGAGGGAGGTTCACCGTAATGTCGTAATCCGCTAGAGATAACTTGGCTACTCCAGTATTTACTAGTCTGTAAGCGGACATATACGAACAAGTCCCATTCTAGCAGAGGTAATTGGTGGTCAAGAATTATCATCCCTTTGCAGAGACAGTTGCTTGCAACCGATTGCATGACAGGACAGCAATCAACATGAAATGTTTGCTTGTTAAGCAACCTATCGACGCCCTCAGTCACTTGGATGAGAATTGATCTTGCGCTTAGAAATCAAGCAAAGCTTGCTGTACCTCGGGGAGTAAAGTCCTGCTCGGTCTCGACTGAGACAGAATGCCGCTCAGCTTTAAGTCTAACCATAAAATTAAGTGGAGTTAACTTGTCCTCTTCAACGGAATTCTCTTTCCCCATACAGTTTCGAATGTACCTGTCCTCAGCTAGAAGTCAGACCATCTCCTTGGAGCATAGTCCATATGCTACGCTCTCGGAAACGAGCACCTTATGAAGCACTGCGTCAGTCATCAGACCGTGACTTGACACTTAAGACGGTCTTCCATTTCGCCCTCACCTCAGGAAGAGGGGCAGTAGGTTGCATGGTCTTTTTAATGACGTACATTTTAAGGGATGGAGACTGGTAACACTCGGCTTGGTCCCTGGGTTCGTTGCTAATACTCAAAATCCGGCTGTAGAGATTCCAAAGAGAATCATGAGGAATACAATCTCTTTGTAGATTCAACAGGTAATAAATTGCGCCTTGAATCCTGTAGATCCGGAGCTCATAATGTTAGGGTAGTAGTACATCCCTAGTATATAAAAAGAATTACTCTGTGGCACAGGTACTTCAATCGTGTGTGTGGAAGCACCAGTCAACTTTGCAGCCCACTACCTGCAATACACAACCCACAGGAACATGGATATATTGTCCATTGGTCCTATGATGGCTGTACAACATAGTCTAAACACCTCAAGCTCCCTTGTTGGACAAGTAGCAGGTGGTTGAGGGCAGATGTTACTCAGGATTAGTCTTGGGATACAGCACCTTCGGTATGCTGCAAGCTGGTCTCCTCCGTCTGCAGGCATGAACCATTTCCCCTGTGTAACCTGATATATGAATATATATTTGTTACGTCCCCGCTCCCCCAGCGAGCTGGGAGTCGGGCAATGTCTAAAGAAAGATTAATTCAGAGAAGTTTTCCTAATCCAAATATTCTTACCTGGACAAGTCACATTGCTTAGTTATCACACAATCACACTGATTGTCCTCACGAGAATTTAGCGAGCTGTATGGGTGTTCCTCTATTAACCTCGTGCGAAGCATGGAGGCACACCCCGGGTCAAAAACCAACCAGTTGGTTAGGGCTTCCACCCACCTAAATGTCAATCTCGCCCTATAAAGAAGGAAAGGGTTTGTTTAGTGTGGCAGAGCAAGTAACAAATTTGGAAATAGTTTGCATGTTTCCTAACGATACAAACCTTGAGCTCTTTATACAGATATGTCCCACCATCACCTATCCCCCTGCAAGTCCTGCCGCAATCAAAAGTAGCAGCGTAATACAGGTGTATGTGTGTAAGCAGGGTAGCCGGTACTAACCCCACCCAGATCTCCCCTGCTAACAAGCGGTGGGTAGTTATACCTCGCTAAAAATCTGATGACTAGTTTCTAGCGTTGCTGAAAGTATATTCCCCATAAAGAGCTCAAGGTTTGTATCGTTAGGAAAAATACAAATTATTTCTAAATTTGTTATATTCCAGCTTTGCCGTTATTCTTCTCCTATGTATAGGACTCGGGTTTTTTATAGTTAGGAAAAATCCAAATTATTTCCAAATTTGTCATTTTTATACCGAACTGATATAGTTATACAAATATATTCATCCAACAGAACAAGAGGCAAGAAGAGTTTCACAAATTTCTGCTGGAAGCAGCTACATTATACCTTCACCTAACAGTAGAAATTGGACGCCAATCAATAATTCCTATAGCTACAGAAAGACCTCAGTCCTCGACCTCCTAGAACTTGGGTAAGGAACAATTTAATTTTGTTACATGTGCCAATGTTCTAATTTTAAGTTTGTATGTGAAACAGTTATGGGATTGGAAGGGCTATTCCAAGTAGTTGAAATCCGTTGGTAAGGGAAGAAAATGTACCTGGAATACTAGGACAGGTTCTGTGGGTGTGGTTATGCTATGTAAAATCCCTTTGTTCTTACACGAATACAAACCTTCGTCCTTTAATATGAGAATTGATTGAAGTGCAGCAGGAACTTTTCAATTAAAAACTGAAAACGAGGTTGAAGCAATATCCAGTAGATAGCTAAAGTATTTAAATTTGAGAGGATGTTAAAGTTCTCTATTTATTATACCCAAAAAATGTTTGTTCCGTAACCGAAATACAAACCACGCTATTTACATAAGGTTTACTTTCGGCGTAGCTGAAGTGACGAGCCATTAGATTTTAATGAGGGTTAAACTACCCCCGCGCTAGGTAGCACGGGGGTAGGGGAGGGGTAGCTAGCTACCCCTCCCCCCTCCACACACCGGTGAGCTGCCTCACTTCACTTTTGGCTCGGACGATGTACAGACGTTTCTGTCCCGTCCTCGCATATTGACAGCCTTAATTTGTTTGCTTTTTCTTCCAGTGTGAGTTTTTTTGAAGTTGGCCTCTACCTTCACTTTCCACCATGCGGAAATGCCCTGGACTTCCCGATCGCCCCTGTGGAACTTTTATGTCGGCGATCGAGACAGACCCTCACACCCTTTGCCCGCAGTGTCGAGGTCAACGGTATAGGAGTGATAATCTGTGTATGGAATGTCGGGAGTGGCCTACCTCCCAGTGGGAGAGGTTTGCGCGGCGGCGTAAGAAAAGTTCTAAGAGAGACCCTTCTTCCCCCCAGGGGAAGGAAGGCTCCAAGGACTTTTCTTCCGTTGCCCGAACCTCCTCCGAAGCTCCCACTCGTTCAGTCTCTTGTGAGAGGCCGTCGAGTGGTAGCGTAGGCCCTTCTTTTGTTTCCCAAACACGGTGTGTGGGAGAGGGCGTTGCCTCCCATAGCGAGGCAGCTCCCCCTCCTCCTACAGGGGAGGATATTATTGATTTTGTAGATTATGACCAAACTGTGTCTAATGATGATCTTTTCCAGCTTTGGGCTCCCTTGGGGCTTAAGGGCTCGCCCTCCAAGGAAGCCCTGTTTGATCTGATCCAGTTGGGGGCAGCTGTCCAACAGTCGCCGGTAATACCAGAGGTAGATCCTCTGGTTATTGACGACGTTGTTGTGACAGAGGCGTCCGATGGGTCGGGTCAAACCCCTGCTGCTACTGTTGTTGTTGCTGCTGCAGGCCCAGGTTCCCCCTCCGAACATCCTTCGAGGGGGAAGCTGGGTCCAACGGTCTCTCCTGCGAGTGTTGCTCCCCCTCGGGGGAGTGCACTAACAGAGACTCCTTTTCGGAGGACCGACGATGCTGATACCCTGCCACGAGGTCGTCTTCGCCGTAAGGCTCGCCCTCCTCTTCGTCGCCGAGGCCTTCCTTCTCCTTACAAGGGAGTCAAGAGGCGCCTCCTCTTCGGGTCGTCATCCTCGTCGTCCCCTGTGAAGGACTCTTCTCGTCGGGAGCAGACCGTAGCAGTAACTCCTCTGGACCTCTCTGATGATCGTTCGCGATCTCCTGTGCCTGCCAAATCTCCCTTGCCTACACAAGCACCGGTCCCTTCGGTTTCACCTGTGCGCCCTTCAGTAGCGCGCAAGTGCCACCGCTCTCCTGATCGCCAGCGCCCGCCTGCTCGTCAGCGCTCTCCTGCTCGCCAGTGCTCTCCTGCTCACCAGCGCTCTCCTGCCGTAGAGTCTCCTGACTCTCCTCGCCAGCGCTCTCCTGCCGTAGAGTCTCCTGACTCTCCTCGCCAGCGCTCTCCTGATCGCCAGCGCTCTCCTGCTCGCCAGCGCTCTCCTGCTCATCAGCGCCCTGCGCGCAAGCGCTCTACAGCAGATGAATCGTCAGACTCTTCTCGCCAGCGCTCTCCTGATCGCCAGCGCTCTCCTGAACGCCAGCGCTCTCCTGATCGCCAGTGCTCTCCTGATCGCCAGCGCTCTCCTAATCGCCAACGCGCCCCTGTTCGCCAGCGCTCTCCTGCTCGTCAGCGCTCTCCTGCTCGCCAGCTTTCACCTGCTCGCCAGCGCTCTCCTGCTCAGCGCTCGCCTGCGCGCACGCGCACTTCAGCCCCTGCTGCGCGTCCTGCGCGTCAACAGTCTCCTGAGCGCCGTCAACCTCCGGCGCATCAATGCACTACGGCACGCCCAGTTCCTGATGGGCGCCCACCAACGCTCGCCCGCGCACCCACGATCTTCGGATCTGGGCGCAGGCAAGGACATTGTTCCTTTGCCTTGTCAGCGTTCCCCTACGTGTCGACCACCACCTGCGCTTCAGTCTCCAGCGCGCACTAAAGTGCATACGCGCCCGCTCGCCCACGAGCCAGCTCCTGAGCCCACCCACTAGACTTCACCTTCGAGACCTTCAGCCACGGCGCACCATCCTACGCGTCAGTGATCTCCTATGCGCCAGCGTTCTCCTACGCGCCCGCGCGATCCTTCGCCTGCGCGCGAACGCTCACCAACGCGCCCGCGCGATCCTTCGCCTGCGTGCGAACGCTCATCAACGCGCCATCGCGCCATCGCGCCATCGCGCCCACGCTTATGATCGCCACAGGGCTCCGACTTGTCCACGCGCCAACTCACCTGTACGCGCCAACTCACCTGTACGCGCCAACTTACCTGTACGCGCCAACTCACCTGTACGCGCTTAGTCGCCCACGCGTTCCACGCGTCATCGATCACCAACGCGCCGTCGTTCGCCAGCACGCCATCACTCGCCAACGCGCCATCGCACCATCGCTTGCCAATGCGCTTGATCTCGCCTAGGCCACATCGTTCGCCTACTCGCCATCATTCTCCTGATCGCCAGCGATCACTCAGGCACTCGTGCTCACCTGTGCATTCACGCACACCCACGATTGCGCGCCCAATCGCCCACTCGCCCGCGGGCCCGCACGCGCCCGCGCCCTCATTTCCACGCGCCCACGTGCCTGCGCGCCAACGGTCGCCCACGCGCGACCCAGCGATTCTGCCATCGCGCGAGCGCCAGCTCGACCCGGTAATTCTGCCACCGCCCGAACGCCAGCGCGAACTAGCAATGCTACCATCGCGCGAGCACCAGCGCGACCTCCAGCGCGATTCCCGCCGGGTTTCGCAGCGCGCCCAGCCTTGCGAGGCACCGGGGCCGCGTACTTCCAGATCGTCCTCGCGATCGCCATCGCGGAAGCGCCGAGCACGCGCCCAGAAGCAGGAAGAGTCATCAGAGAGGTCCGGACAACATTCTTCTTCCCTTTCTTCTTTTCAGGCAGGACCTGTAGTATCCACTCCGAAGGATCAACCGATCCCCTTCCCTCCAGCAGGGATCGCCAGCCAGCCTTAGTTCGGTTCCCTGATGAAAGCGGTGGTGCAGGCTATGAAGCCAGCCCTCGCTGATCTGGGACTGAAACCAAAGGCTCCCTCGCCCCCTCTGAAGATAAGGAGAGGAGTGGATTTTGCGGTGACTTCTCCCCGGGTTAAGCTGGCTCCCAAGAGGTCCGTCGGGAAGGCCCCTTCCCCCTCGCAGACGTTTTCTCCTTCTCCTGTGGACGAACCTTTCCCATCCTCGGGAGAATCCAGCGAGGTGAGACACTCTCCCACGGCACCAATGGGAGGAACCCCACCTCAAGGAAGAGAAACGTCTCGCGTAGGAGGGACCTTCCAGACCACTTTGCTGGAGTCCTGTATCCCTCCCAGGAGGGAGCCCAAGGACTCCAAGACGTTACCCAAATCATCGTCGAGGTTTCGTCCAGAGCCAGCCCTTCCCCGGGAGAACGTCCGCGTGTCCCCCCATGAAGAGCCAATGGGGACAGGAGACTTAGCTGCCAGTCCACAAGGAGGAGAGCAGCGCAAATCAGAGCACGCCTTCTGGCAGGTCCTTGGACTAATGAGGCAACTCAATAGTTTCAAGGATCCCGAGACAGCCCCTCGCGAAGGCAAGGATACGGTCCTGGACCAGGTTTATGGCATTTAGAAGCCCCCCAAGACCAGTGCAGCCCTGCCCTGGTCCCAAGGGGTGAAGAGCGCCAGGGACAAGGTTGAGGGCCAGCTTTCCGAGCTTGCCTCCTCCAGCCGTTCTTCTGCCGGGAACAAGCTCCTCCCACCTCCTCGCGTGCAGCAGAGGAGGTACTTCGAGATCATGGAGGAGCCTTGTTTAGCTCTCCCCTCCACCACTCCGTGGAAGAGCTCACCAGGGGTCTCTCTGTAGAAAAACTCAACGCCCGGCAGGTAACATTCACAGCGTCGGAGGTCCTGAGCCAGGAGAAGTTCGCGAAGTGTGCCATGCAGGCCACTTCAAGGCTGGATGTCTGGCTAGGGTCTCTGGGCTTCCTATTGCGCTCTGAGGACTTGTCCAAGGAGAGCAATAGGAAGGGCTTGGAGACCTTCCTCCTCTCGGGAACGCCCTCTATCAAGTTTTTACCTCATCAGGTCATTAACCTGTGGGCTAACTCGATTCTCAAGCGCCGTGACACGGTGACCGAGAGGTTCCACCCGAAGGTCCCCGCTATGGATGTCAGCAAGCTCAGACACTCCTCCATCCTTGGAGGAAGCCTGTTCGAGCCCAAGGACGTAGAACGGACAGCTGAGAGGTGGAGGAAGACGAGTCAAGATTCGCTCCTCAAGAAGGCCCTTACATCTCGGCCCTACAAACCTCCAGCTCCTCAACAACAACAGCAGCCTCGCAGGACACCGAAGCAGCCTCGCAGGACACCGAAGCAGGCTTCGGCAGCTAAGACCAAGGTGTCTAAACCGCAGCCCTTTCCTGTCAAAGACAAGAAGGGCACAAAGTCCTCCAGGGGAGGCAAAAATGCTAGAAGGAGCGGCCGAGGCCGCAAGTGCTAGGATTGGCAATCCCCCTGTGGGGGGATGCCTATGAAGTTACGTGCTCAGGTGGCAGCAACTCGGTGCCGATTCCTGGACGACCTCTGTGGTTGGACAAGGATATCGCGTCCCGTTCATTTCATCTCAACCTCCCCTGACAGCGAATCCAGTGTCGTTGAGCTCCTATGCCACAGGATCGGCAAAGGGGATAGCCCTTCGGGCAGAAGTCGAGACCATGCTCAAGAAGGATGCTCTCCAGGAGGTCATGGACGGCTCCCCAGGCTTCTTCAGTCGACTCTTTCTTGTAAAGAAGGCGTCGGGAGGCTGGAGACCCGTCATTGACCTCTCAGCCCTGAACAAGTTTGTCAAGAAAACTTCGTTCAGCATGGAGACAGCAGACACGGTCAGACTTGCAGTGAGACCGCAAGACTTCATGTGCACACTGGATCTGAAGGACGCGTACTTCCAGATCCCAATCCATCCGTCTTCCAGGAAGTACCTACGTTTCAGCCTAGACAACAAGATCTACCAGTTCAAGGTGCTGTGTTTCGGTCTCTCCACAGCACCTCAGGTGTTCACCAGAGTGTTCACACTGATATCTTCGTGGGCGCACAGGAACGGCATCCGTCTCCTTCGTTATTTGGACGACTGGCTGATCCTGGCAGACTCGGAGTCGACCCTTTTTCGACACCGAGACAGGCTTCTGGGAATTTGCCAAGATCTAGGGATCATGGTAAATCTCGAGAAGTCCTCTCTGCTCCCAACACAACGACTGGTATATCTAGGCATGATATTAGACACCGATCTCCACAGAGCCTTTCCATCAGATGACAGGATAGCAAGGCTGAGGAGGGTTGCAAAGCCTTTCCTCAGTCGAGAAGATCTTCCAGCCCAATCGTGGTTACGTCTTTTAGGTCACCTAGCCTCCTTGGCCTGTCTAGTTCGCAACGGCCGCCTCAGGATGAGATCCCTGCAGTGGCGGCTCAAGTCCCGGTGGGATCAAGGCATCGATTCCCCGTACTTCCTGGTCTCGATAGGACCTGCAGAACGGACGGACCTGCAGTGGTGGCTGACCGACGACAACCTTCGAAAGGGAGTGGATCTTCTCGTCCTTCCCCCGGATTTGATGCTGTTTTCGGACGCGTCAAAAGAAGAGTGGGGGCCTACGTTCTGAACCAGAGGGCCTCAGGCCTATGGTCAGAATCAGAAAAGTACCTCCACATTAACCTGCTAGAGCTGAAGGCCGTTTCTCTGGCCCTTCAACAGTTCCAACAGACTCTGGCGGGCCACTCTGTGGTGGTGATGAGCGACAACACCACAGTAGTGGCTTATATCAACAAGCAGGGAGGTACCTTTTTATAACAGCTATTTCATCTTGCAGTAGAGATACTAAGATGGACCGAAGTCCACTCGATACGTCTATCAGCTCGCTTCATTCCTGGGAAAAGGAATGTGCTCGCCGACAATCTGAGCAGAGCTTCGCAGATAGTGAGTACCGAGTGGTCTTTAGATCCTCAGGTAGCCAACAAAGTCCTGACTTTGTGGGGTTCCCCGACAGTGGACTTGTTCGCGACAGCCTTGAATTTCAAGCTGCCGCTGTACTGCTCCCCAGTCCCGGACCCCAAGGCACTCTGGCAAGATGCCTTCCAACAACGGTGGGACAACATCGACGTCTTCGCCTTCCCGCCGTTCTGTCTGATGAGAAGGGTGCTCAACAAGACCAGACTATCGGTCAACCTGTCGATGACCTTAATAGTTCCGCTATGGCATCATGTAGAGAGGTTTCCGGACCTTCTGCAGCTCCTGACGCAACCCCCGAGAGAGCTTCCCCCACGACATGAGCTACTCAGACAACCACATTGCAACATCTTCCACAAAGCCGTAGCATCGCTTCGGCTTCACGCCTGGAGACTATCCAGCGTCTCCTCACTGAGAGAGGCTTTTTGCAACAAGTTGCGGAAAGGGTGTCTCGACACCTGCAAAAGTCATCCGCAGGGGTCTACCAGGCGAAGTGGAGAGTCTTCTGTGGTCGGTGTCGTGGGAGGGTTATCTCTCCCCTCGATGCCTCTATTCCAGCAATAGCGGAGTTCCTCGTTTATGTGCGGGAGGAAATGCACCTTTTGGTCTCGGCAGTGAAAGGCTATCGCTCAGCTTTAAGCCTTGCCTTCAGGCTGAAAGGAATAGACATTTCCTCATTGCTGGAACTTTCCTTACTCATACGTAGCTACGAGCTTACCTGCCCTCAGTCGGAAGTGAGACCGCCTCCATGGAACGTGGTTCGGGTCCTCAGGGCTCTGAAGAGACCTCCGTTCGAACCATTACGCCAGGCCTCTGACCAACACCTGACTTGGAAGACGGTATTCCTGCTCGTTCTGGCTTTGGCCAAGCAAGTCAGTGAACTTCATGGTCCCTCATACGACATTGCCCATTCAAGGGGATGGGGGGAGGTAACATTCAAGTTCGTCCCTGAGTTTGTTGCCAAGATACAAAACCCTGGAGTTCCGGACCCACGGTTCGACTCCTTCAGGGTTGTGAGTCTCCGCTCCGTAACCGATGACCCAGATCACCTGCTACTCTGCCCAGTGAGGAGTCTGAGACGTTATCTAAAGAGAACAGCTGCAGCCTGTCCACGCGTGCAAGCTCTGTTTGTGAGCACGGGTAGGACAAAGAGGAGGGTCACCAAGAACACCATCTCAGCCTGGATTCGACGGACCATCCATCATGCCTTGAATCCAGACCCTCTTCCGTCACGTCGCCCTACAGCCCACGATGTCAGGGGCATCGCCACGTCCCTGGCCTTCAAGAGAAATTTCTCTGTGACGCAGGTTCTACAAGCTGGAGTCTGGAAGCGTCAGACGACCTTCACAGCCCACTACCTGCAGGACGTGACCCACAGGAGCCTCGATACTTTTTCTATCGGCCCTGTGGTGGCTGCACAACAGCTGGTCTAACCTCAGGCTCCTTAATAGACAGGTAGCAGAAGGTTGAGGGCACTGTTACCCGGTTTTAGTCTGCGTGAAGGAAAGAGTATGTCTGGCCCTTACTTCTTTCTTCATCCTCCCC
The DNA here is from genome assembly GCF_036898095.1 of Palaemon carinicauda. Classification (NCBI taxonomy): domain Eukaryota; kingdom Metazoa; phylum Arthropoda; class Malacostraca; order Decapoda; family Palaemonidae; genus Palaemon; species Palaemon carinicauda. The sequence continues at coordinate 16,834,706 of NC_090735.1, forward strand.
TCTCTTGGGGAATGCAGCATCCTGGGTCTCTGCATAGCTGACCTCAAACCTCTGCAGGTAAACCATGCTTCCTTGTGTTCCTAGTACGAGTATTAAGTACAATACTGTCGCGTCCCCCATACCCTGACGAGGTGGTATGGGGACGTCCTAGTCTAGAATTCCATATAAAGGACTTCAGGTCAACTTCCTAGGACGAGTCACACTTCATCTCTCCACACACACTTATGTAGGCCGCTCGTTTCTTGCGTAGCAATAAACTTGTGAGGTACGGGGACTCTTTTTTACTCGAAGTGCTGCGCACTCGGATTCTGAGTCCCCGGGTAAGCCAAAGCCAGTAAGGCTGGGGACTTTCCACCCTGCCTAAGGGTAAGTTACCCTATGTAAATAGCGTGGTTTGTATTTCGGTTACGGAACAAATGACAAATTTGAAGATAATTTTTATTTTTCCTAACCATACAAACCTTAGCTATTTACACATATTTGCCCGCCAGCCCTGTCCCCCGAGACAAGTCCTACCTCTAAGTGAAGTGAGGCAGCTCACCGGTGTGTGGAGGGGGGAGGGGTAGCTAGCTACCCCTCCCCTACCCCCATGCTGACTAGCGCGGGGGTAGTTTAACCCTCGTTAAAATCTAATGGCTCGTCACTTCAGCTACGCCGAAAGTAAACCCTATGTAAATAGCTAAGGTTTGTATGGTTAGGAAAAATACAAATTATCTTCGAATTTGTCATAATTATACATAATTATCCATTCGTTAGTTCCTTTGGTCACTGCAACCTCACCATCCTTGTGAGCTAAGGATGGGGTATTAGGGGAAGCCAATAGGTCTATCTGCTGAGTCATCAGTAGTCATTGCCTGGCCCTCCTGGGTCCTAGCTTGGATGGAGACGGGGCTTGGGTGCTGATTATATGATATGGTCAGTCTCTAGGGCATTGTCCTGCTTGCTAGAGCACTGTCACTGTCCCTTGCCTCTGCCATTCATGATTGGTCTTTAAACCTTTAAACCTTTAATGGTAACAGATCAGATTTGACTAGGAATAACGATACTCAGTCAAGAGTTGTTGCTCAGAGAGTTTATGCTTCCACTGAAGAAGGAATACAATTTAACTAAAAAGAACCCCTTTCAGGCACAACCCAGGAACATAAATTGTGGGCTACCCTTAAATTTACATTCGTTAGTGTAGATTTAACAGTTCCTCCTTTACTTAAGCCATATGTCTCTGTCACTCACTGTCCAAAGGGAAAGGCAACTCTTTTGGCTGATGTATTTGACAGTAACAGAATAACAAGAAGCTCAATCTTTCTCATTCCTATTTTCCTGAGGCTAAGCTATCTAGTTTAGCTTTCCGGTCCCGTAAAATTAAAACACACTTGATGAATCTTCATGCTTATAGAGGTGTAGACCCAAATGGCATGTTTCCTGTTTTTTATAAAGACAGCTGATTTCTTAGCTCATACGGTATCTGTTATTTTCACCAAGTTAGCAAGAAGAGGTTCATTTAGCACTTTTTGAAGAATTAGTAATGTTACTCCATTCTATAAATGTGTTTGTGGTAGCTCTAGTCCAGCTGATTTCCATAACTCCCATATCATCTAAAGTTTTTGGACATCTTTTGAAAAACATATAAATATATATGCTGAAGGTGATCATCTGTTCTTTAGTTTTCAATTTGACTTATGTAAAGCCCTTGGAGCATGTGATCCCCTTCTTACAATCTCCAATGCTGTGAAAAAATCCCTTTATTTTTGCCTAAAAGTTAGTACAAGTGGCTTTGCTTTTAGTACTTGCTTTCACCATGTTAATCGCAAGGCCCTTGCTCTCAAACTCATAAAGTTTGGAGTATATGGGTCTTTTCTCAGTATTATTATTGAATTTTTAAGTCCTGGATTATAAAGAGTAGTTGTTAGTGGCACCATAGTGAGTATAGGAATGTGATATCTGGTGTTCCTTTGGTAGCGTTCTTAGCCCATTACTTTTCATACTATATACACATAATATGCAGCTTGACCTAGAAAACAAGCTCGTTGCATATGTAGATGATGCTACTCTATTTGCTTCAATTCTATGTTCCTGTATCTGTTAATAGAGATCTAGCTAAAATTAGTGCATGGTGCAAATTATGGGGCGTTAAGTTGACTCTTAACAAATATCCAAATATCTACAATAATAAAGTTCTTTAACTCTATACGACTTCAACTTTTATGTGTGATTCATGGTTGCAAATTTTCTTTTGAGAAACACATTTTGTCTGTTTCATCTTCAACTTTACAAAAGATTGTCTTACTGAGAAAGTCTTTTGAGATTTTTGGGGATCAATCTATTCTGAAGAAGTGATTTAATGTTTTCATTCTACCTTGATAGGAGTATCATTGTCTTATCTGGTCGTTAGCTGCTGATTCTCATCTTAATTTGTTGGAAAAGAACTTACGGTCTATTAGATTTCGTATTCCTAATCTAGATATTAATCTCTGGCATTGTAGTTCAGTCATTTTGTTATGCATGTTGCATAACATTTTTCATAACTCTCCCCATCCTTTGCATTCCGATCTTCCCAGACAGTAAGATCCTGCTCGTAATACTAGGGATGCAGTTCATTCTAATAGTCATGCCTTCTCCCCCATAAGGCTCAATACCATACAGTATTCTAGAAGTTTTATTCCAACTATGACCAAATCAGGCAGTCGAATCATTGGAACTACAAAAGTTCAAACTTGCAGTGAACAGATACACAAGTCTCTACAATTTATATAAGAAAGTTCTATTTTAATGTTGTTCCTGTTCTTAAAATATTTTTTATTAATTGCTCATTACTTCTCGTAGTTTATTTATTTCTTTACGTCCTTTCCTCACTTGGCTATTTATCCTGCTGGACCCCTTGGGCTTATTGCATCCTGCTTTTCAAACTAGGGTTATAGCTTAGTTAATAATAATAATAATAATAATAATAATAGTAATAATAATAATAATAATAATAATAATAATAGTAATAATAATAATAATAATAATAATAATAATAATCCAAGCTGAATTTTCCCTTATTCTTGTTTATTCCTACTCCGATATAAACTTCTGGGGTTATTTCTGGTTTTGTTTCTTATGGCCGAACAAAAAATAAGAATCAGTAGATTGCGTCATGCTACGCTGCTGGACAGCTATTGCACATGATGGCATACGATTGTGTCAAGAGTTTAGTCACTTCACTTCCAGCCGTGGTGGCAGTAGGACATCTCTGCCTCCACTCCTACGATCAGACAATTACATCGCCTTCTCATTACTCTTTTTTTTTTGCTTGTGCTTGTGTCTTTGTGTTAGGACATTAATATTGTCACTTGCGTATTTATTATTTGTGCTACAGTGTGTGTCTTTTTTACCTCGCTGCGTTCCTGTCCGGGCCATATAGTCGCCCTTGTGGAACCTTTATGTGCAGGATAGATATGTATCCTCACCCAGTTTGTCCAATATGTAGAGGAAAGAGATATTCGGTAGAATCGCCAATTGAGTATTGAAGGGAGTGGTCTCCCTCCCAACGGGATAGGTATCATTCTCACAGGAAGAAGAGAACCAAGAGAAATTGTTCTCCTCCTCCTCCCTCGGCAAGTAGTGAGAAGAAACACAAGGTAAGTGCGGCATTGAACGTTCTCACCCACCCTAGTTCCGAGTGTCAGAATCCCTCCGAGGTTTCTGTCACTGAGTAAGATGAACCTGATTTTGTAATCATTCTTTCTCCAAGTGTCAGTAATGTGGATCACAAGATTGAACCTGTTGTTATCGTGGATCCCCTGGCTACGGCATCTGTGCTCCCTGAGCCAGATCCGCTTAATGCTTCTATTCAAGACTATGCTGCCTTGTCTAGATGCCCCTCAACCACCACGAGTGCACTGAGTGGGAAGTTATACTCTTGTTATGCTAGAAACATCTCCTCGTTCCTGTCAGGACCTTAAAGCTGAGCCTGTCGTTTTCCCCCATCCTGAGGCAGCCTTATTGGAAGATCCTAATTATCAGTCTCCAATTTACCCTACCGAGATTGATTGATTGATTTAAAGTTTTCTGAAATCCTGACATCTAAAGTCCTACCAACAAAAGGCTTGCCTCATATGCCAAGGGGTCGTCGACAAGAAACTCCTCTAATGAGTACCCGGGATGAGTTTGGAGATTTGAGGGTGGTTGGACCGCTTTGGCTGTGTTCCCCACAACACCAGATTTGACAATACCATCATGCTTCACGTAGGCCTCCCCTCCCAAGATTCCTAAAGCTAGGAGGTCGAGTGTTATTATTCCCGCCATACCAATTCTTTTTCGTCCAAGAATGCTGTCCGGCTAAATGCCCAAATTCTTAAATATGAATATGTGGATGGAGCTAAATGAGATGATGTTACTGTACGTGCCACCTTTGCTGGGGCACCAACCCCCCCCCCCCCCCCCTCCCTCCCCACCTGCAGTTTAGGCATGCAGACAAAGTCCAATCAAGTCTCATCTCTGAAGTGTCGTGACATCAGTGAACGTGCAGCCATCTTGATGCCTGAGCGTATTCCTCCACGTCATGATGATACTAGGAAAATGACAACTCATCCCTCGGATAGTAGAGGATGTAACAATCCATGCAATGACTCGCCAGAGTTTTATAAACTCTCGGCCAGGGAACAAAGAGATATAACTGCTTCCTACGAAGATAAGAACCCTGTTTCTGATCCTAAAGATAGATCTTTTAATCGTTCTAATAGACACTGTTCTTTCACTCGTTCTGACGATCATAACTAACAGGATAGGTGTTCCTCAGAACGCTATTCTTTTGCAGGATATTCTTTTCAGGTACAGGTAGCGGAATCCAGGAGCAGAAAATTCCTCCCCTTCCCAAGAATCACCCCTATATCAGATATAGATGAACAATACAGCAGACGATGTAGACGTTTTAATGAACGGAATGCTGAGTACTCCTTCCCCGCCTCCTCTTTCTGTTATCACTCAAGAGAAAAGATGGACATCGGAGGAAGGATAAAGAACTTTATCAAATCAGAAAATCACCAACAAGACATTATCACGATTGATGATTCTTCTGAGAATAATGCGAGTACAGGCTCTGCTGATGTACCCACAATTGAGGCCCCAATAATGAGTTCGGAAGCCTACCACTTTATTAACCCTGGACTGCTACCCTTAATTTCCCCAACATTAATAGTACCTTGGGGTACAGGTGTACCCCCATAATAATATAATTCATAATAAATTTCTTAATTTTTTTATTTAAAAAAGAATAATGTGAAACAAAAGAAATACATCTTTTTTATCGTGAATAGGTTGAATAAATATTAAACTTTAATTATTCTGAATAATTTGGCCACATTTTTATTTAGTTATCCGAACAAATGAACTTCCTACTCTTTATGCACTTGACTTTTGATTTCACTTAAAGATTCGAGTTTTGGTGCTTCTTGATGTGGTGTGCCTATCATATTGCCTCGCGGAGATGATGCAGTAAAGCTGTTTTTTAAACATAAAACTTATCCGCTGGTTATATAAGAATGGCTAGCGTTCCCGACGCCTCGGCAGAACTATTTAAAAACTCGCGGCTAACGCAGGTATGTCAGGTGTACACTAGCACCCTGGTGGACTACAGGTAGAACTACTCCCACTTCCTCAGATTTTTCCTGCCGGTCGTACTGGTCAGAACGTTGAAAATTCACTCGCTGTTTACATTCAATTGGACGATTTATTTGGTGATGTACTCTGTCTTTTTGTTTTTGTTGGCTTTCGCTTTGGTGCTATCCTTTTCAAATATTCTTGAAATCTCTACTATTGTGAGATTATTTAGTTATTTTGACCTTTGTTATTGTTTAATTTTCTCTTGTCACTTTTCAATATGGCCGACCCCTCCCCTTTATATAGGAAGTGTAGTAAAAGTTGTCAGACTCGACTTCCTAAAGGTTCTGTTGATCCGCACACAATTTGTGTTAGATGTAGAGGGAAATTGTGTGCTTATGGGGATCGGTGTGAAGAATGTGCTTCGTTAACGGAAAGTCAGTGGGTAGCTTACGAGCGTTATACTCAGAAATTAGAGAAAGATAGAATTAGGAAAGAAAGGTTTAGACGTAGTTCGTCCTATTCTGTGGATTTATCTAGGTCTGATGTAATTAATCCTATGTCTTCCCCCGTAGTGGTAGATCAAGAGCCGAAAGAACCTACGATGAGGGATATGTTATCCGCAATTCAAGTTCTCGGTGTGAGGGTTGAATCTTTAGCAGCAGACAAAAAACAAATGATGTCAGAAAGTAATTTACTTAAAAGTGGTCGGACTAGCGATCGAACAAGTGTTAAAAGTCCGACAAATGTGTTTAGTGTAGTGGAGGGCCCGCCTGCGCGATCCTGTCGTTCGCCTAGCCTAAGACCTCTGTCAAGCTCCCGGAAGGGGAGAAGTTATGTCGAAGGGCGAAAGGGAATGAGAGGCTTCATCAGTCGCGTAGATGTTCCCTCAAGTGATCCTGATGGCGTAACTCAGGGCGCTCACCCTCATCATAGAAAAAGTGAGGTTAGTGCTTTGTCTCCCTCTTCAGATGAAGAGTCACGTGATGATAGGTGGCGTAAAGAATCTAGACCGATTAAGAGGAAAGTTCAGTCAGTGGAACAGCCGCACGTTTCCTCCCCGAAACAGCCGGGTTGTAGTCATTGGGAAACACCTGAACGTTTTTGGTCCCTTGACGAGTGTTCTCTTGCGAAGCGCTCGAATGTGGGTTCCGATGGGGATAGAGTAATGGATACAGATGCGGAGTTAATTTCTGGTTTTGGTGTGACTATTCATGCTCCACCTCTTCCTTCGGACTGGGATTCTTCTCCCGAAATGGGTAAAGGATTGGAGAGCGATGAAGAGGACGAATTCGCTATAGAAAAGGCTGTACAATTATCTCCTCAAAACGATCCAAAGTGGAATATGTTGTTGAACATAAAACAACAGCTCTTGTCGATGATGCAGTCTTATCGATCGGTTGTTGGCAGTGAGTCTGGGCGTCAGTCTTCGGTGGTAGACCCGTTGTCGCACAGGCGGCCTGTTGTCTCTGGGACTGACGTGATATCGCACAGGCGGTCTCCTAGTTTCACTGTTCAGCGGAAGGTTGGAGTAGATTTGTCTCGGCAGAGCTCTGTTTCACAACAAATATCAAAGGAGCATTCAACCGATATTCAGTCCAAGCGTGATAATGTCCGCCAAATGGCGGAGCAAAGGATGGAAGCAGGCGCGGGGCGCAGGCGGAGCCTGAGCGGCAACATGACGAGCCTCAGGAGTTAATTGTTGAAGGCGCTGAACATCGCCAGTAGTGCCAGACAGGCGCTAAGCGCCAGCGTGACGACCCACACCAGTCGAGCCATGAATGGGTAGAGCGCCAGCGCGTGAGCGCGACGCACCAGGGCTCCTCGGAGCGGCAGCGTGAACATCGCGTGAACGCTGCGCGCCAGAAGGCGGCAGAGCGGCGCCAGCCAGACTCATCCCATTATAGAATCAATCGTGACAGCAAACGCAAGTCGAATGACTGTCAATTGGAAATGGATATGGAACAACGCAAGCGCGTCCATGTCGGCACTGTTGCACCTGCACAGAAGGTTCAACGTTTGGGTCAAAACGCAGCCCCAATCTCTGAATTAGAAGATCAGGATGAGGTTGTCTCTCATGAGGAACACTTGGAGGATATCTCGGAGGAAGAGGAGGAGAAACCACCTCAACATGCGGTGGATTTCAAAAAGTTAATGCTAGTCTTCTCGGAATTATTTCCAGACAATTTTGCACCTGTTACTCCACGATCTCCCCCTTCTGAGTTTATCTTGGGCAAGACAGTGAAGACTTCTTTTTATACAAGAATGGTACTTTCCCGCTCTTCTAAGGGAGCATTGAAATTAATGGGAGCATGGATCGATACAAGAAAAGCTATGGGCAAGATATGCTTCGCTTTTCCACCAGCTAAGTTAGCCTCTAAATCGAACGTTTGGTATGAGACGGGAGAGGTCTTAGGTTTGGGAGCTCCGGCGTCTGCGCAGGGAGACTTCTCAAACCTGGTGGATTCTTCCCGTCGCATGGCCATGAGAAAGACAAAAGTGTCGTGGTCAATGTCGGAGTTTGACCACCTCTTAAAAGGATTGTTTAGAGCATTTGAGGTATTTAATTTACTGGACTGGTCACTGGGAGCCTTGAGCAGAAGAGTGATCGAGATGAAGGACACGGACACAAGTAGTCTTATTCAACTTATGTCTTGTATGGACAGAGCAGTCAGGGATGGTTCTAATGAGCTGGCCGCTTTGTTTACTGCAGGAGTTATAAAGAAAAGAGCTACTTTATGTTCTTTCCTCTCTGCGGGTGTCACTCCATGTCAGAGATCGGAGTTGCTTTTTGCGCCCATGTCTTCGGCTCTATTTCCGCAGGATTTAGTTAAGGAAGTGGCTGCAAATCTGACTCAGAAGGCTACTCAGGATTTGGTTACTAAAACAGCCAGTAAGGTTTTACCTACATCCTTCTCTTCTCGTAGAACTAAGGAAGGGGCGTCATATTCTCATTCTGCTCAGCCCTTTCGGGGTAAATCTACAGGGAGAAGTACTTTCAAGCCAGAGGCAAGGAAGCAAAGGAAAAGAGGAGCCAAGCCCGGCCAGGGCAGGGTCTGACTGCTCTCCCCTTCAAGCAGTGGGAGCCAGGCTGAACAACTACTGGCAGGCCTGGGAGAAGAAGGGAGCGGATACGTCTTCTAAAGGAAGGATACAAAATTCCGCTTGTATTAAAGCCTCCTTTAGTCGCATATCCGGTGGATCTTTCACTCAAGTACAAGAGAGGACCGAAGAGGCAGGCCATGCACTTGCAAGTGTCGCTTCTACTCAAAAAGAGAGCGATAGAAAGGGTGCAGGATTTGGAGTCTCCAGGGTTTTACAACCGCTTGTTCCTAGTTCCCAAGAGTTCAGGGGAATGGAGACCGGTTCTGGATGTGAGCGCCCTCAACCGCTACGTCCAGAACTCGAAATTCACTATGGAGACTCAGAAGACTGTGCTGGCAGCAGTGAGGAAAGGCGACTGGATGGTATCATTGGACCTCCAGGACGCTTATTTTCATGTTCCGATACATCCAAGCTGCAGACGTTATCTGAGGTTTGCATACAGGGGAAGCGTCTTCCAGTTTCGAGCTTTATGTTTTGGCCTCTGCACAGCTCCTCTGATTTTTACAAAATTAATGATGAATGTGGCGAGCATGCTGCACTCGAGAGGCATCAGAGCCTCCCTCTACTTGGACGATTGGTTGATAAGAGCTCCCTCAGTCGAGCGCTGTTTGAAGGACCTTCAGTTGACCCTGGATTTGACAAAAGAATTGGGACTTCTAGTGAGTTCAAAGAAGTCACAGTTGACTCCATCCCAGAAGATCCTTTATTTGGGGATGGATATTCGGAGTCAGGATTTTCAGGCTTTTCCGTCGCTTGCAAGAATTCGGTCAGCCCTTCTAAGGCTGGGAGCCTTTATGGAGAAAAAAGTCACTACGGTAAGGGAATGGATGAGTCTTCTGAGAACCCTCTCGTCTCTAGAGAAGTTTGTATCTCTGGGAAGGCTGCACCTGCGCCCCCTTCAATTCCACCTCAATGCTCATTGGAAAAGGGGAGACAGTCTCGACAAGGAGAGTATTCCCGTTACGAATACGATCAAATCACATCTTCAATGGTGGAACAATGCTCACAAACTCAACGAGGGTCTATCGTTGGAGCAGAGGAACCCAGACCTCGTGTTGTTCTCAGACGCCTCAAATTAGGGGTGGGGAGCAACACTGGGGAGAAGGGAGATCTCAGGGCGTTGGACAGAAGAACAGAAGGCTCTTCATATCAATCAGAAGGAGCTCTTAGCGGTGCACTTAGCCCTCAAAGGATTCAAGGGCCTGGTCCTGGACAAGGTGGTACAGGTCAATTCGGACAATACCACGGCCCTAGCGTACATAGCGAAGCAGGGGGGAACCCACTCTGAGTCTCTGTACGAGTTGGCGAAATCTCTACTCCTTTGGGCAAAGGAAAGGAGGATTCTTTTATTGACTCGATTCATTCAAGGAGCCAAGAATGTGAGTGCGGACAGGCTCAGCAGGAGGGACCAAGTTCTGTCCACGGAATGGATGCTGCATCTGGAGGTTTGCAAGAAGTTGTGGCGATTATGGGGTCGCCCTCTCATAGATCTCTTTGCAACCTCCAAAACAAAGAGACTTGGAATGTATTGCTCTCCAGTATCAGATCCCAAGGCAGCTCACATAGACGCGTTCCTGCTGGATTGGACGCACATGGATGTTTACGCGTTACCACCCATCAAGATCCTATACAAAGTAGTGCAAAAGTTCGTATCTCACAAGGGGACCAGAATGACTCTAATTGCTCCTTTCTGTCCGTCGAGAGTGTGGTTCCTGGAGATACTGGAGTGGGTAGTGGACGTGCCGAGAAGCCTCCCATTAAGAGCAGATCTTCTCAGACAACCCCATTTGGCAAGAAATCACCAAAACCTCCGAGCTCTACGTCTGACTGCCTTCAGACTATCGAAAGACTCGCAAGATCTAGAGACTTTTCGAAGGAGGCAGCCAAGGCTATTGCAAGAGCAAGGAGGACCTCTACCATCAGAGTATATCAATCCAAATGGGAGGTATTCAGAGAATGGTGTAGAGCTAACTCGGTTTCTTCGTCCAATACTTCTATAGCACAGATTGCCGACTTCCTTTTAGATCTGAGGAATAAGCGTAACTTCTCGGTCCCGACGATTAAAGGATACAGAAGTATGCTGGCAACTGTTTTCAGACATAGAAATCTGGATCTCTCCAACAATAAAGATTTACAAGACCTACTTAGGTCTTTCGAAACGTCTAAGAGATGTCATCAGGTATCACCAGCTTGGAACTTGGATGTGGTACTTAGATTCCTTATGAGTGGCAGGTTCGAGCCTCTGCACTCGGGTACTTTTAAAGATATGACTTTGAAGACCCTTTTCTTGGTGAGCTTGGCAACGGCCAAAAGGGTCAGTGAGCTCCGTGCTTTCAGCAAGAACATTGGATTCAGAAATGGAAAAGCAATATGTTCTTTGCAGCAGGGTTTTCTGGCCAAGAATGAACTTTCTTCTCGGCCGTGGCCCAAATCTTTTGTAATTACTAATCTTTATGACTTGGTGGGCGATGAGATAGAGAAAGTGCTATGTCCCGTTAGAGCTTTAAGGATATATCTCGAAAGAACAAGGAGCTTGAGAGGCAACTCGGAGGCGCTCTGCTGTGCAGTCAAGAAGCCCTCTCAGCCTATGTCAAAAAATGCTCTTTCCTTTTTTATAAGGCTTTTAATTAGAGAAGCTCATTTACAGTGTAATGAGGCAGATCTTAGACTACTCAAGGTGAAGGCTCACAAAGTGAGAGCAGTGGCTACTTCAGTGGCTTTTAAACAGAATCGTTCTCTGCAAAGCATAATGAATGTGACTTTTTGGAGAAGTCTGTATTTGCATCCCATTACTTAAAACATGTTCAGACTCTTTACGAGGACTTCTACACTTTGGGTCCATTTGTGCCTGCGAATGCGGTAGTAGGTGAAGGATCTACCACTACGTTCCTCTAATCTCTAATACTCTTTTCTTTCTCTTGGAACTTTGTTGTTGTTCAGGTTGTATGTGTAGACTGGTCGACAGTCTTCCGCAATCTAATGATTTGGTCAGGTGGTCATGTTGTTCCTTGAGAGCGCCCGGAACAAGGGTATTAGTTGAGGTCCTGTCATGTTGTAGGTTATGGCACCGTTTGACAGCTCCTAGAGATCTTCAGCCCCCTGGGTGGACCGCTGGATCTTTTTAGGATAACAGACAGAAAGAGGCAGAGAACCATTGCAGTCTGTTTCCTTATCAGGTACGAACCACTTATATTAGTTATGTGTAACTATTAAGTGAATTTTCAATCAAATTGCTGTCTCGGACCCGCCACCAAGGGTGTCAATCAGCTATTCTTATATAACCAGCGGGTAAGTTTTATGTTTAAAAATTATATTTTCATAATAAAATAAATTTTTGAACATACTTACCCTCTGGTTATATAAGTTATAATCCCACCCTCCTCCCCTCTAGAGACCAAGGGGCAAGAAAAATCTGAGGTTGTGGGAGTAGTTCTACCTGTAGTCCACCAGGGTGCTATTGTACACCTGACATACCTGCGTTAGCCGCGAGTTTTTAAATAGTTCTGCCGAGGCGTCGGGAACGCTAGCCATTATTATATAACCAGCGGGTAAGTATGTTCAAAAATGTATTTTATTATGAAAATATCATATTGCAGCATGCCTTATTACATGTGGTTTCATCAAATCAACGGACATATTTTTAGATAAGACCCTCTGAACTTGAAAGTTTCTTTCACCATTGATGAGAAACCATTCAAGAGAACAATAGAATTCCCCCAATTATATCTAACAAGTTATGAAATGTGCAAAAACGCCAGTGACATGTTTTACGTGCACATGTACGACATTGCTGGTCAAAGCTATCAGCTACTCCCTTGATTTGGCTATAAAAGCCTGAATCTGCATTGTCTCCCTTCTCATTCATAATATCCTACTTACAGGGTTTTTAAAAGTGAAAGATTAATTTTGGAGGCCTGAGTTACCACTCGATGATTCTGTTACCTTTGGGTGTGTGTGCGCCCCATGTACTGTATCTCGATTGTCTGTAGCACCAATGTGAACTTAGTCAAGCTTGCTACAGTTAAAGGTGTCTTGGAAAGGAAACTACACAAAATTTATTTGCTTATACTACCAACTGGTAGCGAGATACAATACTATTTTCCGATGGTGGGGTACCTCTGTACCCCAGGTAGCACTCCAGGTTTAAGATCATGAGCCAAATCCGCCACTTAAGAGTTCTGGAGGAGCCTCCTTTAGTGCAGACTGCTAATAGATGATGCAGCATCTATGATATTTTCTTGCTGACTCAGAAGCCCAGACTCAGGTTTGATGTGGCCCTTTCCAACCAAACGAAAGACACTCAAGTTTTTGAACTCCCGAGTCTCTGCTGCAGAAAACTCGTTAAAAGCGAGTAGGTTGTTGAAACTTCACCATTACCTCTGCCAAGCCAAAGATGTTTTTATGTTAATTCTTACGCAATCCAGAGCCCTCTACCCATGCAATGAGTATCAGGTTGTTGAGATACTTAGATGGATGGATTCTCTTGGCAGAATCCCAATCTCTCTTGCTGAAGCACAGAGACATGTTGCTTGATCTGTGCAAGGAGTAAGGGATCTAGCTGAACCTCCAGAAATTCAGCTTCGTCCTCAATCAATCCAAATTGGTGTCTGGGAATGGATATAGACTCGGTGCAAGCCAAGGCCTTCCCTGTGCTGTGGCCAACAGAGTAACGAGGTTCATGTCTTGGACAGAAACTTTCCTTAGAGGGGACGTCCTGCCTGCCCATACATGGCAGAAGTTACTAGGTCACCTTTCCTCATTAGAGAAACTCGTCCTCCTGGGAAGATTGCATCTACACTCGGTAAAGTGGGATCTACAGTGGGCTCTGAAGAACCAGTAGTCCCAACCTTCAGATCACCCTGCAACCCTACTGCAAATACCTCAGGGGGTGATATCAGACATCCTGTGGCAGCTGAGGGAGGAGAACCTGTTAGCAGGAGCATCCCATCTGGATCCTCCCCCACAATTATTACTGTTCACAGATGCATGTCACCAGGGATGGGACACCCATATGGGAAAGGAACATATCTCAGGCCTATGGTCATAAGAAGATGAGAGCTTCTACATAAACTTCCCGGAAATGAAAGCCTTATAATTAGCGTTACTTCACTTTGCAAAGATTCTGAAAGGTCACTCTGGTATTGATGAGTGACAACTTCACGGTAGTGACCTTCATCTCCAAACAAGGAGGCGTAGCCTATCTCCTGCTATGAAATCTAGGAACGTCATTGTAGACCAGCTGAGCCGTAAAGGGGCAGCAGTTGGTTCAAAATGGTCTTTGCTTTCTCTAGTGGTGAAGAGACTTGAGACTTTGTGGGGTTCCCCGTTGCTGGACATGTTTGCCACCCACCTGAATAACCATCTCCTAGTGTATTGCTCTCCAGTACCAGACCAAGATGCAGTGATGGAAGACGCATTTCAACACCCATGGGACAGCGTAGACTTTTACGCCTTCGTGCCATTCTGTCTGATTCCTCAGACTCTGAACAGAATCAAAACATCCAAGAGAGGCAGAGTAATGCTAGTGGCCCCAAAGTGGCCAGTAGTGAAGTGGTATTCTGACCTGCTGGAACTTCTCGTGGAAATTCCAAGAGAACTTCCAGAATGGCTAAACCTTCTATGCCAACCTCGCATAAGACTCCACGACACAGCACATTTGGAAACTATCCAGGGTTTCCTATGAAAGAAAGGCATTTCTAGACCAACTGCGAAGCAACTTTCCAGATACCTCCACAAGTCTTCCACAGTATTTTACCAAGCAAAATGGAAAATCTTTTGTTATTGGTGTCATAGAGGGAATATTGCTCCACTCAAAGCCACTACTTCCCTGATCGTAGACTTTTTAGCGTTCCTAAGGAACAAAAAGGCCCTTTCTGTCATTGTGGTGAAAGGATACCTTTTGGTGTTGAGTCAAGTTTTCGAACTGAAAAGTCTGGACTTCTCAGATTCCTAGGAACTTTTAAGATTCTTGGAAATCTCAGCATTAATAAGAAGTTTCAAGCAGTCTTTTCCTCCTCAAGAACTACCAAGATCCTATGGGCTTTACAAAAAGCCCCGTATGAACCTATGCATAAAGCCTTAAACAGAGACTTCACCCTGAAGACAGTCTTTCTCCTTGCCTTGGCTTCAGCCAAGAGAGTGAGTGAAGTGCATGGTATATCTCACCAGGTGTCTCATTCCAGAGGTGGAGAGGATTATCTTTGTCTTTTGTTCTTGAATTTGTGGCCAAAACCCAAAATCCGGTTGATAATGATATCAGATTTGACTCTTTCATGATCTTGTCTCTCAAATAGGTAGCTGATTACCCTGATGATATGTAACTATGTCCTGTAAGAACTACGTTAATATAAAAAAAAAGAACGAAGTAGCCTGTCTCAGACTCATGATATCCAATTTGTTTGTGAGCACTGGCCATTGGAGAAAGAAGGTTTCCAGAAATGCCATCTATTTTTGGTTGAGAGAAATCATCATGAGATCATATAAGTCCACAGGGGAAGCGTCTCCAAGGGGCCCCCTCGAGCACATGATATACGTTGGCTTGCTGCAACCCTAACATTCCGCAAAAACCACTCGATACCTCATTTTAAAAGCAGGAGTCTGGAAGAGACAAACCACTTTTACAAACCATTACCTTAAAGATTGCACACACAAGCTCTTAGACTCACTTCTATAGAGCCCCTGTTGCTGCAAAACAAACAGTCTAATTTAAGGTCTCGTGGGACAAGCAACTGCTTCTATCGCAGTCATCAGATACTCTCTGCATTATAATGGTGTTTATGAGCATAAAATTGAATAGCGATTTAGATCGAACTTGAAGGCCTCACTTAAAATGTGCCAAATGGCCCAGGTTTGTATAGCTAGGAAAAATAATTTGTATTAAATTTTGTAGTTTTTCACGAATTCTGATTATTAACACTTCTTCCTTCAGAAGTTTTGTTAAGATCAAAATTGCAAAGTCAAGTTTTAGGTTTAAAAGTGTCCGTTTTCTTGATCTATAGAAATAGAGATGAATATGCCAGTAATTCTAATGAATAATACTAAAAAGTTACTTTATGTATCAAATTAGTTATCAAGAGTCAGATTATGACTTGAAGGTGAAGAGCATTTGGAATAAAGATATTTTTATTTCTTTCAGATGCTTTTATTTACTTACACATACAAAATCCTAAACCCAAAACTAGTAAACAATAAACTATCTAGAGGACAACCCGATTCCCCTGGTAATATGGAAGAAGATGGATGATAAAGGAACGCTGATGGCACAAGATTAAATTATTCATATCTGAATAAGAGGGATGGAGGCTGTGATATTTAAGTGACATCGGTTTAAAGTCAAGTTAAAATGTTCATTTGATTTTTTTTAGAAGTTTACACCTTAGTTAGGTTACAGAGTAGGTAATAGATATTTATGGAAGGTAGCTTTTGTACAGTGTTCAATATACTGTAGTGTTGAACATAAACTATTTAAATAAGTGTAGTATCGCAGAAATTCTTTTGAAAGTTAAATTGTTCTCAAATTATTTTTGGTGAGGTAGTCATATATTTTGTCAATCTTATACATTATTAGTTTTATGTCTGTATACTATTGGACCATTCTAGATATATGAATATTTCTCAAAATGGGAATTATCAAATAGTCTTATCAGTAAAGAGGCAGCTAATCTAATATTAAATAGTATACTTTTATGACTCAGATTTTAAACAATGAACCTTAGGGACATAAAATGCCACATTTCTTAAACCTGTTGTATGGTACTTGTCGAATAATCAATCATTGTAATATTGCCTAGAAATTCATAAAATTTTAACAAAAAGTACTATGAATAATTTGTATAGTATTTCACTTCTCAAACTCCCAAAGGTTATTCACATTGTGATTTGACTAAGGACCTTTTATTTGATCTTTGGGGTGAGTCCAGCTGTTTGATTACTATAACAAGTTAAGTTTGAGTGATATTACAATTGCTCAATAGACCTAAACATCTTGGTTTAATGGGAAATAACACAAGCCAGTCAGTTTACCAAAGTATTTTTAAGTAAATTCTGATACAAACGTTATCATTTCTCCAAACACCGAATGTTAGAAAATTGTAATATATATATATATATATATATATATATATATATATATATATATATATATATATATACATATATATATATATATATATATATATATATATATATATATATGTATATATATATATATATATATATATGTATGTATATATATATATATATATATATATATATATATATATATATATATATATATAGATATATATATATGTATATATATATATATATATATATATATATATATATATATATATAGATATATATATATGTATATATATATATATATAGATATATATATATGTATATATATATATATATATATATATATATATATATATATATATATATATATATATATAGTGGAACCTCTACATACGAATTTAATCCGTTCCAGAACCAACTTCGGATGTAGAAATTGTTCGGATGTAGAAACGAATTTTCCCATAAGAATACATTGAAATAGGATTAATCCGTGTTTGAGCCCAAAAACCTATGATAACTTCTTAATAAACTACTACACATAATTTTCCCATGAGAATAATGAACACTAAATTAGATAATAGACATGTAAATAAGAAGAATAGACATGTAAATAAGAAGAATAGACATGTAAATAAGAAGAATTAGCAAAAAATGATAAATAAGAAACGGGTTTTTAGCGTCACTTTACCTTAGAAACTCCAGCGCAGGTGTTGTTAGTCTTGCTACGCAGAGAGGAGACGGACGGGCGGCGAGGAGGTAGAGAGGTTAACTATGATAAACGTACACTACCGTAACTTATTCTAACTTACACTAAGTGAACTTTAACATAACTTAGCTTATTTTTTTTTTTTTTTTATTTTATATTTTTTTTTTACATTTTCTTTTTTTCTTTTTGATGATTACGTAATTTTAATCACTATCACTCTCTACATTTAAAATTGACTGAATTTCTTTTGCTTCACTCTTTTCCGTTTTCTGTGTTTCACTTTCTTCCCCTTCACTCTTTGCCGTTTTCTTCGATTCACTTACATCCTCTTCATCGCGAGTTCGCTTCCCAGTTTTTTCAAAGAAAGCATCGATAGATAATTGCTTGGTACGGCTTTTCAGAATGTTTCGAAAGTGAGTTAGGCAAACATCATCGAATTGAGAAACTACACGACAAACCTGCAATTTCTTTGGATGGTATTTGTCGATGAAGTCGACCACGTCTTGATATTTTCCTAACACCTCTTTTGTTTGCGCCGAACCTAACACATGTTCTACCTCCTCGCTCCCTTCCTCGTCATCACTCATGTGCTCCGACATAGCATGGAGTTCCTTGAGCTCTTCCGTCGTCAGTTCATCGTGATGTTCGGCGACGAGTTCCGTAACGTCATCTGCGTTGACCTCCAGACCCATAGACTTGCCAAGGGAGACGATTTCCTCTACGGCTTCCGCTGCACCGACCACGGGATCAGGTTTGGGGTCAAAACCCTCGAAATCTCGGGGAGCAACAGCATCAGGCCAAAGCTTCTTCCAAGCGGAATTCAGGGTCCGTCAAGTTAATCCCACCCAAGCCTGATTTATGATCTTCAAGCAGTGCACGATGTTGAAGTGGCCCCTCCAAAATTCACGCAAAGTTAAGTTGGTGCTTTGCGTGACATTAAAGCACTGCTTAAATAAGTGCTTGGTGTACAGCTTCTTAAAATTAGAGATGATTTGCTGGTCCTTGGGCTGGAGGATAGAGGTGGTATTCGGTGGAAGATACAGCACCTTTATGAACTTGAATTCATCGAAGATATCATCTTCAAGTCCGGGGGGGTGAGCGGGTGCATTGTCAAGGCATAGCAGGCACTTTAAAGGCAATTTCTGTTCATGAAGATACTTCTTCACATAAGGGCCAAAAACTTGGTTTACCCATTGCACAAAGAATTGCCTAGTGACCCAGGCCTTCGAGTTGGATCGCCAGAAAACATGAAGCTGATCCTTATCGACGTTGTGTGCTTTAAAGGCCCTAGGGTTCTCTGAATGGTAAACCAGTAAGGGCTTGACTTTAAAGTCCCCGCTAGCGTTGGCACATAGGGCAAGAGTCAACCGATCCTTCATTGGCTTATGCCCAGGCAATTTCTTCTCTTCGGCAGTGATGTAGGTTCGACTCGGCATCTTCTTCCAAAACAGCCCGGTTTCATCACAATTAAACACCTGCTGCTCTACGTAGCCTTCTTCCTGCACGATCTTTTCGAAGTTCTTGACAAAGTCAGCTGCAGCCTTTGTGTCCGCACTAGCAGCCTCTCCGTGGCGAACAACTTAATGAATCCCGGACCGTTTCTTAAATTTCTCGAACCAGCCATGAGATGCCTTGAAATCATCTGAGGAAGGCTCGGTTGAACTCTCCCCAGCATCACCCCCAGAGCTCTCCTCCTTCAAGTCCGTAAAGATGGCGTGCGCCTTCTCGCAGATAACGGTCTCGGTGATGGTGTCGCCAACGATCTCTCTATCCTTAATCCACACTAGTAGAAGTCGTTCCATCTCTTCTATGATAGAGGTACGGCGTTTGGAAATTATAGTGATCCCCTTAGAAGGTTTCACTGCTTTAATAGCTTCCTTCTGTTTAAGGATTGTCGAGATCGTCGACATATTACGGCCATACTGTTTAGCAAGTTCACTCACGCGGATGCCACGCTCATGTTTTTCAATAATTTTCTGCTTAATTTCTAAAGAAAGCATTTCCTTCTTCCTTTTCTCACCACTACCACTACCACTGGCAAAACTAAGCCTTTTTGGACCCATGATTTACGTAAATTACCGTTAAAGGATGCACGTAAAAAATCATGATTAAAACAGGGTTAATAGCAGAACGCACAGAGCACAACCGCAAGAAGCCGACGAGAACAGAGGACTGACCCAAGACCCACTAATTGAGCGTCCCTTCGAGGTCGATGTGCTGCCTTCTATCGGCGGAAATAAAAAACACTTAAGGCGCTATGAGCACCGACTACGCGTACGAGTATTGTTTACTTCGGGTGTCGAAAAAAACATTCGGGTGTAGAGTCGGAACGTGTTCGAATTGTACTTCGCGTGTCGAAAAATTCGGATACAACCATACAACCGGTACGACAAAAATTGCTTACTTCGTGTGTCAAAATAAAATTCGGGTGCAGAGTCAAAAATTTGCTCGAATTTTACTTCGGATGTTGGAAAATTCGGATGTAGATACGTTCGTGTGTAGAGGTTCCACTGTATATATATATATATATATATATATATATATATATATATATATATATATATATATATATATATATATATATATATGCATATATATATATATATATATATATATATATATATATATGCATATATATATATATATATATATATATATATGTATATATATAATACGTTTAAAGAGAAACTATTTAGACCCAGTTAACATTACATATGTACAAATATATTCAATCTTTAACGTATAAATTATTAAGGAAATTTACCGTATTCCATGCTTTCGTCAAACTTGGATTTTATTCATGTAGAAAAAAAATAGTAATTTAGATCTCCTAGACTGAATGGAGTTCAACGTCATATTGTATTCATATAAATGGTATCTTACCAAGGGTGACATTGGAGTTACCATGCAAAGTGTTACAGATATGGTTGTAAGACTGAGAAATTTACCATGCTTCTTTTTCTGATATTAAGGTATAACTAATTCTCAATCATCACAAGAATTTTTCTTTTAGCGAAGTCATTTTCTTACAGCTAGGCGCAAGAATTCTAATCTGGAGTCAATCATATTTCTACTAATGTATTGTCTTCATAAGAGAAGAAGGACATATCAAATAAGAATTATAATCGAGTTAGGTTGCTACATTTTTCTAAAATAGAGTCAATGGGAGGTTTTAAAAAATACTTCATAAGACTGCTCTTATTGCTTAAATTAAAGGGAAGATATTTAATTAAGTTTTATAACTAGAGATTTGTAAGTATTTGTTCTGAGTATTTAGTTTTTATTCATGTTACTTGAAATTGCGTAAGGTAAACATTATAATGCATAGTAAATCAAATTTTACACGGGCTCATCCTGTTCGATGGCTTCATGACATATCTTTATATATAAAAATAAGGCCGCAAAATTATCTTCCTAGGATCATCTACAAACAGTAATCATGGTATCTATTTGTAAGAAGGATTTTGAATTCAGTTTTACTGATATAACCGTATTGAGCTCTTATTTCTCAAAGTAAGTAAATCAAAACATGTTCAAGGAATAAAATAAACATGAACGGTTTCTTTGAAAAGGGTTGCTGTGGCCTGATTGATAACGTCTCTGCCTGGTGTTTGCCAGTCGGGGGTTCGAGTCCCTCTCAGACCCGTTAATGCCATTATTGTCTGCAACCTTACCATCCTTGTGAGCTAAGGTTGGGGGGTTTGGGGGAGCTTATAGATCTATCTGCTGAGTTATCAACAGCCACTGCCTGGCCCTCCCTGGTCCTAGCTTGGGCACTGATCATATAATATATGGTCAGTCTCTAGGGCATTGTCCTGATTGCTAGGGTAATGTCACTGTCCCTTGCCACTGCCATTCATGAGCGACCTTTAAACTTTAATGGTAAACATTCTATATAATTATCAAATCCATGTTTTATGGTTATGTTTGGGGTTTTCTTGCTGAATGTTTTGAAGATTCTTTCATAAGCATAATTAGAATATCACCTTTAGAATTACCTTGTAATCTCTGAAAACATTTCCTCTGGTGATGAATGACAATCCATGTTTAGGAATAGTTCATATTGGTAATATTTATCGAAGGAGAAATTTTTAGAGAACCAATAAAACATGCATTTTATATATATATATATATATATATATATATATATATATATATATATATATACATATATACATACATACATACATATATATACATACGTACATATGTATACATATATATATATATATATATATATATATATATATATATATATATACATATATATATATATATATATATATATATATATATATATATATATATATATATATATATATACACACACACATACATATATATACATATATATATATATATATATATACACATACATATATATATACATATATATATATATATATATATATATATATATATATATATATATATGTATTTTATGTGTGTATATATATATATATATATATATATATATATATATATATATATATATATGTGTGTGTGTGTGTGTAGTATATGTATATCCACATAGATATATACAAACATACATGTAGATAGATAGATAAATAGATTGATAGATATACAGTATGTATTATGTGTGCGCTAATTGAAAAGATCTTAGAAAGGTTATATGATACGAGTACTATATTTAAGGTTTTAGTCATTCAGCTATTAGTTGCATATAAGAAATAAAGTAAGTCTATAAGGGTTGTAGACGAGTTTCTTTTAAATTTTTGATAGAAGTTAACAACAGTTCTAGATATTTCCTACATTTATTGAACGTTTCTCTTCTTACATTTTGAAAAGGACATAAATGAGATTTACCGTGAAGAAAATTCTGTAACTGATTAGGAATTTTGAAGTGGACGTTTTTCTATACTTGAAGGTTACATAAACAAATCAGTTGAATATTGAAATTTAGCATTTGTATGACTTAGATCTTTTGTAAATTATTCATTAAAAAAATATGAGATATAATAATTAACAAATTGATATTAATAAATATATTACATCCAAATTTAGAAGTGTTGAGTTTTTTAATATTCTAATTGTTACTCCACTTACTTGAAAGGTCGGTTAGAATTTTCAGACAATTTTGTGCATACCAATTTATACCGTAATTTCCATTTGTTAAAACTAGTGTCCATCTAAGAATGCTATTTTAAGAAAAATCAGGAACTGAATAATTAGTTTACATAAAATAAAAATTATTCATTTAGATCACATGTTAAAACATTTTATAAATTGAATCTACTGAACACATGTGTGCTTGTTTCTATTGGTTTTCATGAAAGAATAGCTATGAAAAGCGAAAGAATTTATTTTCTATAATCTCATTTAATAATGGTTTTTATATGATCTTTAGATATATGTTTTAGTTTGCCTATCAAAATCGTTTTATTTGTCTTAAATTGTAAGAGGTGTAATTCATAAAATATTTTTCAGGATACAGTTGGTCGCTTGTGTGATATCAACATATGACTGAAGGCAGATATAATGGTGATCACAAGAAAACTTCTGTTCAACAGTGCAAGTGGAATTTAAGATATATGACGTCAAGAAAAAAAATTACACGTCATGGTTTTAGCAAGGAAAAAAAATTACACGTTATGGTTATAGCAAGGAAAAAAAATTACACGTCATGGTTTTAGCAAGGAAAAAAAAATTACACGTCATGGTTTTAGGTGTAGGGAGAATTATCAGTCAAAATTCTTGCGTAGATCTGTTTACAGTGAGGCTCTAAGTACCCTAATATTGCCTAATCAATCTGTTAAAGTTAGCTGTAAGAATTTAACTGCAAATTTAATATTCTTCTATAAATCCTAAAATTTGTTGTAGTCTGCGCCATGTAGTTTAATGTTTACATTAAGTCTTACCAATCATAAACACTACTCTACTTACTATTTAGAAAAATCAACAAATAGCAAAGCGTAAAATTAAGTTATACTGTCTTGGCAACTTGAAATATCAGTGAATTACCCCTTCAATAACTTTGATCACCATCTCAGTCATTTGCTATCATGTGTCATACTAAATTTACTAGACGCCTTAATATTGAATCTCGCTCTCACTAAAGTATTGTCAATAATGGAATCTTTTACTTATATTATTATTTTTCGTATCTATACAAATGTTGTTAATACTTCGTTTTATCATGACTACAGAAAAAGGTCATATAATTTTCAGTTGTATGGCACTTAATTCCAGTTTGATGGGACCACAATTCTTGTATATTTGCCATAATTTCTGTGTAGCATCTGAAGTGATTTGATCATAGTACTATTATAGATATGAAACATATCGGCTAAAACTTTTGGTACTAATATCAAATGGCTAGTTTTTCGCAAGCAAACACTGTGGTATCTTTAGGTAATTTTTCTCTTCTTTTCACGAAAAGTACGTAGAAAATGGTATAATGTATATTTCTAATACGATGTATTGTCACAAAGCCAGATATTTTATCTTAGCTTTACTTAATATATTTTTCTGACCTAAAGTTAAACTGATGACCAATTTTTCAACTAGGTAAAGTCCCACTGGGCGAAGATCTTGTTTAATCAGTGATGTTTATTCTCCTTTGTATTTCTATCGTGTCGTTCTCTTGGTGGCACCTCTGGCTTTTAGACTAAGGCTGATAGATTGGAAAAGCTACTTAATTAATTCCAGGTTTTACCCTGTGGTTTAGCTCTTGAATAATTGCAGGTTTTACCCTTTGGTTTAGCTTTTGAATAATTCCAGGTTTTATCCTGTGGTTTAGCTTTTGAATAATTCTAGGTTTTACCCTGTGTTTTTTTTTTTTAACAATTCCAGGTTATACCCTTTGGTTTAACTTTTGAATAATTCCAGTTTTTACCTTATGGTTTAGCTTTTGAATCATCCCAGGTTTTACCTTGTGGCTTAGCTTTTGAATAATTCCAGGTTTTACCCTTTGGTTTAGTTTTTTTTAATAATTCCAGATTGGGTTTATTTTTGTTTAATAATTCCAGATTTTACCCTGTGGTTTAGCTTTTCAATAATTCCAGGTCTTATCCTTTGGTTTAGTTTTTTAATAATTCCAGGTGTTACCTGTGGTTTAGCTTTTGAATAATTCCAGGTTTTACCCTGTGGTTTAGCTTTTGATATTCCAAGATTTTGATTCTATCCTTACTTTTCATTATGCCTTCCTATTCCGTAAATACTTGTTGGTAATTTAGCTTTAGCTTTAATTCGAACACATCTTATTCACCTTGATGACATAAAATCTATTATGATTGTTATGGTTTTTCGAAGTTCTTTCTTAGATGCTGTTTTTTTTTTTTTTTTTTTTTTTTTTTTTTTTTTTTTTTTTTTCGTAAATAACGAACTTTCAGCAGCAATAATTTAGCTCCACTTCTCTATTTGACGTGAAGCCTCCTCAAGATGTTGAATAATCTGGGTAATTGCATATGGTATGCATTATTTGTTTCCATCATAATTCTTACCTTATGCTGATTAACTGGTTTGAACGTACGTTGGTAGTAAACTTTGCTAAGTTATCAAATTTATGTTGTTAGTAACTTATTATATATGAAGATCCTGTCCGGAAAGTTATTCTCTCGTAGAATCTATAGTCTGGTACTTTAAAATATTCTTCTGATGTCTTTTCGTTGATCTTGTTAAAGGCTGACATTTTATCATTAGTTAATTGCTGGTGGTTTGATGTGTTGGAAATGCTTTCGTTTATAGAGTGTTAAGGCTTTCTACAAAATTCAAAGGATATCTAGCTTGAAATTTTACTCCTAATCAATCCCTGAAATATGATAGGTTTATTGTGTTTTTATATATATAAAAAAAAAATATTGATTTCCTTCGGAACAGTAATGATGATTTCACAGCTTGGTTCCCTTTATATATCAGCTTTTGTGAAGTCTTCCTGTCGGTCTCCTCTTTAAGCAACAGTTAAAATCATTTTGCTCCAGTGGTTACTGGATGAAAGCATTGAAATTGATTCTCAATTTAGATTATTTATAGATATCTGAAGAATTAAAGTCTGATAAAATCAATAGCAGCTATTAGCTAGTTCCTAGTAAAGGTAATAGTTTCTCATGTTGGTTTACTGATATGGTTTTCTTCTTTAGGATTCTTGTTATTAGTTGTAATAATTTTCAAGAAAATTGTGCACAGGGTTATAATCTTCCCACATAAATTCAAAATATTTTCCTTCATACCTGGGTTTACAAAGTTTTACGAGGTTTTTTCTAAGTTTCATGATTATGTCTACCTTTAGGAATTTTTTAGGCTTACTGTCAGTTTTGAAAGGGCCAGTTTGGTTTCAAGAGATTTCAAATTTTTACTTGTTTTGTGTGAGGATAATACGTCCTGGCTTAAAGTATCTCCTTAGACTAAATTCTGATATGCTGAGTGTTTGTTCTTTGGTCTGTTGAGTTACATTTCTCGCTCTATGTAGTTGTTTGTGAGCAATCCTTGTTTACAGATTTTGTTTTCTGATAATTATGTGTTAAAGACATATTTTTTCGGTCAATTTCGTGTATAAAGGGCTTTCTTTAGTATCCAGGGGATTTTGGGGCCACTTTCTGTTTCAAAAAGTCTGGCAGAGTTCCCCTTGTTTTATTGATTTTGTCTGGGCAAATATTGGCTATTGGTTAATGCGTTAATTTGCAAACTTTGATAATTATACTCTTTAGTTTTGATTTTCTTGAAACTAATTTCGTAGCACTTCTTAGCGTATGGAGATAGTTGGGGAGTTTTTGAGGTGTTATTGATTCAATAAGGTATCTGAGTCACTAATTTGATTTACCAGTTTTGAGTATTCCCTCGTTTGCAATTTTTTTTTTTTTTTTTTTTTTTTTAGCACAGATTGGTTTTTACAGGACACTACTTTATCTATGGAGGTATTTGGGCCTTATTCCTTTGTCCATTCAGTTATTCGTGACCCTTTTTGGTCTTGGAAGAAATTCTGGATACTTTCGTCTTGAGTGTCATTTAGAACACTTCTAGAGGGTTTTCTTATGCACTCGGTGGATAATGAAGTGATCTATAAGTTATTTGGACTACTATATTGCCTATGAAATTATGTAGAGCAATATTTTGTGTATGGAGTTTTCTGCTGCACACATTGGTCTAAGGAGCTATTTTGTGCACTCATTGGATTGATTATTTCCTGTTACTTATTGTTGCCTTGTTCCAATTCAAATAATTCTTTGTTTAATTTTTTAAATCTTGTTTTCAAAAGTTCCAGTTTTCTAGTCAATCTTTATGCTCCAGTGATGTGGCATTGTTCTGAAAATTTAGCTCTAATTAACAATATCTTTATAATTGGTAGATTTAAGATTTATACATATTTCTAATAATTTTGCTTTTATCTTTTGGAGGAAATATAAAAGAGAACTTTTATATCAATGGAATTCAAGGTATGTTGCTCACATGTAGCACCTTAAGTTTTTCTTCCTATGCTATCAACCAAATGATCTTAAAAAATGGCGAGAAATTTACTTCATTCCGTTTTGTTCCTTATATAAGAAAATATTAAAAGCATGATATTCTGTTCATTTCTTGTATATTGCTAAGGGAAATCCGTGTACATTAGTTAACTTCTGCTCTCCTTTTATTAAAAATAATGTATTCGCCTTTTACAATTCTTTTTCTAAGGATGAAAACAAACTAGAATCCTTTTTTTTTATTTGTGTTGAAGATAAAGAAAAGTACAATATTTTGAATTCATTATTCTTTAATGTGTGAATAAATCTTAGATATTAGTAAAATTTCGTTCCAACACCATGTTTGAATGATTCTTGAATATCGGTCAAATTTCGTCCCAACACCATTTGTGAATAATTATTAGATATTAGCTTGAATATCTGTCAAATTTCGTCCCAACACTATGTGAGAATAATTCTTAGATACTAGTAAAATTTCGTTCCCATACTATGTTTAAATGATTCTTGAATATCTGTCAAATTTCGTTTCAATACCACATGCGAATAATTCTTAACCATTAGTCAAATTTCGTCCCAGTACCATGTGTGAATAATTCTTAAATATTAGTAAATTTTTGTCCCAATTCTGTGTGTGAATAAATCTTAAATATCAGTTGAATTTCATCCCGTTACCATGTGTGAACAATTCTTGTATATTAGTCATTTTTTGTCCCAATGCTATGTGTGAATAAATCTTAAATAGCAGTCAAATTTCGTCCCGTTACGATGTGTGAATAATTCTTAAATATTAGTCAAAATTTCGTCTCAATACCATATGTGAATAATTCTTAAATAGTAGTCAGATTTCGTTCCAACACCATGTGTGAATAGTTCTTAAATATTAGTCAAATTTCGTCCCAATACCCATCCTCCCTTTGACCTTTTGTATTACTTTGCAACAGTTAGCATTCTCTCTCTCTCTCTCTCTCTCTCTCTCTCTCTCTCTCTCTCTCTCTCTCTCTCTCTCTCTCTCTCTCTCTCTCTCTCTCTCTCTTTGTGCTCCTTTTACGAGAAATTGAGAACTTAAAGTGAATGAAGTAATGAAGAGGCTAGCTAATGGAAATTAATAATAGATTAAATAGTGAAGAAAGTAAGGAAGTATAGGTCATCTAAGGTCCATTGAAAAAATGGATTATGAAACATCGGTTGGGGAGACTAAAGTTCATAGGATTCAAGTTATTGAAAGGCAAGATATGACGTGGGGTATGTTATCTCCGTAAGAAGGTACTTCCATCAGTGAAACATTGTTAATGGTCTTTGCAACGTGCTATATGATCCAACCTGCACTTACACGTTCCTTCTTAGCCCACTCACACTTGCATCTTCCTCCTCAGCCCACTTGCACTTGCATCTTCCTCCTGACCCTACCCGCACTTGACCTTCTGAGTCCCCTTGCACTTGCAGTTCCTCCTGACCCTATCTGAACATGCACGTTTCTTCTAGTACTATCTACACTTGCCCTCGGCTTCAGACCCTACCTGCACTTACACGATCCTTCTGATCCTGCTTGCAATCGCACGTTTCTTCTGACCCTACCTGCACTTCCACTTTCCTCCCGATCCTACCTCCAGTTGCACGTTTCTTCTGACTTCCTGCACTTCCATTTCCCTTATAATCCCACCTTCACTTGCTTGTTTTTTCTGACCGTACCTGCTCTTCCACTTTCCTTATGAACCAACCTGCAATTCCACTTAACTTCTGAACCTACCTGCACTTGCATGCCTCTTCTGTTCCTAACTGCACTTTCCCTTCCCTTCTGATCCTATCTGTACTTGCACATTCCTTCTAACCAATCTGAACTTGCACATTCATTCTAACCCTATCAGAACTTGCACCTTCCTTCTGGGCCTATCTACACTTGGCCTCCCCTTCTGACCCTACCTGCACTTCTATGTTTCTTTTGACAATGCCTGCACTTCCCCTTTCGTTTAGACCGTACCTCCACTTGCACGTGTCTTCTGACCCTACCTGCACTTTGCACTTGCACGTGTCTTTTGACCCTGCCTGCACTTCCACTTTCTTTCTGACCCTACCTGTACTTCCACTTTCCTTCTGATCCAACCTGCAATTCCGCTTTCCTTCTGATCCTACCTCCAGTTGCACGTTTCTTCTGACTCTACCTGCACTTCCATTTTCCTTCTAATCCTACCTTCCCTTGCACGGTTTTTTGTGAACCTACCTGCACTTCCACTTAGCTTTTGAACCTACCGGCTCTTGCATGCTTCTTCTGTCCCTACCTGCACTTCTCCTCTCCTTTTGATCCTACCTGCACTTGCACATTCCTTTTAACCCTATCTGAACTTTCACCTTCCTTCTGGGCCTATCTACACTTGCCCTCCCCTTATGACCCTACCTGCACTTCTATGTTTCTTCTGACAATACCTGCACTTCCACTTTCCTTTTGACCTTACCTCCACTAGCATGTGTCTTCTGACCCTACCTGCACTTGGCACTTGAACACTTGCACGTGTCTTTTAACCCTACCTGCACTTCCACTTTCCTTCTGATCCTTCCTGTACCTCCACTTTCATTCTGATCATACCTGTACTTCCACTTATCTTCTGATCCAATCTGCACTTCCACTTTCCTTTTGATCCTTCCTGCACTTCCACTTTTCTTCTGATCTTACCTGCATTTCCACTTTTCTTCTTATCCACCTTGCAGTCCCACTTTCCTTCTGATCCTTCTTGCAATCCCACTTTCCTTCTCATCCTTCCTGCACTTCCACTTTCCTTTTGATCCTACACACACTTCCACTATCCTTCTGATCCTACCTGTACTTTCACATTCCTTTAATCCTACACACACTTCCACTATCCTTCTGATCCTAACTGCAGTTTCAATTTCCTTTTGAGCCTACACACACTTTCACTATCTTGATCCTACCTGCACTTCCACTTTCCTTTTGATCCTACACACACTCCCACTATCCTTCTGATCCTACCTGCACTTTCATATTCCTTCTGACCCTACCTACACTTCCACTTTCCTTCTGCTCTTACCTGCACTTTCATTATCCTTCTGATCGTACTTGCACATCCACTTTCCTTCTGATCCTACCTGTACTTCCACTTTCCTTTCAATCCTACCTGCACTTCCACTTTCTTTTCAATCTTACACGCACTTTCCCTTTCCTTCTGATCCTACACGCTCTTCCACTTCTCTTCTGACTATACCTGCACTCCTATTTTCCTGTTGATCCTACCTGCACATCCACTTTCCTTCTGATCCTACCTGCACTTCCACTTTCCTTCTGATCTTACACACACACTACCACTTTCCTTCTGACCCTACTTGCACTCCTATTTTCCTGTCGATCCTACCTGCACATTCACTTTCCTTCTGATCCTACCTGCGCTTCCACTTTCCTTCTGATCTTACACACACTGCCGCTTTCCTTCTTACCCTACCTACACTCCTATTTTCCTGTCGATCCTACCTGCACATCCACTTTCCTTCTCATCTTACCTGCACTTCCACTTTCCTTCTGATCTTACACACACTGCCACTTTCCTTCTGACCCTACCTGCACTTCTATTTTCCTGTCGCTCCTACCTGCACATCCACTTTCCTTTTGTTCCTAGCTCCACTTCTACTTTCCTTTTAATCCCACCTGCACCTTCCCTTTCCTTCTGACTCCACCTGCACCTCCACATTCTTATTGATCCTATCTCATTTCCACATTTCTTCTGCTCCTACCCACACTCCCACTGAGTTTGATAGCCAAAATTCCTAAATCCAATCCATTACTAAATATATTATGAACTATGAATGATTGGCAGTTTAAAAGAATCTTGGTGAATGAAAGAATAAGCTATGATATTTTAATTATTGGAAATATAGAATATGAAATATTTCAGAATAAAAGAAATAAAGAATATGTCGTAAAATATTGGTGAAATAATGTAGAGCCCACCTCATTACATATTTGGGAATTAAAATATATTTGGAGTAGATATTAAGGATATTAACGGAAGCAAGTATTTCTTATAAAGTGTTCGTAATGCTTTTACGAATAGAAATAAGCTATGGTAGGTTAATTCATAAAACTTTAATTATCAATTTATGAATCACTAATTGTAGACCTATCGTATGAAGCAAGAGAATCTAAATGGTGTGATTGTCGACTGATATTAGAAAGGATCTCTCAATAATTAGGAGTTTTAGAATGTGACCTCAGCAAGCAGCTGAATACTGATAGATTTCTGCAGAGAATTGTATAGTTAGATGAAAATCCTATTTTCCTGGGTCAATAAAACGTTTGTGTAAAGTGTATTTGCTTAGCTAAAGGGAGGGAGCAGAGTTTGAAACCATATGGCTGTGTAGGTGAAGGTAGATTTTTGATTATGTATAAAATAGATGGGATATAAACTAAATGCATTTTAATGGGCCCTCCAATTTAAGGAAGCGTCCTTAATTTCCAGGTACGTTAAGTAATTGTTCTCTCTCTCTCTCTCTCTCTCTCTCTCTCTCTCTCTCTCTCTCTCTCTCTCTCTCTCTCTCTCTCTCTCTCTCTCTCTCTCTCTCTCTCTCTCTTTTCTTGGGGGCTACATGAATATACCTTGAAGAATAATATGCTAATTGTTAAAATTGAAATAGATTTTAAACATATTTTTCAATACGGTTAAATCATTAAGTTGTCTCTTATTTTAACTTGATGCTCACCTCCAATTTCAGATCTCCCACTCCCCATCCTTGATCCTTCCTTATCCCAAATTTGGAAATGTTATAAAAGAAATCAGACACTCGCCTCATATGGCTGATGTGTTTCCCACTGCCCCCCTCCTCTTTGAGTATCAGCATTTGCCATTTTATTCCTCACTACAAAAAGGGCTGAAGAGTCCATGAGGTAGATCCTGATCTTAACTAGAGTAATCACTTGTCCTTTTAGACTGTTACTTTATTCCCCATGTACAGAACTTGTTCATTCTTTTACTGGTGTCTTGAGAGTTGTGGCTCAATGTGTTGGCTTGAATATATTGTACTTGTCAAAGACCGACAGCCTGTGCTGGTAAACATGTTGGACTGTAGTTTGCTTATTGATCCAGCTGTCGTGTCATTGCAAATTTTATCTTGACAGCCAAAGTCATGAAACATTATATCTGTATTATACCATTATTAACTTGCTCAAAAGCCTCAAATTCTTCAAGTTTGTAATAGTGTATCAGATTTTAGAATTTGCTATAAATTATCTTATCTAATTCAAATATTTCAAAATTTTTAAGCTTATATTGTAGGAGCTTATAATGTCAAATGTACAGGTTTTGGTACTATCATTTTCATTTCTAGCAAAATTTGTATGCACTTGTGTCAATGACAAAAACATCAAATTTATTATGAATTGTGTAATGTAAGTAGTGGAAATTCTATCTAATGTAAAAGGATTGTGATTCAATGTTCTCCAGACATGTTTATGCTCCTTTTGAAGTTAATGTGTAATTGATGGTAACTGTTATTTACAAATTTGCCTTTAAAAATTCAGGTTCAAGTATGATTAAAATGTTAAAGATTAATGATAAATGTAATTAACGTAGGTGTTTCAAGGTATTATGTAAGAGGGTCGTTTTCAAGTCTTGCATTTCAGGACTTTTTATAATGGCGAGATACCTGGGCTCTTTGAAAAGGTGCACAGCTCGGTTCATAAATTCCATGTTGTTTCTTGACTCCTGTTGTTTGTGCCTATGACATAAAGAAGGGATAAACTACACTTTAATCAGTTTTAGATGAATTGTGTAATAAGTTCTTGAATATGTTGTCGTTGACATGTTAGCTGTCCAGAGTGTGCATGTGTATGTTCGTGTTATTTAAAAGGTGGGAAAAATATTTTGTGTGAAGAATAGGTTTGTAAATGGTTGATAATGGATCTCGTTAAGTTTGTATGGTTTAAGTGCAAAGTTTCCTGGATTTATGGCAAAGTTATGATATGAAAGTTCCATTTCCATAATATTGCTTCTTTTGCGTATCCTCATAACCTGTGTTTTCAAGATGCATTGATTACTGGGTTACTTTCTTGGTTAATGCAGTACTGATGTGCAGAAATTGTCCTGTTTTTAAACACTGTCCTTAATTGGGGAAAATTCATAACATTGTAAGAGAAGTATTAAGATTTTTACGCTTGCAAACATCACAATAATTGGAATTTCATTCTCAAAAGTTCGTTAATACCCTAAGTATGAATAATTCTTAATCCGCATTAATTCTTTTCTTAATCCCTTAACTATCTTCATAGTTAGATAACTTGATAATGTACATAAATTGTAAGAGGATTTGTTTCTTTGCTAGATTATCTGGCCTTTTGGCCAGTTTTTCGTTTAATTAATTACATAACTGGTATAAATTTATCGTGTTTGAAATTAGAATGAATTGAGATTAGAACTGCAATGATTAAAGTAATTCACCCTTAGAACACAGTTATCAAAGTAATAACAAACTTTCCTCGTTATTTGTAAAGAGAAATTTTCAAATTATATTGAAAGAGGAAACAATTCAAAATGTTACAGTTCAATATTAAAGATTATGTCTTTCGATGTCTCTTGAGGTTTTAATCTTGCTAAAAACAAAGTAAGCAATACTGACCTTATAAGTAATTATTTCCGAGTTCAAACCCTTCGAGGATATCATTAGTTTAGTTAGTAAATTGAGAATTATAAGCTTAGATTAATAATTATTTATGGAGCTGCAAAGGTAATAATAATAGCATATGGGAAATTGGGTATTGAATAAGTTAGCAACCTTAGTGTTACCTTTTTTATTCCACAACACTGAAATAAGCTAAGTCCCCCACCTCTCTCTCTCTCTCTCTCTCTCTCTCTCTCTCTCTCTCTCTCTCTCTCTCTCTCTCTCTCTCTCTCAAAAACCGAACAGTGCACCTCACAGAATTATCTGTAGGCGTTAACTTGAGGGTCTTGGCAGCGTCCCTTCAGGCCCTACTGTAGCTGCACTAGCTTTATAGCCTTCAACTTTACCTCCTCCTTTCCTGCTTTCAGTATTCCGTCTTGCATCCAAAGCTCTTTAAACTTTAGACCTGAGTACTGAATGGCCTCACTGGCCCAAACGTTTGGCTATATTCCTATATTTAATCCAATCTTCCTCTTAAAATCACGTGTCACAAGATTCTCCATAGAGTTTTTTTTTTTAATTAGTAATGAGATCAGTTGTTTTTAAGCCACTTTTACACTCTAAGATGGTTATTCATTGCACATCGGTATATGAAAATTATAAAAACACATTAAATCTTTATCCTTGTTATCAGTGTCTTGGTTTAATTGTGATTAGAATTTGTAAATATTGAATATTGGAACTTTGTGCTATGGAAGTGACATGAATTCCACTGCAAGAAATGAGTAATTGTTGTGCTAGTATGGAGTGATTGGTGTGAGATTCTAATGGAGAAGTTAGATCGTTCCTTTTCATATTTCCTTTCAATAACTCACGTCCTAGGGTGGACAGGGGAAATCAGATTTTTGGGCGTGTTTCCTTAAAGAAGTCAGAATGAAAGAATTTTAGTTACAGCTTTCTGTAGATGGGTACGAATTAGGATTGCAGGTTTTTCATGTAGAATTAGTTTGGGTTTTGTAGTTTACATAGCATAGTTTCTGAAGAAATTTAATTTGACTTTGTAAAAAGGGAAAAAATATTCTTAGTCCATTTAGCAGGCACAATACTCAGTCAGTCAGCCCTTTGGCAAGCATCAAACTCGAGCTTCTTAAAAAGATGTATATTCCAAGAGTATAGAGTCATCAGCTGAAATTCAGTAAGCGGAGAAAATGGAAAAAAAGGGGGGGGGCGGATTTTAAGTTTTTGAAATATTCCATGATGTAACCTCAAAAATGTATTTGAGTAAAAAAAAATCACAGAGTTTTAGTATATCCCTGAATAACATCGACTTTCTGGAATACTTATATATTTAACTTAGAATTTGTTTTTATATGAATTTATATGAAAATAATGCTTTAAGGACATTATTATTGTCTCGATTTTATATCTTAGTGGTAGTCATTGTGATTTGAAATACATAAGGAGAAAATTTCAGTTCATAAAGTTACCGAGAAGTAAATGATTGAAGATTATAAATTACCTTTTTGTTCTGAGACATTTGAGTTTGATGCTTCGCTCTTCATAAGTATATATTTTTCTATCAATAATCAACTTATATAGAAGTCATAATTCCTGGTCCTGTGTTTCTCTATTACTAAAATGATTCTAGATTTTTTCAATCTGAATTGAAACGCATAACGAATTCCTCAGTATTAAATGTCACCATGTTAGTGAACTGCGGAGTATAGTAGATAATTAAATATCTAATAATTTAAAGATATCTTTGCATTCGCTTGTAATATTTTTTTCAACTACCTAGTATTGAAAGGTATTTGGGAGCTCAGAGACGCAATATTAAAGTCATATCCGTTGTTTAATATCTGTTCATATTGTTCCAGTTTTCAGTAGACTACCATACTCCAGGAATGTGATTTCCGTTTGTCTCTCTTTTGTCTGAGCTCATTCTGGTAACTTTAAAAAGGCCTTTTAAACTTCATTTCTGCTTGAGTTATTCTAAAATCTGTCAAGGGGAAAAATCCAGAAAATATCAAATTATTTCAATAGCTAAAAATATCTTGATCATTCAATATTTTGACCGTAACTCATAGTGATAGAAATGCACAGGACCTGCGTAAAATACTTTCATTAATAAATAATAATAATCTCCTTTAATTATTGGCTGAGGACACCGTCGTCAGGGAATATATGTTCGTGATAGTACAGTAAGGGATGATGAGCAGAGGGTAATATATTAGATTATATGGTAAGGAGTGTATTATGAATATTCATATGATGATAGAGTATATCAATGGTTTATATGCTGAGGATAGTATACTGTAGTAAGGGATTATAAGCTAGGGATATTATATTAAGGGGGAGGATAGTATCCATTGGGGTTGACTTTATTTAATTCTATAGGAGTATTTGACATAATCATATTTCTAGGAGTATTTCATAATTTTGAGTTAATGATTTTTCATTAGAAGTTATATCAACTTGGTATTAAAACTTGGTCTAACTCAAGTGTGGGTAAATATTCAATTAGAATCATGTTTATATGCATTTAAAAAGAGAAGTTTCTTAAGGTTATTTATTTAAATAGTGTTGTTAGCTTTACAAAGTGTTTCAGGTTAAAGTCATTTTCCAGGGTTTGCATTTGAGAACTTTATTGCACAGCTAAAGTGATTTAGGTGTCCACGTGTAAGGTGAATGCGTACTTCGGTCCGATCTGACTGTCTGCTGGGAGGAGTAGCAAGGATAGTCAGGGCAGTAGCCTTGCACGTCTCTTCTCTTTTACCCGACTCAATCCTATGCATTAAATGGCAAGAGTCAGGGAGGCAACTTTGCATTTGTGAATCTTGTCTGCTTTTGAGCGAGCTTCAGGTGTCTGTAGTAATGGATCGTTCTGAAATAGCACAAAGGCTTGAAAATAACTCTATTACTTATTTAAATTTTTCATTTGTTTTCCATTCTAGGAATGTTAATTATTTTTGCTTGTCTAAGTGTCGTTCATGTTTCATTAAAGAATTAATGTAAATATTGACATAAACGATTTACCATTTAACTTCAAAGGAGCTGCAAACTATTCGTGAAGTCTTGGAATTACAATCTCTGTATCGGTGTTTGTAAAATTATCAATAAAAATTGAAAAAAAAAGAAGGAAAAGGAAAGCATTCAAGGGCCTAGTAACATTGCTTCATCAAAAAAAAAAAAACTAAGTTTCTGGTTACTAGGTGGGAAAGGGGATGGCCTTGGTGGGCTTTCCTTTTTCTTTTTCTCCTTTTTTTTTAATTTTACATTTCCATTAGATAAAGCACTACTTAATTACACAATCATGAAATATGTAACCACAAATACCGAGCTTCAAACTCTGTTTCAAAAGAAAACGGACACTGGATGAAAAAAAAAACAAAGAAAACGGAAGGTTTTGTCATTTTGAGAACCACAAGAGGCTTTCTTTGTCGAATCGTGAGCTTAATGCATGGCAAACTTTAAGTTTTCTGTGAATCTAAAGCGTTTGAAGCTTTCATAGAATGGGTTTCATGAATCTGATGTTTATATGTCATTAACTTCATAGTGTTTATATGTCATTAACTTCATAGTGTTTGTATTTCTATTATATTATAATTAAACTGACTACACTGAAACCTGTCTTATGTTTGACATTCAATCTTCTACAATAAAATACTTTAACGAATTTCTAAGTTCTTCATCCATAGTGTGTTAATTTGAATTATTAAGTACATATTTAGTTATGTTCTTTTACCTGACATTTTCATTAAATAGTTTCAACGTTGAATAAGAGGCTTTTGAGGAATATTAACTAATGGAAATAATAAGTCTAGTATTGATTATCATGACTTTAGTCAGGAAAAATACTATTTGACAGACAGCTGGATTAAGGAGTAGACTTTGGTCAAAAATGAAGTACGAGACAGTTCGGCCATCTTGACTTAAAGCACTGGTACTACTGCTCTAAAACCCCGTAAGAGGGTGAACGGACTCTGTATATGGGGGAATCATTAACAGTCCAAACGGACAAGTGGCTAGTTAGGAGCGAGGATAATTTCATGAGCCTTTTAACCCAATTTTCATGGGGAATACGGCATTTGCTGGTACTAGAAGGGGTAGGGGGGCGTTTAGGGAGAACACACTGTCATATGAGGTCTAACATAGGGAAAAGGCTCAAGAGTTACATTTTCTTTACTTACCGTTTTCTTTTCTTTATGCCATTTTCTTTTTTTATATTACGTTTTCTTTTTATGTTAAGGTAGACTCAATTAAAAATAGTAATACTTTATGCATTTTATTTCGGAATTCCCAAGACGATACAATGTTTTAATGTAATTCTAAGTTAATTACTTTTACAAGATATACTAAAAATAATAATCGCTTAAAAGCTCTTGTAACAAATGATATAGTTAACGTAGCAATTTTTTTTTCCTTTCCATGAAACCTCTATGGACACACTGCTATCAGGCTCCAGAATAAAGATTTATTACAATCAAATGACGTGCTATATTAAACAGCATAACTGCCAACAAAGCAACATTTTAAGATGAGATTTACATTGGTTTGAAATATTTTGTTGTACATAATAGGCACTATTCAATGTCAATTGCATAAGAATAAATGGTATTGGCTAGATGAAAATACTTGTAGATACAAGAATTCGAGTTTTGACTAATAATTTACAGCCAAAAACAATGAAAATAAAATAATTTACAGCAAAAAATGTGATATATCACTGTCAATGGTATAACTATATATTATATTGAATATGTACAGGTAGATGGCCCAACATTTTGATTTCAGCAATATGGGCATCACTGACTACTTTAGTATAACCATTATAGGCTCATTATAGTATAGTAAGAGCTGGTAAAGATTCATTCTTAATATTAAGTAAAAGATATTTGAATAGCTAATTAGAACCAACTTCGTCACTCAGTCTATCTAACAAGGGTTGTTCAGAGAAAATCTCTTATATAAGACTAGTCTTGCATTTTTTTCTGTTTGAGAAATAAACTATTATTATTATTATTATTATTATTACTATTATTATTATTATTATTATCAAATGCTAAGCTACACCCCTGGTTGGGAAATCAGGATGCTATAAGCCCAGGGGCCCCAATAGGGGAAATAGCCTAGTGAGGAAAGGAAACAAGGAAAAATAAAATATTTAGGCATTGACATTTCTTATGGGGGGATATTAAAAACTAACCTACCCTCGCTAACCCGCAGGATTTATCAAGTTAAGACAATTTCCGTTATGGATGATGAAGTCTATTCTAATTAAATATTCAAATATATTATACTCAATATTAGGAATGCACCTTTTACAGGTATCTGGCTATAATGAACTTAGAATATGAATAAAGTAGTTTGTAATGCCCATACTACTAACCACTGATGTCTAAACGCTGGCCTATCTACCTTTACTTAATTAATATAAATAGTTATATCATAAACAATGGTATGTTTTTTGTTTTTTTTATAAATCATCATTCAAGACTCTAGCTCTTGTATCTTCAAGTATTTTCGTGCATACATATTTTTCTTATACAATTGACATTATATTATTTACAAATTACTTAATAATTCTAACTAATGTACAGTTATCAATTATACAAGCATATGACGCCTCTGTCTTAATGATTAATATTAATATCCAATAAAATCGTAAATGACCTAACATGGTATTTTATTATATAAAAAACAACTGGTTTTAAGCATTTGATATTCCTTAATTACCATTTTTACTTCACATCCTATTTATATGATTTTTTTTATATCTGCAAAGCAATTCTACCTATAAAACCACTTTGTATCTGTTTAAAAGATACAGTCTACATTTTTATTCAAATTAAAAAATTTCAACTCCATTACCTTCTAATTCTGTAAATAATTTAAGGGTATTAAACTTTAAAATACTAAAATGCTACATTGAAAGGAATCTCACAGGCCTTCACTAAATTGTTTTAAGACACCAAAAACTTTTTCTCTTTTAGCTTCTCTATAGGTCGTTATTCCTCTCATTGTCCTAAATATTTGGTCACAACCGAATTTTCCTTCCTAATTAGTGCCTTGTGTGCAATTCCTAAATCCCTTAAGTTTAACCTACGTATTAAGAACCATCTGTCTGAGCATTTTTCCCGGAATACATTAATCTTAAACCTTTTATTAGGTATAAGTACTTTCAGCAATAATCTTGAAATCTAACATTAAAACCACTTTAAGAACATCTATAAAAAATATTCTGTGAATGTTTATTCAAAACTACAGTACTTCAGTAATACTTCAGTAATGTTTTCCTTCTCTGAAGACTACCATAACTCAAACTGAATTACTATTCCTTTCATAAAAACTTCTAATATAAATATGATTTGTAAAATTCTCCAAACTACAATTGCTATTAACTATATAGAATATATTCTAAACTAGAGGACGAGACACTTAATTGAATCTATTGTATAAAGAATATGCAAAGCTTAAAACCAGTAGACAAGAGAAATATTCAAATTTACTAGATTGA
Source organism: Palaemon carinicauda (assembly GCF_036898095.1). NCBI lineage: Eukaryota > Metazoa > Arthropoda > Malacostraca > Decapoda > Palaemonidae > Palaemon > Palaemon carinicauda. The sequence continues at coordinate 16,874,688 of NC_090735.1, forward strand.
ATTAAAATAAATAGGCAAATTCGGAATGTGTGTGACCAGAATAATAAAGATGTTGATACTTTGAAAAAATTACTAAAACTAACTTAGAAAACTAACTTAGAATGAAGTTTAAACATCTTGGGGTAAACAGTTTCAAAACAATCTAACTTTGGTACGAACTGGGTATATTTTCTATTGTGGATATAACCTTTATTCCAGGATGAGAGAGAGAGAGAGAGAGAGAGAGAGAGAGAGAGAGAGAGAGAGAGAGAGAGAGAGAGAGAGAGAGAGATACCTTTCACAAATATTCAAAATTACTCTACTCGAGACTTTCCTTGCTTCCCATTACATAATATAAATAGATTAGTTGCTCACAAAAAATTTAAACCTATTTAATAAATAAAAATCAAAATCTTTAAGAGCATCTTGGTCCTCCCTTTGATTAACTGATATATGAAAAATAATTCTATAGAAGAGGCTTGATATGAAATTTTTAGTAAAGCAGTAAGTCATTATTGCAATAGGGAAGGAAATATGACGGTAACTTTGAAACTTAAGCCAAAACCATCCATTATCAGTTTTTACTTTAGCATATTTATAATCAGTACTTATACTACTAGTGCTGTTTTCTAAAATAAGCTATTCCCCACCTGCCCTCAAGAAAATAAGTGACTGAAAAGGTCTAGCAAGATGAGGCTAAATAGAGCGCCACAACTTTTTTTTGTCCAATAGCTACTATCTCAAGCATACTGTACGTGCTAATACCTTTTAAGAGAACGCAGACCTACTATAGATATGACGTTGCGTAATAAATTCAGTGACAGATGATGATAATTAGGTAACAGTCTTGAAAGAGATGAAATGGTATACATAAAGGAAAATGAAATGATATTCATAGTTGAAATAATTAGTTTTAGATTATACCCACGTGCAATTAACGTACTTTAATGACAAATTTGTCAGGAATTTGTATTTTTCCTAACTATACAAACCTGTGTCCTTTACATAGGAGTTACGATTTCAGCGAAGCTGAAACACAGCTATCAAAACTTTTAGTGGGGTGTTAAAAATCGACTGGTTATACCTGTCAACAGCAACAAAGCATCATGGCCACCCCACTCCCTCCCTCACTCATTGACAACCCACTTCGATTGCAGACGCGACTTACGGGAGTAAGCGTTTATGGGTAAATTTGTGTAAAGAACTCAGGTTTGTAGCTAGAAAAAATACAAATTAGTACTTCCAAATTTGTCATTTGTTCCTAAACAAATACAAAACTTCTTTCTTTACACACACTCGTCCTAAAGAGGGCATTAGTCTTTTTTCCACATGGCTAGAACTTTTAACCAAGATCTCTAAACTCGAGCATGATAACGCATAGGGAGTGAGAATCCTTACACCTCATTAACCAGTGGCCTGACAATACTAGCAGGTCTACAGGTTAGGGAAGCAGAGAAAACTCCATAACAATGTCTAAGGCAAAGGTTTGTAAATATACACCATACCATGGTTAACCTAGACACTTCACACTCCCTCTCAAGGAGTGTGCAGTCAACACTTCTATACACGATTTTCGATCAGCTACATGGGGCTTATCTGCAGGCAGATCAGTTCCAGCCGATAAGGTGTCGGATGCTGTGCCCCAAGAAGGGGAAAGGTGTAGAAAGAAAAGGCCAGTTATTCTTACATTTACCCCGACTAACTCATAACCCGAATCCTCAATCAGCTGCTAGAGGTCCTGTGAAAAGAGCTAAGGTAGCTAAATCAATTTCTGTGCAGCTACAACAGGTCCTAGGAAGAACATATCTAGTGACCTGTATGTCAAGTCCTGTGGGTAGTGGGCCATGAAGGTTGTCCGATATTCCCAGACGCCTGTTTGTAGTACCTGTGTTGTGGAGAGATTCTTTTTGAATGCCATGGATGTGCTTATGCCCTTCAATTCATGAGTTCTAGGTTGCCCTCCTATTTGAGAAAAAGGTGACAGATTGACAATAAGGTCCATGACCTCTCTGATCCACGCAGAGATCTTGTTCTCAGTCACTTTCTGAACTCTCCCGGTGCTGACAAAGAAACTTTATCTGGGGACGAGCTCCAAGGGTGAGCTTGAGGTAGCACTCTCACTGCGCACAATCAACACTGTTCCGCAAGACTACAAATCCCAAAAGATAAGAAGCTGGTCTCAGGTATTGACGTATTTTGGGTATTAAAGTCAGGTATGAAGGAGAATGAGATCTACCTCTATCTACTTGAATAAGCAAAGTCTTAGGAGACACTATGAATCTCGCCAACCCTCAGGGCCACAGCAGAAGTGCATAAGAAGACCACCCTTAAGATGAGATTTTTATCGGTAGCCAATTTCAATTTTTTTAAGGAATGGAGAACTCTGAGTACGGTCCAAGGAGGTGGTCTCACTTCCGACTGTGGGCCAACCTGATGAAAACTTTATATGAACATAGAGAGGTCTACCGAAGAAGAAATATAGACTCCTTTCAGTTTAAATACCTGGCTCAAGAAGCAATAGCCCTTCACTACTGACCCTGAGCAGAATTTTTTTACTCGCTGATAAAAAAAAAATTTGGCTATCAGGTATAGAGGGTCTGAAGGGAGAGAGACCCTTTCTACAACCCCAACCACAGCAACTGGTCCACTCGTCTTCATGGATGGATTGAGGAAGACCTGAGGTATCTAAACATTTATTTTGCAACCTTTAGCAAAAGCCTACCTGTGTAAGGAGATGCTGGATAACCTCCAAACATAAAGACGTAGACTTTCCACTGAATTGTGGAAGATCTGGATTATGTGCTTGTTGTAACAGGTCGTGGAGGGAAGGCAACTCCCTTGAAGCCTCTGTCAGGAGCAGTGGAAGGTCTGGGTACTACTCTACTTGCCGTCACCGCAGAGCAACGAGAGTCATATTGAAGTTGCAAGTCAATCTCATCCTGTTGAAAACCTTACCTAACCAGCAAAATAGAGGGAAAGGCATAGACCTCTGGATTGTCCCAGGCATGTTGGAAGGCATCATGGAGTGCTACTCCCATATCTGGAACCGTAGAGTAGTATACCAGAAGTTTCTGGCTGAGGGAAGTTGCAAAACAGGTCTATAGCGGGAAAACCTGATAAAGTAATCATCGTGTTCACTGTTCGAGGATTTAAAATCCTTCAGACCAAACTATCAATGTGTTCCTTCTTAGCTTGTCTGCCAGGAAATTCTTGCCTGGATTAAGCAGGTTGACAAGGCAATCACATTGTTCTCCATCCAATGCAGAATTTGTATGGATCAAAGGTTGGGCTGCCGTGAAATAGTAGCCTATCTCTTTATCATAAACAACACAACCAAGCTACCTGATAGGAGCACTTGAAAATTTTTGAGAACTAGAAAAGTCACTTTAACTCTATCAAGTTGTTGTGGTATTGTCGATCTAAATCAAACCACTGTGATGACACCACCTGTCAGAGCTGGTGCGCTCCCAACCATTCCTTTGATGTGTCTGTGAACAGCATAAGTTCCAAAGAAGGGTAATATCATAAAGCCAACACTTCGGGCCTTGTCTCTGTTTCTCTTCAATCGGAATCATCAATCTAGGAGGATTCTTGTTCTGCAGCCAAAGGGCTTTTAGCTGCCCTTGAAGAGTGCATGCAAAGGTGGCTGATCAGAACTAGGCATTCGAGGATACTGTGTCTCCTAGCAGTCTTTGCCACTGTAGAGCCTTCAAAGAGCTTTGTTCCAGAAACAAAGAGCAACTTATTAAAATCTTTCTAGGTGATACCACAATGGGACCGTTTACCACGGTTCTCCAATTGTGAAAAAATGCAAGAAGCCTATCCTGATGGAGGAGAAGGGTCTCCATCAAATCAGCCATAATCAGACAGTTGTCCAGATAAATCAAGGAGAAGGGTCTCCATCAAATCAGCCATAATCAGCCAGTTGTCCAGATAAATTAACAGATGTATCCAGTTGGAATGGGCCCATACTAACACCCAAGTGAAGAACTTGAAGACTTGCAGATCTGTTTGATAAACTGACACTCAGTAATTTGAACTAGTATACTTTTTTCACTACTATAAACCAGAGTTACTTTCTGGAGTTGGGATGAATTATGATCTGGAAGTATGCATCCTTGAGGTCCATTAAGATTGTGATGTCTAGTGGTCTGAATGCTTGTCTGATCTTTCATCTCCATCTTGAACAGGGTCTGACACAAATCCATTGAAAACTGAGAGGTCTATGACCGGTCTCCCGCTTCATGACACCTTCTCGACATGAAAGAGTAGAATGAATTAGACTGGGGACCTTCTAAAGACTGCTTGCAGGGCGCCCTTCTCTGCCATGGTCTGAACACTCACTCTCAGGGCTATGTTTTTTACCAATCACAAGTAAAAGAAGGTAACCTTATTGGCTTATATTACGGACGTTGTAACTTCTCGAAAAAAAACAAGACAGAAAACATGCTGGTGAAAGGAAGTGAACAAGTGAACAGGTTTTCAAGCATGACGAGGTACATGAGTGAACTCCAGATATCACCCATCTGTCACATGATCTGACCCTCTGTCTGGAGACTAAGACCCTCAATAATTCCTGGTAGTAGGCTGATATGGTTAATGATCGTAAATTTGAGGTGGAGTTTGTGCACAGGAGGTGGAACTTGAACTGGAGCACAACCACAGTCCTAACCTCTGGCATGGGACACCAACTCCTCCTCTAACCATGTTGTATATATCCTCTACCAGACTGCACCAAAGGAGGAATCCCTCTAGTGAAAGAGGCAAAAATTGTGAAACCAGTATTTTGCATGGTATCCTTGTTTAGGAGTATGGTAAGTTTGAATGTTTTGTTATAATTTTCAATGTATTTGTCAATAGCCTCTGGCATTTTTAAGAAGTCACCCATGCACGTCCTGATGCCCCCAACATTACTCAACTAAGCGCCCCAGGAGTGATGTTCTCAGCACGTAATAGCTGTTAACTGACACCACTTGACATGTAGCAAGTGCCTTTGACCCTTTCTGCCTTGCCATAGAGGTTAGTCCAACATCCTTTGGTCCAGGGTCACCAACTGTCCTTGGAGTGTACTGACACGGCATGATTGATATTCAAGCGCATATCTCTACTATCTGTCCAATGCTTGAACGGTAGTAAAAGGGGAAGGCGGGAAGCAACAGGGTTGGGACTTCAAGATCTATCAGCAAAGGGTGACACTTTGAATGCTATGAGGGCACCAGCATGTAACAGCTCTGAGTTACATGCCTGAGTGCAACTACTAGAGAGCCTGCTAGAGCCCTTGGGAAGTAAATGTATTCCTCCTAATTATACAGTACCTGCTCAGATTTGCATTTGTGTAGGAGTCATTTACATTCTATATTATCATTATTATCATTACCAGCTAAGCTACAACTTAGTTGGAAGAGCAGGATGCTATAAGCTCAAGGGTTCCAACATTGAAAAAATAGCCCAGTGAGGAAAGGAAATAAGAAAATAAACAAACTGCAAGAGCAGTAATGAATAATTAGAATATTTCAAGAACGGTAAGATCATTAAAACAGACCTTACCTAAAAAAGCACTCAGAGTGCAGACCTCTGCCATGATAGATGATTTTGGTTGACCTTTTGCTCGACCTTGACCTTTGACCTAGGACTTTCAAAAGTGAACCACATCCATGTCTTAACATAACAATTACTCCCTGAAAGTTTCACTACTCTACGAGTAAAATTATGGCCAGGAAGTTGTTCACAACGGACAAATGGGTGAAAACATTACCACCGCCAAATTTCATTGGCATAGGTAAATATAGACTTGTGTCAAACTATCCCACATAGAAAAAATTTGCTGCAAGTTTGAACTTTATAAGTTCCGTTGATTCAACTACCTGATTAGGAATATCATTCCACAACTTGGTAACAGCAGAAATAAAACTCCTAGAATACTGTGTAGTTGAGCCTTATGTTGGAGAAGGCACGACTATTAGAATTATCTGCATACCTAGTATTACAAACAGGATGGTACTGTCTGGGAAGATCTGAATGCAAAAGATGGTCAGAATTATGAAAAAGCTTATGCAACATGCTTAAAGAAATTGAACGAAGGGGCCAGAGATTAATATCTAGATCAAGAATAAAAAATTTAATAGACTGGAAGTTCCCCTCCAAAAAATTAAGATGAGATTTAGCAGCTGAAGACCAGACAGAAGAACAATACTCAAAATAAGTAGAATGAAAGAATTAAAAAACTTCTACAAATCAGATTGATCGCCAAAAATCTTAAGACTTTCTCAATAAGCCAATGTGTTGAGTAATTGAAGAAGACAGACCTAATGTGTTTCTCGAAAGTGAATTTGCTTCCGAAAATCACACCTACTTACAATCATACTCTGAGTTTTGTTAGGATATCAACCTAATGTCTCCATAATTTTCCCCCTGCACTAAACTTATCTAGATCTCTATTAAGGGATTCAGCAATCCCAGATCTACATTCAGTAGATGGAATTGGTGAGAGTAGCATCATCTGTAAATGCAACAAGCTTCTTTCTAGGTAAAACCATGTCATATGTATATAGTATGAAAAGTAATGGACCAAGAACGCTACTGTGAGGAACACCTGATATCACATTCCTATACTCACTCTTGTGCCCATCAACAACTCTTTGCGATCTATTACTTAAAATTTCAATAATGATGCTAAGAAAAGACCCACCCACTCCAAACTCTTTGATTTTGAAAACTAGGGCAAATCTATTTAGACAATTTTCCAAAAAGACATTAAAGAACTTTAGATAATGTGGGAGTTAAGGAAATTGGGCAATAATCAGCTCGAGTTAAGGAAATTGGGCAATAATCAGCTGGACTTGAGTTACAACAAATACATTTACATAATGTAGTAACATTACCCATTCTCCAAGTGCTAAAGAAACCACCTATTGCTAACTTGCGGAGAATAATATAACTTTGGAGCTAAGAAATCTGCAGTCTTTATAAAAAAAATAGGAAAAATATGATTTGGGTCTACACCTCCATTAAGCATCAAGGTCTATCAAGAAAGCTTTAATTATAAGAGATCAAAAAGCTAAACTAGTTAGTTTAACCTCAGGAAAACAGGAATGAGGAAGATCAAGTTTCTTATTACTCTTCTTACTGTCAATACACATCAGCCAAAAAGGTTGCCTTTTCCTTTGGACAGTGTGTGACAGAGCCATCTGGTTTAAGTGAAGGTGGAACTGTTACATCTACACCAAAGAGTGCAGATTTAAGGGTAGCCTATCACTTATGTTCCTGGGTTGTATCAGAAAGGGTTTCTTTTTTGGTTAAATTGTATTCCTTTTCAGTTGAAGTATAAACTCTGAGGAAAATCTCTAAGGTGAGCATAGTTATTCCAAGTAAAACCTGATCTGTTACCGTTCCAAAGATGATAGGCCTCTTGCTTCTCCAAATAAGCATGTCTACAATTATCACTGAACCAGGGTTTGTTTTTTACCCGGTCCTTAGGACACGAAAAGGGTTATGCCTATCAATTATGTTGACTAGATTCTTATTCAAAGGAAAAACAGCCTTAACATTATCATACAACTGTGACCAATTCAAGCCCAAGATCACTCAACATACCATTCTAGTCAGTTTGAGATTCTATATAAATCTTACATGAGTAGAACACATCAGAGACAGGCTGCTCAGTCTTCACTACTAATGAAACTAAGGCATAATCAGATGTCCCAACCGGAGAACCAACCATATTTGTTATAATGCTAGGGGAGTCATTGTATACGAGGTCCTAGCAGTTACCAGACCTGTGAGAACCTTCACTTATGATAAGCTCACAGCCTAATTCGGAGGCAAAGTTCAAAGTTCTTGTACCACGGCAATCAGTAGGCAAGTAGGCACCATTTAGTGAATGCATAACTACATACTGCGGGCACTAAAGTCTCTTATAAAAGTGAGCACATTACGCTCTGGGTTTACGAGTTATGTATGTGATGCTGCAGAGGAATAAAACCCCATTCTAAGCAACTTACAGGCCGAGTGTGCAGCAGGGATCTAGTAAAGTGAAGTCACCTGATCAAAAGAACGTTCAAGTGAGAAGAAGTGCTCAAGTGCGAGTGAGCACTCAGGTGATAGTAGTTCACCTGAGTGTACGCTTTAAGCATATTTCTCATGTGTGAGCACTGCTCCCACCTTGAGCACACGCTGAGTGTGTTCACTTAAGCTTATCCGTCAAGTGAAAAGCCTGCTTTTACCTTGTATGCACACTGAGAGCCAGCTTGCTTGAACATATCCCTCAAGTGAAAACCCTGCTCTCATGTTAGGTGAGCACTGACAAACAGCTGCTTAAGCCTATCTCGCAAGTGAAAGGCATGCTTTCACCTAAAGTAGGTGATGAGAGACAGATTGCTTAATCATGTCACTCAAGTGAAAAGCCTGCTCTCACCTTGGGTGTACACCGAGTTTGCCGAGAGACAGCTTGCTTAAGCATATCACTCAAGTGAAAGGCGTGCTTTCACCTAGAGTGCGCTGAGAGAGACCTTGCATAAGCACATCTCTCATGTAGCTTTTTGCTAAAAGTTACTTGATCGCAAACCAATTCTGGCAGTTGGAAAGCAAAGCAATTGGCTTCCAATAAGCGAGGTTGAAAACACTGAATCAACAACATTCACTATGACTCCTGTTGCTTACGCTGCGTAAACACAAGACTGAATTGACTTCTTAGAGAAGGAGTCCATTCCTACAACTTCAGGGAAGTCTAACTCCAAGGCAGCAGAGGCGATTATTCACTTCTGGCCAACCTAAAGAATTAATGGGAACATGATAGCATCAAACAAGTCTCTAACTCAAGACCCCTGTCATAACAGGAATGAAGTGCAGAAGTAGTGCTTAGCCAGGAACAAATTCCAATAGTGATTAACAGATGAAAAACAAAAATGTTACAAGTTAACTGCTAGCGAACACATCTGTCTCCAATAATTGCCGAAATCAAACTAGTTTGTGATTGAGGGGGGGGGGGGAGAGGTTGCTTCTCCACTGCAGACTGGTAACACCTTGTTAAAAGTTTTAACAGCCGTGTTTCACCTTCGTTGAAATCATTACTCCTATGTAAAGAACAAGGGTTAGTATTCATGAAGGAACAAAATACTGATTGTAGAATGAATTTAAATAAATTGCTAAAAAAGTTAATATTAATTCTCCTTCCGGCACACATTTAGATAACTTGTTTACAGTATTTTACACAATTCTTTAAATGATATGATCAAATAATATGGTAAGATTTTCAGAGGAAATTGATATTCGATTGCTAGTTAATGAAAACTGAAAACATGCGATTTTTTTTTTCAGAAAAAAAAAGACCTTCCTCATTTACATTAATTGATCTTAATTGGTTTTAATGTTCAATAATCTCATTTTTCTAACCGTTTACAATAATGCACACAAAACCAATCAACTTAACATTGCCTAAAATAGTTCCGGCTAATTATTGTTATTGGTAGTAGGAAGCCATTATTATTCGGTACATTTGTATTCCCAACTAGTTTGCTGGAAACTGAACAAATAATTGTGCTTGTTTAATATCAAATAATAATTAGGAAATTGGAATCTGAATATTTTAAAAAATACAATGTTAATAAGTTACTAAATTTTGAACTTGGCCTAATTTTAAAGTTAAATTTTGAGTGTCTGGAATTTACTACAAAAAACAGTATCGCATAGATGCATAGAATTAACAACTATCTAAAATTATAGTTTTATATGTACTGACTTTGTAAGACCTAAGAGCAAATACTACACTTCCTACTAGACCGAGTAAAAATTATTTGCTTCAATAATTAAGTTCCCAGCTTCCAGAAATGAAAAACACTTTGATAAAATTTGAATAATCTGGTAATATTGTTGTTGTTAACTTTTGTATTACTTATTTACCATAACTTATTTAACTTTAATCTTCGATTAGTGATTGGGATATAAATGGAGTGACCATTGTAAAACAACCCCTAGAATTTAAAAAACTCTGGTCAATTGAACACTTCAAGACATTTGTAGTAATGTAATATTTCTCACAAGGTTATTTCAAAATTCAAGAATAGTTTGATGATAAAAGTGGCCGCTTCCGTTGATATGATTATTTTGTCTTCCTCAAAACATTGGATATTTTCAGTAGTAAATCCCTGATTATTCATTGCTAATCTTCCTCTTGACATCAGTAGGAATATTTCATTATACTTGGTGATATTTGCAGGTTAATTTCCTGTATTGACCATGAGGCTATGATTAATTTTCCTCTCTTTTGATGATTCTAGTCTGAAAAATAAATAAAAGCTGTTAATTATAGATATATAAGTCTTATTCAAATATTTTACTATGCACTTCAATATCAAGATTATACTTCAAGTAAAATAATCCTCATGATAAACTATAGATATAAAATATTCTAATTCATAAAATAAAAAATAGTGAGAATAATGACAAACTAGAGATGTCCATGACATTTATAATAGAAAATATGACAAATTCGGAGATAATTTGTATTTTTCCTAACCATACAAACCTTAGCTATTTACATTGGGTTTACCTTTCAGCGTAGCTGAAATGACGAGCCAATAGTTTTTAACGAGGGTTAACTACCCCCGCGCTAGTTAGCGGGGTTAGGAGAAGGGATAGCTTGCTACCCCTCCCCCCCCACACCCCGGTGATTTGCTTCACTTCACCTAGAGGTAGGACTTGACTTGGGGGCCAGGGCTGGCGGGCAAATATGTGTAAATAGCTAAGGTTTGTATGGTTAGAAAAAATACAAATTATCTCCGAATTTCTCATTTGTTCCGTAACCGAAATACAAACCACGCCATTTACATTGGGTGACTTACCCCTTAGGAAGGGTGGAAAGTCCCCAGCCTTACTGACTTCGGCTTTGCCCGGGGACTCCGCCCCTCAGTGAGTAGCACTTGAGAGAAGAAGCCCCTGCACCTCACAAGTTCCTTCTTCGCTAGGAACGAGTGGCCTACATAAGTTGTGTGTGGAGGAAAGTGTGACTCGTCCTATGAAGTTGACCTTGAGACCTTTAGATAGGAATCTAGGATAGGACGTTCCCAATACCACCTCGTCAGGGTATGGGGAACGCGATAGTATTAAGCTTAATACTAGGAGCACAAGGAAGCATGGGTTACCTGCAGAGGTCGAGGTCAGCTATGCGAAGACCAGGATGCTGCTTCCCCAAGAGAGGGGAGAATGAAGAAAGAAGTAAGGGTCAGACATACTCTTTCCTTCACGCAGACTGAAACCGGGTAAAAACGCCCTCAACCCACTGCTACTTGTCCATAAAGGAGCCTGAGGTTAGACCAGCTGTTGTGCAGCCACCACAGGGCCGATAGAAAAGGTATCGAGGCTCCTGTGGGTCACGTCCTGCAGGTAGTGGGCTGTGAAGGTCGTCTGACGCTTCCAGACCCCAGCTTGAAGCACCTGCGTCACAGAGAAGTTTCTCTTGAAGGCCAGGGACGTAGCAACACCACTGACATCGTGTGCCCTAGGGCGACGTGACGGAGGAGGGTCTGGATTCAAGGCATGGTGGATAATCCTTTGAATCCAAGCCGAGATGGTGTTCCTGGTGACCCTCCTCTTCGACCTGCCTGTGCTAACAAACAATGCTCGCACTTGAGGACGGACTGCAGCTGTTCTCTTCAAGTAGTACCTCAGACACCTCACTGGACATAGTAGCAGCTGGTCTGGGTCGCTTGTTACAGAACGGAGACTCGCGATCCTGAAAGAGTCGAACCGAGGATCCGGCACCCCAGGATTCTGAGTCTTGGTAACATACTCAGGGACGAACCTGAACGTTACCTCCCCCCATCCCCTTGAATGGGCGATGTCGTACGAGAGACCATGAAGTTCACTAACCCGCTTGGCCGAAGCCAAAGCGAGCAGGAAAGCCGTCTTCCAAGAAAGGTGGCGATCGGAGGCCTGGCGTAATGGTTCGAAGGGAGGTCTCTTAAGAGCCCTGAGGACCCGAACCACGTTCCAAGGAGGAGGTCTCACTTCCGACTGGGGGCAGGTAAGCTCATAGCTACGTATGAGTAGAGAGTGTTCTAGCAAGGAAGAAATGTCCACGCCTTTCAGCCTGAAAGCCAAGCTTAAGGCTGAGCGATAGCCTTTCACTGCCGAGACAGAAAGGCGCATTTCCTCCCGCAGATATACGAGGAACTCCGCTATTGCTGGAATAGTGGCATCGAGTGGAGAGATACCCCTCCCACGACACCAACCACAAAAGACTCTCCACTTCGCCTGGTAGACTCCCTCAGAGGACTTTCACAGGTGCCGATACATTCTCTTCGCAACCTGTTGCAAAAAGCCTCTCTCTGTGAGGAGACGCTGGACAGTCTCCAGGCGTGAAGCCGAAGCGAGGCCACGGCCTTGTGAGGGATGTTGGAGTGGGGTTGTCTGAGAAGCTCGTGTCGTGGAGGAAGTTCTCTCGGGAGCTCCGTCAGGAGCTGCAGAAGGTCCGGGAACCATTCCGCGTGATGCCATAGCGGAGCTACCAGAGTCATCGAACAGTTGACCGATAGTCTGGTCCTGTTGAGGACCCTTCTCATCAGACAGAACGGTGGGAAGGCGTACACGTCGATGTTGTCCCACCATTGCTGGAAAGCATCTTGCCAGAGAGCCTTGGGGTCCGGGACTGGGGAGCAGTACAGAGGCAGCTTAAAATTCAACGCTGTCGCGAACAGGTCCACGGTCGGGGAACCCCACAAAGTCAGGACTTTGTTGGCTATATGAGGATCCAAAGACCACTCGGTACTCACTATCTGCGAGGCCCTGCTCAGACTGTCGGCGAGCACATTCCTCTTGCCAGGAATGAAGCGAGCTGATAGTGTTATCGAGTGGACTTCGGTCCACCTCAGAATCTCTACTGCAAGATGGGATACCTGCTGCGAAAAAGTGCCTCCCTGCTTGTTGATATAAGCCACTACCGTGGTGTTGTCGCTCATCACCACCACGGAGTGACCCGCCAGGGTCCGTTGGAACTGTTAAAGAGCCAGAAAGACCGCCTTCAACTCTAGCAGGTTGATGTGCAGGCACTTTTCTGATTCTGACCAAAGGCCTGAGGTCCTCTGGTTCAGAACGTGCGCCCCCCACCCTTCTTTTGACGCGTCCGAAAACAGTGTCAATTCCGGGGGGAGGACGAGAAGACTCACTCCCTTTCACAGGTTCTCGTCAACCAGCCACCACAGCAGGTCCGTCCGTTCCAAAGATCCTATCGGGACCTGAACGTCCGGGGAATCGGATCCTTGATTCCACCGGGACTTGAGCCGCCACTGCAGGGATCTCATCCTGAGGCGGCCGTTTGGAACCAGACGAGCCAGGGAGGACAGGTGACCTAAGAGACGCAACCACGACTGGGCGGGAAGCTCTTCTCGCCTGAGAAAGGGTTCCGCCACCCTCCTCAGCCTTGCTATCCTGTCGTCTGATGGAAAGGCTTTGTGGAGATTGGTGTCTATCAGCTTGCCTAGATAAACCAGTCGTTGGGACTTCTCGAGGTTTACCACGATCCCCAGATCCTGGCAAAGACCTAGAAGCCTGTCTCGGTGCTGAAGAAGGGTCGACTCCGAGTCTGCTAGGATCAGCCAGTCGTCCAGATAACGAAGGAGACGGATGCCGTTCCTGTGCGCCTAAGATGAAATCAAGGTGAACACTGGTGAACACCTGAGGTGCTGTGGAGAGACCGAAACACAGCACATTGAACTGGTAGATCTTGTCGTCTAGGCAGAATCTCAAGTACTTCCTGGAAGACGGATGGATTGGGATCTGGAAGTATGCGTCCTTTAGATCCAGTGTGCACAGGAAGTCCAGAGGTCTCACCGCAAGTCTGACCGTGTCCGCTGTCTCCATGCTGAACCGAGTTTGCTTGACAAACCCGTTCAGAGCCAAGAGGTCGATGACAGGTCTCCAGCCTCCAGACGCCTTCTTTACAAGAAAGAGTTGACTGAAGAAGCCTGGGGAGCCGTCGACGACCTCTTGGAGAGCATCCTTCATGAGCATGGTCTCGACTTCTGCCCGAAGGTCTAGCACCTTTACCGATCCCATGGCATAGGAGCTCAACGACACTGGATTCGCTGTCAGGGGAGGTTGAGATGTTATGAACGGGACGCGATAGCCTTGGCCGATCACCGAAACCGTCCAAGCATCGGCCCCGTGTTGCTGCCACCTGTGCACGCAACGTCGAAGGCATCCCCCCACAGGTGGACACGCGGGGGGATTGCCACTCCTAGTGTTTGCGGCCGCGGCCGCTCCCTCTAGGAGTCTTGCCTCCCCTGGAGGACTTACCGCCCCTCTTGACCTTGGCTGGAAAGGGCTGGGGCTTAGACACCACTTTCTTAGCTGCCGGTGCCTGCTTCGGTGCCTTACGAGGCTGCTGCTGCTGAGCTGGAGGCTTATAGGGCCGAGCTGTAAGGGCCCTATGGAGGAGGGAGTCCTGGCTAGATTTCCTCCACCTCTCAGCCGTTCGCTCCATATCCTGTGGCTCCAACAGATTCTCCTCAAGGAGGGAAGCATGTCTGAGCCTACACACATCCACGGCGGGGACCTTCAGGTGGAACCTCTCGGTCACCGCATCGCGCCGCTTCAATACCGAGTTGGCCCACAGGGTGGTGACCTGGTGCGCCAGGAACTCGATGGTGCGGGTGCCCGAGAGTAAGAAGGTCTCCAGGGCCTTCCTATTGGTCTCCTTAGACAAGTCCTCGGAGCGCAATCGGGTGCCCAGAGTTCCTAGTCATATATCCAGCCACGAAGTGGCCTGCATGGCGCACTTCGCGACCTTCTCCTGGCTCAGGATCTCCAATGCCGAGAACGACTCCTGCCGGGCGGAGAACTTCTCGAAAGGAATTCCCTTAGCCAGCTCTTCTACGGAGTGATGGAGAGGAAGAGCGAGACTAGACTAACCCAAGATCTCAAAATACCTCCTCTGCTGGAGACGAGGAGGTGGGATGAGTTTGTTCCCGGCAGAGGAACGACTGGAGGAGTCAAGAATCGCGAGTTGGGCATTGGCCCTGGTTCTGGCACTCTTCAATCCCCGAGACCAGGGCAGAGCCGCACTGGTCTTAGGGGCCTTCTGAACATCGAACACCTGGTCCAGGACCGTGTCCTTGCCTTCTCGGGGGGCGATCACGGGGTCCATGAACCCGTTGAGTTGCCTCATCAGGCTCAGGGCCTGCCAGAAGGCATGTTCAGATTCCTGCTGGTCTCCTCCTTGCGTGCTGGCAGCTAAGTCTCCCGTCCCCAGAATCTCTTCCTGGGGCGAAGCGGGGACGTTCTCCCGGGGAGCAGCGGGTTCCTGGCAAATCCTTGAAGACGATTTCGGGATGGTCTTGGAGTCCTTGGGTTCCCTCCTGGGAGGGATACAGGATCCCAACAAAGAGGTTCGGAGAGCACCTTCCGCGAGCAGTGGGGCGATGGTCCTCAGAAGAGCGCTGACGAACAGGAGAGCGCTGACGGTCAGAAGAGCGCTGACGAGCAGGAGAGCGCCTGTGCGCTAACACTGCAGAAGGGCGAGCAGGGGAACGCTGGCGCGCTGGGCGCTCAACAGGAACAACAGGTTGAAGGATGTCCTCAGGAGAGCGCTGGCGAGAAGAGGGGCGATCATCAGGAGATCGCTGACGAACAGGAGAGCGCTGACGAGCAGGAGAGCACCTGTGCGCTAACACAGCACGCGCAAGGGAAGAATCCCTTTGCCCCGAAGGGCCCGTTGCCCGTCGGGTGACGAGGTCAGGTTGCTGAACATCTGCCCCAGAAGTTGAAGGTCTGGAAGGCGTAGGAGACCGATCCCTAGAGAGGTCTAAGGAAGCTGGAGCTGTAGGCTGTTTACGGCGAGGAGAGTCCCCTTCGGAGGAAGAAGGTGAAGATCCAAAAAGGCGCCTCTTAGCACCCTTATAAGGAGATGGGAGGCCCTTGCGACGCAGCGGACGGTGAGCCTTACGGCGAAGGCGGTCACGAGGAAGATCGTCAGGACCATCAGTCCTCCGAAGGGGAGTCTCAGTCAAACCACTCCCTTTAGAGGGAGACTGGACAGCAGAAGAGCCCGCGGGATTCCCTTCCCCCTTCGAAGGATGTACGGAAGGGGGAGGAGAGCTGTCAGCACCAACATCCACAACTGCACCTGCAGAGGATTGACCCGCCCCGTCGGAAGCCTCTGTCACCACGACGTCGACGATAGACAGAGGGTCTACCTCTGCTATCACAACGGCCCCTAACTGGACAAGGTCAATCAGGGCTACCCTGGAGGGCAGGCCCTTAGGCCCCAGGGAAGCCCAAATCTGAAAAAGATCATCGTTAGACAAAGATTCATCAATAACCTCCCCTGGAGGTGGAGGAGGAACCGCCCCGCTATGGGAGGCGACGCCCTCTCCCCCAACCCAAGGTGGGGAAACAGAATTGGGGCCTGCGCTCCCACTCGGCCGACTCTCCTTAGGAGCTGAACGAGGGGGAGCTTCGGAGGAGGTTTGGGCGGCGAAAGAAGAGTCCCGAGAACCTTCCTCCTTCAAGGCAACCCCGGAAGGAGAACGGTCTCTTGGACTTCTTACGCCGGCGGCCAAACCTCTCCCACTGGGAGGCAGACCACTCCCTGCACTCACTACACATATTCTCCTGATCACACCGTCGGCCTCGACACTGCGGGCAAAGGGTGTGAGGATCAGTGTCCACGGCTGACATAAAAGTACCACAAGGGCGGCCGGCAATTCCAGGGCACTTGCGCATAGTGAACAATAAAGGTGGTCAACTTCTAAACACACACACAAACTGAAAGAAAAAGCAGAACCAGATTAAGGCTGTCAACGAGGACGATGGACAGACACGTCTGTTCATCGCCGGAGCCAAAAGTGAAGTGAAGCAAATCACCGGGGTGTGGGGGGGGAGGGGTAGCAAGCTATCCCTTCCCCTACCCCCGCTAACTAGTGCAGGGGTAGTTAACCCTCGTTAAAAACTATTGGCTCATCATTTCAGCTACGCCGAAAGGTAAACCCAATGTAAATAGCGTGGTTTGTATTTCGGTTACGGAACAAATGATATTTTCATTATAAAATAAATTTTTTAACATATATACCCGGTAGTTATACATATAGCTATACGTCCCTGACATCCGGCAGAAATTTCAAAACTCGCGGCAATTGCAGATTGGGTAGCCAGGTGTACCACCTGCGCGCACCTAGCAAGGTACCTGGAACCATTCCATAATTCCTCAGATCTTCCATGCCTCTAGTCTCTAGAGGGGAGGAAGGTGGGAATTTAATTATATATAACTACCGGGTAAATATGTTCAAAAATTTATTTTATAATGAAAATATTTCTAAACACAAGACTTACCCGGTAGTTATATATAGCTGATTAACACCTTTGGCGGAGGGTTAGAGACAGCCAACATTGTTGGAATTTTACTTAAGAGTTAATAAACAAGCTTAAGGGTTCGTACCTGATAAGGAAGCTGACTTCAATGAATTCTTTCATTATGTCCGTTTTCCTTACGAGATCCAGCAATCCACCCAGGGGGCTGAAGACCTCTAGGAGCTGTCAAACTGGTCTAAAAACCTCTATGTGACAGGACCTCCTCCAATACCCTTGTTCCGGGTCGCTCTCAAGGAACAAATTGACCACCTGACTAAAGTCAATGATTGTGGAAGACTGCCGCAATCTCCACAACCAACCATAGAAATACAAAAGTTCCAAGAGAAGAAAAGGGTTTCAGGATTATGGGATCCTTCCCCCACTACTGCACTCGTTGCTACGAATAGTCCCAGAGTGAAGCAGTCCTCATAAAGAGTCTGGACACGTTTTAAATAATGTGAAGCGAACAGAGATTTACTCCTCCAAAAGGTTGTGTCCATAATGCTCTGCAACGATCTATTCTGCCTGAAGGCTACAGAAGTTGCTACAGTTCTAACTTCATGCGTGTGACTTTAAAATGCTTGCGGTCTGCCTTACTGCAATGTGCATGAGTTTCTCTTATTAAGAGCCTGATGAAGAATGAAAGTGCATTCTTCGACCTCTGAAACGAGGGCTTCTAGACCGAGCACCAAAGAGCTTCTGTCTTGCCTCGCAAGTTTTCCGTTCAGTCCAGGAAGAACTCCAGGGCTCTTACTGGACACAGGACCCTTCTCCAATTCCTCACCAACCACATCCGAAAGGTTCGGAAACTCAAAAGCCATGGGCCAAGGTTGAGAAGAGCGTTCATTCTTGCCGAGAAAGCCTAACTGCAATGAGCCGATAGCTTTGTATCTCGAGAAAACCAACGTTTTCACTAAAAGCAGACTGACCAAAAATAGTGTCTTCATCGTGAGGTCCTTAAATGAAGCTGAATGCAAGGGCTCAAACCTGTCTCTCTTAATGAACTTCAGGACTATATCCAGATTCCAAGCTGGTGAATCCTGGAACTATGCTTTGATGTTTCGAACGATTTGAGAAGTTCCTGTAAGTCTTTAACATAGGAAAGGTCCAAGTGTTGGCCTGAATACCTTGATGGTAGAGGATGAAAAAATTACGTTCCTTTGAAGATATAACAGGAAGTCAGCAATCTGAATTATAGAGGTACTGGGTGAGGAAAGAGTTGACTCTGCACCACTCTCTAAGAACTTCCCACTTGGATTGGTAAACCTAGAAGGCAGACGTCCTTCTTGCTCTTGCAATAGCCTTAGCTGCCTCCTTCGAAAAACTTCTAGCTCTTGTGAGTTTTCCGATAATCTGAAGACAGTTAGATGAAGAGCTTGGAGATTGTTGATGGTAACTTTTCAAGTGGGGTTATGAGTAGAACTACAATGAAAAACTTCTTGGAGTGTTTACCATCCATTCCAGAACCTCTGTGAACTACTCTCTTGAGGGCCAAAAGTGGGGCACTAGAGTCAATCTGGTCCCTTCGTGTGACCCAAACTTTTTGCATCACTTTGTAATGAATTTTGAATGGTGGAAAGCGTACACGTCCATGTCACGTCCCGCTTGACGCTCGACGTCACGTCCCGCTTGACGCTCGACGTCACGTCCCGCTTGACGCTCGACGTCACGTCCCGCTTGACGCTCGACGTCACGTCCCGCTTGACGCTCGACGTCACGTCCCGCTTGACGCTCGACGTCACGTCCCGCTTGACGCTCGACGTCACGTCCCGCTTGACGCTCGACGTCACGTCCCGCTTGACGCTCGACGTCACGTCCCGCTTGACGCTCGACGTCACGTCCCGCTTGACGCTCGACGTCACGTCCCGCTTGACGCTCGACGTCAGGCCTTGCAGGACGCTCGACATCACGTCTTGCCAGACGCTCGACGTCGCATCCTGCTGGACACTCGACGTCACGTTTAAGCTGGACACTTGACGTCACGTCCTGCTGGACGCTCGACGTCACGTTAGCTGGACGCCTGACATCACGTCTGGCCGCTTGACTCCTTTTGGTTAAAGCGGCTGAAACACGCCATTTAACGATGTAGTTGTAAAGATGTTCGTCGTCAAGAACCTCTCGACTAGAAGCCTTACGACGCTTGGCGTCCAGGTGTGAAGCTTCCTGACGCTTATGGTCCAGGCCTGCTACTCTCTTGTTGTCTGCAGGCTGATAAACTTGCATGAGCAAAGAGAGTTTCTGTTGTATATCTTGCAGCATATTAAAATTAGGGTTCACTTGTGATACAGACGTCACGTCTACCACAAGCCCGCTTTCTACTCCGTTTAAAGGGTGCGCAGAGCGTCCAGAGGACAATAACCAGACTGATGGTGGAGGAGGAGCAAGAACCGAGGTCATGCCAGGCTCAGACAACTGTCCTGCTACTGGGCGAGTTGGAAATTTCTTGACAGTTGCCGACATCCTTAAAGGACGCTTGGCAGGAGAGCTTTCTTCGGTAAAATGAAAACGCTCAGGACTGCTCTAAAGCCTACAACCAGTAGCTTGCGGTGTCATGATAGGACGCTGATTGACCGTGTCCATCTTCCTTTTCAGAGGTCTGGAAGCTTGACACCAGCCTTGTCTGGGCACTGCGTCATCCGAAGATGACGAAAACACTTTAACCTCACCTTCCCTATGAGAAAGCGAGCGTCTTGGAAGGCGTCAATAGGTATGATCGCTCCTCGGCTGCTCGAGAGCTAAAGCATCTCTTTTCCTTTTGTCGTTCGACATTCCTTCTCCCCGGGGTAGGGGAGCTTGTAAGAGGTCTATGGTCGACATTCCTTCTCCCAGGGGTTGGGGAGCTTGGAAGAGGTCTATGGTTAGAACACCCAACATTCCTTCTCCCAGAGGTTGGGTAGCTTGGAAGAGGTCTATGGTCGACATTCCTTCTCCCAGGGGTTGGGGAGCTTGGAAGAAGTCTATGGTTAGAAGAACGACAGGTCCTAGCAGACGCACCATCTATTGAGGGGTGGTGCTTAGGGCGAAACAAAGAGCCCAAAACTGGACAACTTCCTCCTATACACGAACCTTCAGGTATTACTTGAAGTTCGGATGGATGAAGATGTGGAAGAAAGCATCCTGGAGGTCTAAAGAGACCATCCAGTCATCCTTCCTTACTGCTGCTAGGACTGATATCAAAGTCTCCATGGAGAACTTTGTCTTCTGAACGAAGGCGTTAAGAGTACTTAATTCCAGGACTGGTCAATAGTCTCCTTCTCCAAGAAGAGAGACATTTGATGTTGCAAAGCCTGTCTCTTTGGCTACTCTCTGTATCTGGCAGAGGTCTATCGGAGTTACTATTAAAGGAGGTTTCACTAGCAAAAAGAATCCGCATCCCTCCTTTAGAAATAGTACTGACCAAAGGTCTACTCCTCTCCTCTTGCAGACTCGCCAGAAGTTGTTTAGTCTGGCTCCTACTGTTGTTTGTTCAGTTTGAAGACAAAAAGAATGCAGAACCATTCTTGCTGATTTAGACACCAAATCCTGTGTGACCCTTCGGGCTAAAGTGGAAGAGACCTCTTTGACCAACTCTTGAGGGAGAAGAGAGGAAGAAAAAGGGGGGAGTGAGTACCTCAATTCTGACTTCTGAATGGGTGTAACCCCAATGGTCAGAAAAGAACACATTTGGGCTCTTTTCTTAGAGACCCCCGCTGTTCTTTAAGGCTTCATCCAAGCTTGACATAATGAGGCTGAGGCTATCAGTGTCCACATCCTTCAAGGCAGAAACCACCTTCCCCAAGGCTCCCAGAGTCCAGTCAAGGAAAAAGAATACTTCAAAAGCATTGAAGACGCCTTTGAGAGGATGATTAAGCTCTGACGTTGACCAGAGTATTTGGTCCTTCTCAAGGCCATCTGACGCAGAGCGTCTACTAGACTCAAAAAATCTCCTTGGGCGAGATAGGAACTCCCAAGCTGAGAACTTCTCCCGTCCCGAACCAAACACTAGATCTGGAGGCCAATTTAGCCGAGGGAAAAGGGAAAACAGTATACCCTGGAAATTCTTGGATTGTATCCAGTCTCCCATCATCCTCAAAGCTCTATAGGATGATCAAGACAGCACCATCTTTGTAAACAGAGACTCCTTCGACACCTTCCCTAGCATAAACTCTGAAGGCGGGGAACGAGGAGCAGCAGGCACAAAATAATTCGGAAACTCTTCAGAAAAAACTCTCATGAGTTTCTATAAGTCAACCGAAGGATGAAGGAACTTAGGATCTTCTCCTACGAGAATTTCTCTAAAAGATAAATAAGGGAAAGGTGATCGTCGATCCCTTCTTCCTACAAGTCTCTAACCGAGGTAGAGACGTCTTGTTTCCCAGGAGTTAACTCCTTAAGGTCCTGTAATTCTGGCCTCAATGGGTCCAAGATCATTACTTACTTTTACTTACTTTTAGGGGTTTATTTCTCGCCCTCCATTAGACACCAAGAGTCTGTACAGGCGGGCCTTGGTGTGTGAAAATAATTCTTCCAGTTGATATTTTTCTCTGTATATTTTCAGTTATAGCGCCTGGTATAATTAGGTTCCAACGCTAGACGCTCACAGTCATTACGATCGGAACTAAGACGTTCGCGATCTCGACGTTCGGCTAGACTGGTTTAATCACGACATCCGAGTCCTGATGCACGACATCACGTCTAACTGCTTGACATTCGGCGTCACGTCTAACTGCTAGACACTCGACGTCAAGTCCAACTGCTGGACGCTAGACGCCATGCAACTGCCTGACGCTCGGTGCCATGTGACTCTCGGAACAATGACGTTTGTGGTTTAGACGCTCGCGACTAAACGTTCGCGACTTAGACGCTGGGAACTATGCTTGTCACTCGGCATCAAGTCCAACTGCTTGACGCTCAACGTCATGCAACTGCTTGAAATTCAGCGCCATGTGACTTTCGGAACAATGGCGCTCGTGATTCAGACGCTCGGAACTATGACGTTCGCGTCTAGAACATTCACTCATCCAATGGGAGAGACAAAGATGTTGCACTTAGTTCCAAACATCGTGTCAAACTCTTACAGCATCGTTAGTAGTGCTGGACATTCGACGTCCTGCTGGAAGCTCGACGACGTCACGCTCGGTGTTACGTGTCATGACTTCCAGCAACTCAACGCTTGGCGTGATGTAATCCATTCCTTAACGCTTGGCGTCCTTCTTGACGCTAGCTTATTTATCTAGAAGGAAGTGAAATACTAAGACGCCAGCCCTGTCTGTGAGCTGTCTGGTAAAGTGTAAAAGTATTACCTAAATCCTAACAAGGACATTCTTCACTACAATAATTAAATGAATGACCCTGGTAATCCACTGACTAAAAGAACACATGTTATCCTTGAATTTTTTTCCTCTATAAATCAGAATTCCCTGAATAAAGTATGCTTCCTTACACTAGAGAGGGTACCTGATCAAAAATTATATTTTCATAATAAAATAATTTTTTTAACATACTTACCCGGTAGTTATATATATAGCTTGCGTTCCTGACGTCACGGCAGAAATTTCAAAACTTGCGGCAATCGCCGATTGAGTAACCAGGTGTACCACTAGTGCGCCCTCTAGCCAGGTACCTGGAACCATTCCAGTGATTCCTCAGATCTTCCATGCCCATAGTTCTCTAGAGGGGAGGAGGGGGGAATTAAATTATATATAACTACCGGGTAAGTATGTTCAAAAATTTATTTTATTATGAAAATATCATTTTTATACATCATACTTACCCGGTAGTTATATATATAGCTGATTGACACCTTTGGTGGAGGGTTAGAGACAGCCAACATTGTTGGAATTTTACTTAAGAGTTAATAAACAAGCTTAAGGGTTCGTACTTGAAAAGGAAGCTGACTTCAATGAATTCCTGCCTCATTATGTCCGCTTTCCTTACGAGATCCAGCAATCCACCCAGGGGGCTGAAGACCTCTAGGAGCTGTCAAACCAGTTTAAATACCTCTATGTGACAGGACCTCCTTCAATACCCTTGTTCCGGGTCGCTCTCAAGGAACAAATTGACCACCTGACTAAAATCAATGATTGTGGAAGACTGTCGACCAATCTCCACAAACAACCATAAAAATACAAAAGTTCCAAGAGAAGAAAAGGGTATTAGGTTTAAGGGAACGTAGTGGTAGATCCTTCTCCCACTACTGCACTCGCTGCTACGAATGGTCCCAGAGTGTAGCAGTCCTCATAAAGAGTCTGGACACGTTTCAAATAATGTGAGGCGAACACAGATTTACTGCTCCAAAAGGTTGTGTCCATAATGCTCTGCAAAGATCTATTCTGCTTGAAGGCTACAGAGGTTGCTACAGCTCTAACTTCATGCGTCTTGACTTTCAAAAGTTTGAGGTCTGCCTCACTGCAATGTGATTGAGCCTCTCTTATTAAGAACCTGATGAAGAAGGAAAGTGCATTCTTTGACATCTGTAACGAGGGCTTCTTGACCGAGCACCAAAGAGCTTCTGACTTGCCTTGTAACTTTTTCGTTCTGTCCAGGTAGAACTTCAGGGCTCTTACTGAGCACAGGACCACCTTCAATTCCTCACCGACCACATCCGAAAGGTTCGGAATCTCAAAAGCCTTGGGCCAGGGTTGAGAAGGGAGTTCGTTCTTGGCAAGAAATCCTAGTTGCAAGGAGCAGATAGCTTTTTTATCTCTAAAGCCAATGTTCTTACTAAAAGCATTAATCTCACTGACCCTTTTAGCTGTCGCCAGACTGACCAAAAATAGTGTCTTCATAGTGAGGTCCTTCAGGACTATATCCAGATTCCAAGCTGGTGATTCCTGGTGCCGTTCCTTAGATGTTTCAAAGGATTTGAGAAGACCCTGCAGGTCTTTATTACTAGAAAGGTCCAAGTTCCTGTGCCTGAAGACGGTAGCTAACATGCTCCTGTATCCCTTGATGGCAGAAGATGAAAACCTACATTTCCTTCTAAGGTATAACAGGAAGTCAGCAATCTGAGTCATAAAGGTACTGGACGAGGAAACAGAGTTGACTCTGCACCATTCTCTAAAACCTCCCACTTGGATTGGTAAACCTTGATGGTAAAAGTCCTCCTTGCTCTTGCAATAGCCCTAGCTGCCTCCTTCGAAAATCCTCTAGCTCTTGTGAGTTTTTCGATAGTCTGAAGGCAGTTAGATGTAGAGCTTGGAGGTTTTGATGGTACCTTTCTAAGTGGGGTTGTTTGAGTAAATCTACTCATAATGGAAGGCTTCTCGGGGTGTCCACCATCCATTCTAGCACCTCTGTGAACCACTCTCTTGAGAGCCAAAAGGGGGCCACTAGAGTCAATCTGGTTCCCTCGTGTGACATAAACTTTTGCATCTCTTTGTACAGAATCCACCATCCATTCCAGCACCTCTGTGAACCACTCTCTTGAGGGCCAAAAGGGGGCCACTAGAGTCAATCTGGTTCCCTTGTGTGACAAACTTTTGCATCACTTTGTACAGAATCTTGAACAAAGGGAACGCGTACACGTCCAGGTGGGACCAGTCTAAAAGGAAAGCGTCTATGTGGACTGCTTCGAGATCTGCCACTGGGGAACAGTATGTTTCTAACCTCTTCGTCTTCAAGGTTGCGAACAGGTCTATGCACGGATGACCCCAAATCCGCCACAGGTTCTTGCAGACCTCTTGATGAAGTGTCCATTCTGTGGACAGAACTTGACCTCTCCTGCTGAGGCTGTCTGCCATCACGTTCTTTTCCCCCTGAATGAACCTTGTTACAAGGGTTACATTCTTCTCTTTTGCCGAGATGAGAAGAACCCTCCAGTCTCGTAAAGGGACCTCGAGTGGGTTCCACCTTGTTTGGCTATGTAGGCCAATGCTGTGGTGTTGTCGGCGTTGACCTGCACCACTCTGTTCAATACTGACCCTTCAAAACCTTTGAGGGCCAACAGGACTGCTAACAGCTCCTTCTGGTTGATGTGGAGGCTCTCCTGATCTTTCGTCCATAGACCCAAGATCTACAACTTGCCCAGTGTCGCTCCCCACCCCGAGTCTGAGGCGTCGGAACACAACACAAGGTCTGGGTTCCTCTGTCCCAGGGAGAGACCTTCATAACTTTGCCCGGATCGTTCCACCACTAAAGGCAACTTCTTACGGATGCCGTAATGGGGATGCATTTTGTCTCTAGATCCTTTTTTCCTTGTCCCAATGACGATTGGGGTGGAACTGAAGAGGACGAAGATTCAGTCTTCGCAGGGAAACAAACTGCTCCAACGAGGAGAGGGTTCCCAGCAGACTCATCCACTCTCTCACAGAACACTTCTGTTTCTTTAGAAAAGAATGAAGTTTCAAGAGGGCTTGCTCCGTCCTTGAGGGTGACGGAAAAGCCCAAAAAACTTGACTCTGAATCTCCATCCCCAAATAAAGATCTTTTGGAATAGTGTCAGTTGAGACTTGTCTCTGTTTATAAGAAGACCCAGCTCTTCTGATAACCTTAATGTCATTTGTAGATCCTCCAGGCAGCAATTGTAGGAATGAACTCTGAGTAGCCAGTCGTCCAGGTACAGCGAGGCTCTGATACCTCGAGTGCAGTATGCTTGCTACATTTAGCATCAGCTTCGTGAATATTTGAGGGGCGGTGCTGAGGCCGAAACACACGGCCCGAAACTGGAAAACTTCCTCCTTGTAAACAAACCTCAGGTAATGCTTGAAGCTCGGATGAATGGGGATATGGAAGTAAGCATCCTGAAGATCTAGAGAGACCATCCAGTCATCCTTTCTTACTGCTGCTAGGACAGACTTCGATGTCTCTATGGAGAACTTTGTCTTCTGAACGAAGGCGTTGAGAGCACTTACGTCCAGGACTGTTCTCCATCCCCCGAGTTCTTGGGAACCAGGAATAAGCGGTTGTAGAAACCTGGTGACCGCAAGTCTCGCACCCTCTCTATTGCCTCCTTCTTCAACAAGAGAGACATTTGGTTGCATAGCCTGCCTCTTTGACTCCTCTCTGTATCTGGCAGAGAGATCTATCGGAGGTAATACTAAAGGAGGTTTCCCTATGAAAGGGATTTTGTATCCCTCCTTCAGTAATTGTACGGACAAAGGTCTGCTCCCCTCTTCTCCCAAGCTTGCCAGAAGTTGTTTAGTCTGGCTCCTACTGCCGTCTGAAGGCGAAAGCAGTCAGACTCTGCTTCGTCCTGGTCTGGAACCTCTTCTCGTTGCTCTCCTTCCCTCGGGTCTGGAACTGCCCCTACTGAAAGTCTTCCCTGCGAAAACTGAGGGAATGGAGCTTCTTCCTTTGGCTTGCGGCTAGTGAAGGAAGTAGGTAGAACCTTCCTTGCCGTCTTTAACACCAAATCCTGTGTGGCCTTTTGGGTTAAAGCGGAAAAAACCTCTCTGACCAACTCTTGCGGATAAAGAGAGGATGAAAGAGGTGCGTACAGCAATTCTGACTTCTGAAAGGGTGTAACCCCAATGGACAGAAAAGAACACATTTGGGCTCTTTTCTTAAGGACCCCCACCGAAAAAAGGGCTGCCAACTCATTGGATCCGTCCCTTACAGCTTTAGCCATGCATGACATGATGTGGATGATACTATCAGTGTCAACATCCTTTAAGGCAGAAACTTTTTTTCCCTAAGGCTCCCAGAGTCCAATCTAAGAAATTGAATACCTCGAAGGCTCTGAAGACGCCTTTGAGAGGATGATCAAGTTCTGCAGTTGACCAGAGAATTTTGGTCCTTCTCATGGCCGTCCGACGAGGAGCGTCTACCAGACTTGAAAAGTCTCCTTGGGCAGAGGCAGGAACTCCCAAGCCGAGAACTTCTCCTGTCTCGTACCACACACTTAGACCTGGAGGCCAATCTAGCCGGGGGAAAAGAGAAAGCCATCTTTCCCTGGTCCTTTTTGGATTGCATCCAGTCTCCCAACATTCTCAAAGCTCTCTTTGATGATCGAGACAGAACCATCTTTGTAAAAAGAGACTCCTTCGATGCCTTCCCTAGCGTAAATTCTGAAGGCGGTGAACGAGCAGCAACAGGCACAAAATAATCCGGAAACACTTCCGTAAAAACTCTCTTGAGTTTCTTTAGGTCAGCTGAAGGATGAAGGGTCTTAGGATCTTCTTCTTCCGAGAATTCCTCTAACAGTTCAGTAGGGGAAAGATGATCGTCGATCCTTTCCTCCGACAATGCTCTAACCCAAGTAGAGACGTCTTTGATATCAGGAGTCAACTCCTTACGATCGGAACTAAGGCGTCCACGATCTCGACGCTCGGTTCAACTGGCGTCCTCACGACATCCGAGGCTCTTACGCTCGGCGTCACGTCTGACTGCTTGATGCTCGGCGTCACGTCTGGCCGCTTGACGCTCGGCGTCACGTCTGGCCGCTTGACGCTCGGCGTCACGTCTGGCCGCTTGACGCTCGGCGTCACGTCTGGCCGCTTGACGCTCGGCGTCACGTCTGGCCGCTTGACGCTCGGCGTCACGTCTGGCCGCTTGACGCTCGGCGTCACGTCTGGCCGCTTGACGCTCGGCGTCACGTCTGGCCGCTTGACGCTCGGCGTCACGTCTGGCCGCTTGACGCTCGGCGTCACGTCTGGCCGCTTGACGCTCGGCGTCACGTCTGGCCGCTTGACGCTCGGCGTCACGTCTGGCCGCTTGACGCTCGGCGTCACGTCTGCGCGCTTGACGCTCGGCGTCACGTCTGCGCGCTTGACGCTCGGCGTCACGTCTGCGCGCTTGACGCTCGGCGTCACGTCTGCGCGCTTGACGCTCGGCGTCACGTCCTGCTTGACGCTCGATGTCACGTTCTGCTCGACGCTCGGCGTCACGTCTAGCTGCTTGACGCTCGGCGTCACGTCTGACTACTTGATGCTCGGCGTCACGTCTGACTACTTGATGCTCGGCGTCACGTCTGACTACTTGACGCTCGGTGTCATGCGGATCAGTCTCTCGACATTTAACAGGAGGATCCTTATTATGTCGTTCGGTGTCGTGTTTGATTGCTTGACACTTGGCGTCATGACTACCATGCTCTCGACACTTGGAAAGCTGTCCGTCATCAAGAGCCTCTTGACTTATAGCCTTCAGACGCTTGGCGTCAAGGTGTGAAGCTTCCTGATGCTCGGGGTCTTGGTGAGCCACTCTTGTTGTCCGCAGGTTGATAAGACTTGCATGAGAGAAGTGTGTTTCTGCTGCATATCATGCAGCATACTAAAATTAGGGTCAACTTGTGGCAAAACAGGAGACGTTGCTTCTACCACAAGCTCGCTTCCTACGTCACTCAAGGAACGCGCAGAGCATTCAGAGGACGACAACCAATCTGAAGGTGGGGGAGGAGCATGAACCGAGGTTATGCCAGTCTCAGGAAACTGTCCTGTAACAGGTTGGGCTGGATGCTTGGCAGTATCCGACATCCTTACAGGGCACATGGCAGGAGAGCCTTCTTCGGAAGAAGAAAAACTCTCCGGACTGCTCCAATAACTACAACCAGGAGCTTGCGGTGTCATGACACGACGCTGATCAACAGTGTCCATCTTCCTCTTCAGAGGTCTGGAAGCTTGAGGCCAGCCCCTTCTGGGCACTGCGTCATCCGAAGATGATGAAAAAACTTTCACCTCACCTTTCCCATGGTGAGGGCGAGCATCCCATGAAGCGTCAACGGGTACGCTCGAGGGGACGTCTGCTCGGGCGCTAACACCTCTCGTTTCCTTTCGCCGATCGACATTCCTTCTCCCAGGGGTTGGGGAGCTTGGAAGAGGTCTAAGGCTAGGAGAACGACAAGTCCGAGCAGACGCACCCTCCACTGCACTAAATAAATTAACTGCACTTTTAGCAGACACTAGCACTTTTTAATTGATTAACATCGGACATCAACTGGGTTCTGTCCGCAGCAAGCAATTCAACTCTCACGACCAGGGCTTGAATAGCCACCATCATGTCCTTTAGAGTTGGTTCATCAGCAGTAACAGTAGTGGGATCTGTAACTACCACTACAGGGGAAGGATTAGGTTCATTGACACAGGAAGAGGAAAAATCTCTAGAAGAACATGAATAACTCCGTCTAATCCTATCTCTCTCAAGTTTACGAGTGTAGCGGTCAAATTCTAACCCCTCTCTCTCAAACAACAAAATACATTCATCACAACGATCCCCCAACTCACAAACTTTACCTCTACATTTAACACAAATAGAGTGGGGATCAATAGAGGCTTTAGCAAGCTGGGTCTTACAACCTCTCATACCCATTGAAAGGATGGTCAGACATTTTGAATATTTAGAAGAGAGATCAAACGAGCAAGGGTCAAAATAACAAAAGTTCAATAGAGGTTCAAGAAAATCCAAAAGCAAATCCAAACGAGCGAAAGCCAAAACCAAATAGTACATTACCAAGATAACTGCAATATGACAAATTCGTAGATAATTTGTATTTTTCCTAACTACACAAACCTTAGCTATTTAATAGGGGTTATTACTTTCGGCGTAGCTGAAATGACGAGCAATTAGAATTTTAACGAGGGTTTACTACCCCACCGCTTGCTAACACCACCCCCCCCCCCTCACACACACCTGTGCTTCAGCTCACTTTGCTTAGAGGTAGGACTTCAAGGGGGATAAGGCTGGCGGGCAAGTTTGACTAAATAGCTAAGGTTTGTATAGTTAGGAAAAATACAAATTATCTACGAATGTCATTTGTTCCGTAACTGACATACAAACCAGCTATTTAATAGGGGTGACTCACACATTAGGAAGGGCGGAAAGTCCCGGCCAGTACTGGCCTTTGGCTTTGCCTGGGGACTCGGTATCTGAGTGTGTCAGCACTCAACAATAAAGAGTCCCTGCACCTTGCTAGAACCTTGCTACGCAAGGGCTGCGGCCTACATAAGCTGTGTGTGAAGGTATGAAGTGTGACTCGTCCTAGGAAGTTGACCTGTAGTCCTTTAGATGGAAACTTTAGGCGAGGACTCTCCCAGTACCACCTCGTCAGGGTATGGGGACGTGACAGTATTAACTTAATACTAGGAACACAAGGAAACATGGTTTACCTGCAGTGGTTCAAGATCAGCTGTGCAGAGAATCCAGGATGCTGCTTTCCCCAAGAGAGGGGAGGATGAAGAAAAGAATAAGGGCCAGACATACCTTTTCATTCATGCAGACTAAGACTGGGTAACAATGACCTCAACCTTCTGCTACTTGTCCATTAAGGAGCCTGAGGTTTTAAGCCAGCTGTTGTGCAGACACCACAGGGCCGATAGAAAACGTATCGAGCCTCCTGTGGGTCACGTCTTGCAGGTAGTGGGCTGTGGAGGTCGTCTGACGCTTCCACACCCCAGCTTGGAGCACCTGTGTCACTGAGAAGTTTTTCTTGAAGGCCAGTGACGTAGCTACGGCCTTGACGTCACGTGCTCTAGGGCGACGTGACGGAGAAGGGTCTGGATTCAGGGACATATGGATCACCCTACGAATCCATGCCGAGATGGTGTTCTTGGTAACCCTCCTCTTAGTCCTCCCAGTGCTCACAAACAATGCCTGCACCTGCGGACGTACTGCAGCCGTTCTTTTGAGATATAGCCTCAGACTCCTTACTGGACACAGTAGGAGATGGTCTGGGTCATCTGTTACAGAACGAAGACTTGAAATCTGGAAGGAGTCGAACCGAGGGTCCAGCACCCCCGGATTCTGAGTCTTAGCAATAAACTCAGGGACGAATTTGAACATTACCTCCCCCCATCCCCTTGAATGGGTGATGTCATAAGAGAGACCATGAAGTTCACTGACTCGCTTGGCCGAAGCCAAAGCTAGTAGGAACACCGTCTTCCAAGTTAGGTGGCGATCTGAAGCCTGGCGTAATGGTTCGTAGGGAGGTCTCTTAAGAGGCCTGAGAACTCGAACCACGTTCCATGGAGGAGGTCTCACTTCTGACTGAGGGCAGGTAAGTTCATAACTCCGTATGAGTAGGGAAAGTTCCAGCGAGGAAGAAATGTCCACTACTTTGAGCCTGAAGGCTAGACTTAAGGCTGAGCGATAGCCTTTCACCGCCGAGACTGAAAGGTGCATTTCTTCCTGCAAATACACGAACTCCTCCACTATTGCTGGAATAGTGGCATCGAGTGGAGAGATACCCCTTCCACGACACCAACCACAGAAGACTCTCCGCTTTGCTGGTAGACAGATGCGGATGACTTCCACAGATGTCCAGACATGCTGACCGCAACTTGCTGCGAAAATCCTCTCTCAGCAAGGAGATGCGGGATAGTCTCCAGACGTGAAGTCGTAGCGAAGCTACGGCTTTGTGGAAGATGTTGGCATGTGGTTGTTTGAGTAGCTCGTGTCGCGGAGGGAGTTCTCTCGGAAGTTCCGTTAGGAGTTGCAGAAGGTCCGGAAACCATTCCGCGTGATGCCATAGCGGAGCTATAAGGGTCATCGAAAGACTGACCGATATTCTGGTCTTGTTGAGCACCTCCTCATCAGAGAGAACGGGGGAAAGGCGTACACGTCGATGTTATCCCACCGTTGTTGGAGGGCATCTTGCCAGAGCGACTTGGGATGCGGGACTGGGGAGCAGTACAGCGGAAGCTTGAAGTTCAGCGCTGTAGCGAACAGATCAACAGTCGGGGAACCCCACAAAGTCAGGACTTTGTTGGCTACTAGATGATCCAAAGACCACTCGGTACTCACTATCTGAGACGCTCTGCTCAAACTGTCGGCGAGCACATTCCTCTTGCCTGGAATGAAACGTGCCGATAGTGGAATCGAGTGGACTTCGGTCCATCTCAGTATCGCTACTGCGAGATGGGATAGCTGCTTTGAAAAGGTACCTCCTTGCTTGTTGATGTAAGTCACTACTGTGGTGTTGACGCTCATCACCACCACAGAGTGACCCGCCAGGTATTGCTGGAACTGTTGAAGGGCCAGGAATACGGCCTTCATTTCTAGCAGATTTATATGGAGGCACTTTTCTGATTCTGACCACAGGCCTGAGGTCCTGTGTTGCAGAACGTGGGTCCCCCACCCTTTCTTTGAGGCGTCCGAAAACAGCATCAAATCCGGGGGGAGGACAAGAAGATCCACTCCTCTTCGTAGGTTCTCGTCTGTCACCCACCACTGGAGGTCCGTCTGTACCGTAGGACCCATAGGGATCATGACGTCCGGGGAATCGTAACCCTGATTCCACCGAGACTTGAGTCGCCATTGGAGGGATCTCATCCTGAGGCAACCGTTTGGAACTAGACAAGCCAAAGATGAGAGGTGACCGAGGAGATGTAACCACGATTGGGCTGGAAGTTCTTCTCGTCTGAGGAAAGGGCTTGCGACCCTCCTCAGCCTTGCTATCCTGTCGTCTGATGGGAAGGCTTTGTGGAGATTGGTGTCTATGATCATGCCTAGATATACCAGTCTTTGAGTGGGAAGCAGAGAGGACTTCTCGAAATTTACCATGATCCCCAGATCTTGGCAAAGTCCCAGAAGTTTGTCTCGGTGTTGAAGAAGGGCTGACTCCGAGTCTGCTAGGATCAGCCAGTCGTCCAGATAACGGAGGAGACGAACGCCGATCCTGTGTGCCCACGACGATATTAGGGTGAACACTCTGGTGAAAACCTGTGGTGCTGTGGAGAGACTGAAGCACAGCACCTTGAACTGGTAAACCTTGTTGTCTAGGCTGAATCTTAAGTACTTCCTTGAAGACGGATGGACTGGGATATGGAAGTACGCGTCCTTCAGGTCCAGCGTACACATGAAGTCTTGCGGTCTCACTGCAAGTCTGACCGTGTCTGCGGTCTCCATGCTGAACGGAGTTTGCTTGACAAACGTGTTCAGAGCTGAGAGGTCGATGACTGGTCTCCAGCCTCCAGACGCCTTCTTTACAAGAAAGAGTCGACTGAAGAAGCATGGAGACCCGTCGAGGACCTCTTGCAGTGAGCCCTTCTTCAACATGGTCTGGACTTCTGCCCGAAGGGCTAGCCCCCTTGCCGATCCCATGGCAAGGGAGCTCAACGACACTGGATCCCCTGTCAGGGGAGGTAGAGATGTTGTGAACGGGACGCGATATCCCCAACTGATTACGGAAATCGTCCAGGAATCGGCCCTGAGTTGCTGCCACCTGTTCGCGCAACTTTGTAGGCATCCCCCCTACTGGTGGACATGCAGGGGGACTGCCAATCCTAGCGTTTGCAGCCTCGGCCGCTCCCTCTAGGATTCTTTCCTCCCCTGGAGGACTTTTTGCCTTTCTTGTCCTTGACAGAAAAGGGCTTAGGCCCCGTCATCTTCGCTGCAGCTGCCGGTTTCGTGGTCTTGGTAGGACGTGGCTGCTGGGGTGCTGGAGGTATATAGGGCTTCGATGCTAGAGCCCTATGTAGGAGAGAGTCCTGGTTGGACTTCCTCCACCTCTCAGCAGCCTGCTCCACGTAGTTAGGCTCAAACAAGTTCTTCCCCATAATGGAAGAATGCCTGAGCCTGCTGATCTCGGTATTGGGGACCTTTTGATGGAACCTCTCAGACACCGCATCTCGACGTTTCAAGATGGTGTTAGCCCACAAGTTCGAGACTTGGTGGGCTAGAAACTCGATCGCGCGAGTGCCCAAGAGAAAAAAGGTCTCCATAGCCTTCCTGGTACTTTCTTTGGACAAATCCTCTGAAGGTAACAGGATGCCTAGGGTCCCTAGTCAGATATCCAGCCACGAAGTGGCCTGCATGGCACACTTCACCATCTTCTCCTGGCTAAGGATCTCCGTAACCGAGAACGAGACCTGCCGGTTGGAGTCTCTCTCAAGAGGGACTCCCCTGGTAAGCTCTTCCAGCGAATGGTGAAGGGGAAGAGCCAAACAAGTCTCCTCAATGATGTAGAAGTACCTCCTCTGTTGGACACGAGGAGGTGGGAGGAGTTTGTTGCCGGCGCTGGATCGGCTGGAGGAGGCAAGCTCGGAGAGCTGGACTTCGACCTTGTCTCTGGCACTCTTGACCTCTTGAGACCAGGGCAAAGCCGCACTGACCTTCGAGGGTTTTTGAGTCCCAAAGACTCGGTCCAAGACCGTGTCTGGATCAGCAAACCCATTGAGATTCCTCATAAGGGTCAGAACCTGCCAGAACCCATGTTCTGATTCCTGCAGCTCTCCTCCTGAAGGGCTAGCAGCGAAATCTCCTGTCCCCAAAGGCTCTTCTTTGGGGGACTCGTGGACGTTTTCCGAGTGCTTGGCTGGCTCCGGTCTAAGCCTTGATGACGACTTCGGTACAGTCTTGGAGTCCTTCGACTCCCACCTGGGAGGGATGCAGGACTCCAACAACGATGGTGGGAGGCTCTTCTCCACCCCTACCCAAGAAGACTTTCCAGCGCGAGATGGGGTTTCCCTCATTGGTGCGATTGGGGAACGCCTCACCTCACGTGACTCCCCTGAGCACGGGAAGTCTTCGTCCGAAGGGGAGGGAGAGAAAGTCTGAGGGGTGAGGAGGCCTTCCTCAAGGACTTACGAGGAGTCAGCTTCGCCCTCGGAGAAGTTACCACATTCAAAACTCCTCTCTTCCTATTCAGGGGAGTAGAAGCTGCCAAGGATTTGTGGCCCAGTTCAGAGAGAACAGGGTTAAATGCCTGCATGACCACTCTGACAAGTGTCCCAAACCAAGGCTGCTGGCTGACGGCTGCGCTGTCAGATACTCCCTCTGGAGGGAAAGGGATCGACCGATCCCTAGGAGGAGTTACCAAAGGGGGTTCACCTGAAACAAAGATGATGAAGAAGAAGAAATGTCCCTGGACCTGCGCTTATAGGGGGGAGGGAACGCGACGATGATGACATTGCCGCGTGTTGCCTGTAGCCTCGCGCGTGGGGGGGGCGGGTTGATGATCGCGCTGGGGAGCGTGCTGGCGCTCGCACGATGGGAAATGCCCTGGGTCGTGCGCGGGTGACTATTGGCGCGCACGTGCGAGAGCGATGGTGCGTTGGGGCACGAGCTGAGAAAGCAGAGGGTGCGCAGAAGGAAGATTGCTCTCTCGCGTGAGTGAAGGTGAATGTTCACACCCGCGCGGGCGCGCAGGATCCGGCTAAAGAGCCCGTGCGGGCGATGATACCGTTGGGCGCGCGCAGGAGACACATCTCTTGCGCGCAGGCGCGCATGAGTGCGCACATCAGACTGTGGAGATGGGCGTGGGCGCGCAGGGCACGCGTGTGCAACCTTGTGGGCGCGAGTGGGAGGCTGTGTGCGAAGGCGTGCTGGCGAGTGATGGCACGCAGGTGGAAAACGATGGCGCGTTGGCGAGCACTGGTGCATTGGCGAGCACTGGTGCGTTGGCGAGCGCTGACGAGCAGGGGAAGAAATTAACTTCCCTACTGCGCCCAGATCAGAAGATCGTGGGCGCGCAGGAGAGCGCTGGCGTGCAGGAGAACGATGGTGCGCATGGTGCGCAGCAGGTTGAAGGCGCGCAGTAGTGCGCTGGCGATCAGGAGAGCGGTGGCGCGCAGGTGAGCGCTGGCGCGCAGATGAGCAATGGCGCGCAGGTGAGCGCTAGCGCGCGGGTGAGCGCTGGCGCGCGGGTGAGCGCTGATGCACGGGTGAGCGCTGGCGCGCGGGTGAGCGCTGGCGCGCGGGTGAGCGCTGGCGCGCGGGTGAGCGCTGGCGCGCGGGTGAACGCTGGCGCGCGGGTGAGCGCTGGCGCGCGGGTGAGCGCTGGCGCGCGGGTGAGCGCTGGCGCGCGGGTGAGCGCTGGCGCGCGGGTGAGCGCTGACGCGCGGGTGAGCGCTGGCGCGCAGGTGAGCGCTGACGCGCAGGTGAGCGCTGACGCGCTTTAACAGAAACCTCCTACGTAGATGAGCGCTTGCGCGCAGGAGAGCACTGTCATGCATGTGAGCGTTGGCGCGCAGGTGATCGCTGGCGCATAAGGGATGTATGTGCCAACTTGCGCATACGCCCTTGTTTGCCCCGAAGAGACCGTTGCCTGTTTCACAACAGAATGTGTTGGCACCCACAGCGCGTCAGCAGCCAGGAACGGCGACGGCAGGTCAGCCGGTCTGACGGGTGGAAGGTCGACGTGTCCTTTGTAAGGACGACCTTCCACCGAAGAGGATCGCGAACGATCTGCAGAGGTGTCCAGGGTTGTAGCTGTTAGAGTCGGAGAACGATGGCGAGGTTCCTCTGCGGCGGACTACGGAGACAATGAACCGAAGAGGCGCCTCATCACACCCTTGTGAGGTGAAAGAAAGCCTCTAAAGCGAAGAGGAAGGCGGGCTTTACGCCTTATGCGCCCTCTGGGGGCCGTGGGGTCAGCGGGCTGACCATCAGCAGTCCTCCGAAGAGGAGTCTCTGTGAGTGAACTCCACTGAGGGGGAGAATCACCGGCAAGAGAGACCGTTGGACTTAGTTCCTCCCTCGAAGGATGAGCAGAGGGAGGAACTAAGACTTCAGCTACAACAGGTTGATCAGGATCAGAGGTCTGAGATACCACATCGGAAGCCTCTGCCACCACAACGTCGACGATAGACAGAGGATCAACCTCTGCCAAAATCAGCGATTGTTTGACAGCAGCCCCCAACCGGATCATGTCAAACAAGGCTTCCTTGGAGGGCAAACCCTCAAGCCCCAAGGAAGACCAAATCTGAAATAAATCATTATTAGACATATAGAGATTTAAATCCTCCTCCGGGGGAGGAGGAGGAACTGCCTCACTATGGGAGGCAACTCCCTCTCCCGAACCCCGAGATCAGGCAACAGAACTATGGCCTACGCTACCACTCGACAGTTTCTCAGAAGAAACCGATCGAGCGGGAGCTTCAGAGGAGGTTTGGGCAACGGAAGAAGAGCCCTTGGGATTTTCTCCTTTCAAAGAAACCTTCTAAGGAGAAATATCCCGTTTGGACTTCTTCTTCCGTCGCCGAGAAAACCTCTCCCACTGGAAAGTAGACCACTCCCAACACTCACCACACTTATTATTTCTATCACACCGCTGGCCCCTACAATAAGGAAAAAAGGTGTGAAGGTCCGTATCGACCGCCGACATAAACGTGCCACAAGGGCGGTCGGGTAATCCAGGACACTTTCGCATGATAGCAGAGACCAACTTCAAACACACCTGTAAAAGGAAAAGCAAAAAGCATTAAATGGCTGTCAGAAAGGCGAGGGTGAAAGCGGACACGTCCGACTACCACCCGAGCCGAGAGCAAAGTGAGCTCAAGCACAGGTGTGTGTGAGGGGGGGTAGCAAGCTACCCTCCCCACCCCCCGCTAACTAGCGGTGAGGTAGTAAACCCTCGTTAAAATTCTAATGGCTTGTTCATTTCAGCTACGCCGAAAGTAATAACCCCTGTTAAATAGCATGGTTTGTATGTCAATTACGGACCAAATTCAGGTTAACAACGAGTCAAATGTCCAACGATGTCGCCGGGCAGCAGGGAACATCTGAAGAATCACTGGAATGGTTCCAGGTACCTGGCTAGAGGGCACACTGGTGGTACACCTGGCTACCCTATTGGCAATTGCCGCGAGTTTTGAAATTTCTGCCGTAACGTCAGGGACGTAAGCTATATATATATAACTACCGGGTAAGTCAGATGTTTAAAAATAAAAGAGCAGAGAAGCTACCATAGAAGAACACTCCAGCTATTAAACGGATGCGCAATTTATTGCCAAAACGCGAGAGGATGCGCAGTTTATTGCCAAAAGGCGAGAGGATGCACGATCGATTGCCATCAGGCGAGAGGATGTGCGATCGATTTCCATCAGGTGATAGGGTGTGCGATCAATTGCCATCAGGTGAGAGGGTGCACGATCGATTTTCAGCAGGTGAGAGGCTGCACAATCGATTGCCAGCAAGTGAGAGGTTGCACAATCGATTGCCAGCAGGCGAGAGGCTGCATGATCAATTGCAAGCAGGTGAGGGTGCACAATTGATCGATCACCAGCCAGTGAGAGGTGTGCGATCGATCGATGACCAGCAGATGAGAGGGCAGGCAAGAGGGTGTGCGATCGAATGATGTATCGCCAGTTGGTGAGAGCGCAGAATCGAATAATTAATCGCCATCCGGTGAGAGTGCGCACAATCTAACAATTGATCACCAGCAGGTGAGAGGGTGAGCATTCGATCACTAGCAAGTGAGAGATGGGGTATCGATTGGCAGTAGGTGAGAGGGTGGGGTATCAATTGGCAGCAGGTTAGAGGGTGGGGTATCAATTGGCAGTAGGTGAGAGGGTGGGGTATCAATTGGCAGTAGGTGAGAGGGTGGGGTATCAATTGGCAGTAGGTGAGAAGGTGGGGTACCAATTGGCAGCAGGTGAGAGGTTGGGGTACCAATTGGCAGCAGGTGAGAGGTTGGGGTATCGCTTGGCAGCAGGTGAGAGGGTGGGGTATCGATTGGCAGCAGGTGAGTGGGTGGGGTATCAATTGGCAGCAGGTGAGTGGGTGGGGGTATCAATTGCTAGCATGTGAGAGGTTGGGCGATCAATTGCCAGCAGGTGAAAGGGTGGGAGATCAATTGCTAGCATTTGAAAGGGTGGGCAATTAATCACCCCTATCTTAGAGGATGGGAGATCAATCTCCAGCAGATGAGAAGGTGCGCGATCAACTGCGACCAATGAAAGGGTGTGTGATTGATAACCAGCAGGTGAGAGGGTGTGTGATCGATAACCAGCATGTGAGAGGGAGCATATTCTTAACCAGCAGGTGAGAGGAAGCATAATTGATAACCAGCAGGTGAGAGGGTGCACAATCAATTATAAGCAAGTAAGATGGTGCACAATCAATTGTAACCAAATGACAGGGTGCATGATCAATTACAAACAGGGAAGAGGGTGCATGATCAGTTGCAAGCAGGTGAGAGGGTGCGCAATTAATTGTAAGCAGATGAGAGAGTGAGCGATCAATCGCAAGTAGATGAGAGGGTCAGTGATCAATCGCAAGCAAATGAGAGGGTCAGCGATCAATCGCAAGCAAATGAGAGGGTCAGTGATCAATCGCAAGCAGATGAGAGGGTGTGTGATCAATTGCAAGCAGGTGAGAGTGCATGATCAAGAGCAAGCAGGTGAGAGTGCATGATCAAGAGCAAGCAGGTGAGTGCATGATCAATCGCAAGCAGGTGAGTGCATGATCAATCGCAAGCAGGTGAGTGTGCTCGATTGATCCCCAATAGATGACAGGGTGCATGATCAATCCCCTTAAGGTGAGAGGGGGAACAATCGATTGCGAACAGGCTAGACGGTACACAATCGACCATAAGGTATGAGATGATGCACGATTGATTATGAGCAGGATATATGGTGTGTGGCCAATGGCGAGCAGTTAAAGCTTCTGGCACGCAACTGCAGACGTATAATGATCCTCTCATGAGCAAGCTAACACCTAGTAGCATGCCTAATATCGCTCTAATTGGAGAACAGAACTGCTGAGATGACACTCCCATAGGAAAGAGTGATTGCAAACAAATTCACAAATGAGAAAATGTGTGGTGATATTTCCCTAGATGCACGCAATTGCAAACAGCTGATGAGAAAGCAAAGTAGCATGCAATCTTGCCGCTCTACCTCCGTCCTCATTGAAAGATTGATCGACACTGTCCCTCCCACGAGGAGAGAAACAGTAGGAGCGACTTGTATGAAACTACTATCAATCGCTCCTAAAGGATTAATTGTCCAATAAGCAGTGTGTACAAAGTCCGCTGACTACGTGTCTGGCCGAGGTAACTTGTAGGTACAAACAAATGCTAATACAGTAGTAGTTTTTCTATTTAGTAAACGACATAATATAGGCTAAATGCGTGTGTAAGTTGCACTCGTGCGTATTTATCAGTTCCCCTTTATCTACCTGAGAAGGAGAATGTGTCAAGCGTCAGTTAGGTGATAAATCAGAGTGAGAGGCGAAGTGAATGCACCTAAACTTTATTAAACAGACATCGAGCTTAAATACCAGGACTTGCGAGCAACAATGTAAAAAATATTCAAACAAAAGTAAACACGAGCTATTAGGTTTATAAAGGTTGGTTTATTAACAGTACAGGGAAGAGTGAGTGATAACATAGAAAGCAAAACCATTACAGTGTATGAGCGTGTATGAAACGTGTGGTATAGAAGTAGATATGCACATAGGTAAGTGTGCACACTGAACTCCCTCAACTATATGTTGCGGCAAGAGTGGGTACAGTATAGCAATTAGTTGTGGTTGCAAACTGAACTCGCTCAACTGTTTGTTGTACTCGGAACTCCTCACCCCCTAACCTTACTGGGTTTGAGTTAAGCACGATAGCGAGTTAGATTCGTTATTTTCTCGTCAAAGAGCAGAAGTTTCTCTTTCGTAAGAGGTTAAAACTATAAGTACAGAAGCTGGCCTTATAAAGCTCCATGAGCTTTGATGTACGATGTTGTTCATAACCTCAAAGAGATATAGCCTGGGGGTGGTTTCTTCCTCATAAGAGGTTGAAACCATGTGGCACAGATCCAAAAGAACTAGGCCTCATAAAGCTCCATGTGCTTTGTTATGCCCCAAGAGGTATAATGTAGGCCATCACTCCGACATTATAGCCTACAAGATATATTCTCTTTGTAATTGGTTAAAAAAAAAAACAGGTAATAATAAATAAGTCATACAATTAAAGAGAACAGCTGGCAAAAGAAAAAGCAAGCAATGCATACGCGTTAACTCGCTATCAGTCTCCCAAATGTAAACAATGGAGTTGGAGTAAGAATTAACCTTCACATTTTAATAGACCAATATGTAAGTCATTATGCTAACTAGCCAGGTCGCGTCCATTTCTTTTAGCGAATTCCAGTTTCGCTAGTTATTAATGTATTATAAAAGCGAAAGCAAAAAAATGCCAAACTAGCCAGCACTCGTTCATTTCTAAAAGCGAATTCAAGTTTCGCTAATGATTAAGTATCATATTAACCATAGTTTGTATCCTACCCATACTTCTTGTTCAAACCAAGTGTAGCTTGATCTTACTCAAGTTTTGGGTGAGGAAAATTTACTAAGGATTCGATAAAGAATGGCAAAACTAAAATTTTCTTCTCTATACATTATTCTCACCGACGCATGATAAATTCATGGAAAATTACACGATAAAATAATTGGAAACAGACCTTTTTTTATATGGAAAAGTTGGTTTTTGCTAGGAAAGGTTTCCCCGATCGTAAGTACAGTAATACCAATTACACAAATTATCTGCCTCCTATGCTCCAGTGTTATTTTACATTTCACAATTTGAATATAGTCACTCCTGTCCATTCATGTGACCTGGGCAGGGGGGTCAGTGGGGCTTGCCCTGCCTAGGTTTGTGACCTGGCAATAAGGGTCCGAAGCGTTTGCCCCCGGCTAGGTCTGTGACCTGAGAACTACTACGTTAGGTTAGGTGGGGTGTTAGGTTTTGTGCCCTTTTGAAAGTATACCGAAATTTACACAACTAAATATTTTTCTTCTTTTCCAACCTGAAGTACTCTTTAAATAAAAGAAAATAATTATACAGTAAAATATTTTTCTCATTTCCTCACCCAAATCCTTAGTAGGATACAAGCTACATCAGCACCAAAATGTGTGTAGATGTTCTTTTTACAATTATGAGTACTTAACAATTACTTGAGATTTTGTCAAATACTCCACTAAGCTACCAGTCACAGTTTTTATGATTCCAAATAAAAATATTATGGAAAACACATTATTGAAGAATTCTCTCAACCAGATGCCTGGTAAATTGTTTTAAAGTTCTATAGCCGTTTCGGTATTATTGTAGTGTATTA
The DNA here is from genome assembly GCF_036898095.1 of Palaemon carinicauda. NCBI lineage: Eukaryota > Metazoa > Arthropoda > Malacostraca > Decapoda > Palaemonidae > Palaemon > Palaemon carinicauda. Next base: position 16,916,681 of record NC_090735.1, read on the forward strand.
CAGGCCAATGTAACCTAGGAAAAAAAATACTTTTCTAATAGAAAAAATTACACTTTACCGCCTTTTAAAACTAATATTCATTATAAATTAAACATGGAATTGAGCAGTACATAAGATTTGGACCTACAAAGTTATGCCATTGCTAAAATGTCTTAGGCTATGTCTTCCTACTCCAAGAGTAGCCCTACCAACATTCCAAATTTCATATCTACTCGTTTCTTATTTGAAAATTACATTAAAGATACTTCAATATACCTGAATTTTTATCTAAATTAACTGTACCAACCTTTGGAAAAAAAACGTGTAACGTTCAATTTACGGAAAATCTCGTAAACAAGGAGAGGTATTCCTGCTTTCACATAAGTGACAGTGACACGCACAATTGCGGACCAATACATTTGCTAAGAATATTGGAACGTGGAAACATTTTTTATAAAGATATCATTAAATCGTATCTTTCTTTTGAATATCATATAGTATAAAGATACACCAAAATTTACCTTAAATACAGGCTTAACTCCGCTGGTTTTACGATAAAAAGGAGGAAATACCAAGAACTACTTTTCTGACTTTTCCAAGACTTTTTTTCGGATTTTTATCAAAGACTATATACTGAACGAGGATAGGAAGGCTCAAAATAGAATGTTACTACGCTAGTTGGCAACTCCAAAGTGAACACAATAGTTGATTGCTTCCGATTTCAGATGGCGTTGTAGGTATACATCGTTTGTTGTCTGTTTGTATATATTCAAAATTTGACAGTTGACTCAAACGAAATCATGGCGCCGACAGTAAAGAAGTCACACAAGTGTGTTGTGTGCCATAAACAAAAAGAAACCGATCCTCATTTGGTATTTCACAGGTTCCCTAAGGACAAAGAACGGTGAATACAAACAGTATAATACATGCAGTATGTGCTGCTAATGAGTAAGCCCCACTGATATTGGATGTAAGATTAAGGCAAGGCATCCACAGTAAATCTCTTTTGTTTTTCATTTTTTGTTGGCTTGTATGCTGCCTTATTTCTATTTCCAACCCCCTTTTGATTATTTTTGTGTGTGATACAATTTTGTGTTATTTTGATCCTTTTGATTGTACATTTATACATTTATTAGTTTATAATACTAAACTATTCATGAGTGCATCATGCCTTTCCATTTCAATAAAAAATAAAATACAATTGTGTTTTTATACACCTAATATCTCTCCATCTTACAGTGGCCTACAATCTGTAATTAAATGTATGCCTACACATAAGCATTTGTGGCTAAGTTTAACAAATCAGATATACAGTGTGTTTTAATTTATTCGAATGTGGTATTGTATAGAACATTTAAAAATGGTTGTAATATACTGTACAATACTTAAATTTGCAAGAAAATTAACTAAATCATAAGAGATATAGCTATTGAATTTCTGAAAAATAGACTGAGAAACATAATTTGCAATTTACTTACCTAAAATTTAAGAATATCATGAATATATGAGTAAAATATACTGACATAGTAATGCAAATTATGAACAAATATGTCGCAAAATTTACAATCGAATTCCATCCTACAGTATATACCCGTAAGCATTACCGCTCTGAATGTTTGGCTGCTCGCTCAACAGATGGAGCCATTCGTTTCGCATGGGAGTATCTGGCATCTTTTCATAGCACACTCATTTGTGTGTTAAAAGCCTGAGCCTTCCTATCTTCCTTCAGTATATAGTCTTTGGATTTTTATATAAGCAAAAGAAAAAAAATGAATGCATGAGTCCCCCATAAAGGATGTACACATTCATATGACTTCACACACACACACGTAAATAACACAAACACACAAGTACAATATATATATATATATATATATATATATATATATATATATATACATATATATATATATATATATATATATATATATATATATATATATATATATATATATAATGTTATCATTGTTATTATTAATAGTTAAGCTACAACCCTTGTTGGAAAAGCAGGATGCTCCGACAAGGAAAAATAGCTCACTGAAGTAAGGAAATAAATAAAATACAGAAGTAATGAACAATTAATATAAGATAATTTAAGAACAGTAAAAACATTAAAATAGATATTTAATTTTATAAACTTTAAAAAGAGACTTATGCCAGCCTGTTCAACAAAAAAACATTCTCTACAAGTCTGAGCGTTTTAAGTTTCACAGATTAAACTGCCTGTTAAGAAGATTATTCAACAACTTGGTCATAGCTGGAATAAAACTTTAGGAATACTGTTTAATATTGAGCCTTATGATGGAAAAGGCATGTCTATTAGAATTAACTGCAAGGCCAGTATTACAAGCACGATATACCTGTCTGGGAAGCTCTAAATGTAAAGGATTATCAGAGTTATGAAAAATCTTATGCAACATGCATAAAGAACTAACTGAACGATGGCGAGAGATTAACATCTAGGTCAGGAATAAAAGATTTAATCGACCGTAAGTTTTTGTCCAACAAATTAAAAGGAGACTCAGCAGCTGAAGACCAGACAAGAGAACAATACTCGAAATACGGCAAAAAAAAGAAAAAAAAAAAACTTCAGAATAGAATGATCACCGAACATCTTAAAAGAGTTTCCTAATAAGCCTGTTTCTTATACAATTAAAGAAATAGACTGAATGATTTTCTCAAAAGTAAGTTTGCTCTAAGGACTCACACCTAAAATTTTAAAAGCGTCGTAGAGTTAAAAAAACTTTATCAATCCTGAGATCTTTTATATATGATGTATTACTTACTTATATCAATTTTCTTACCCTTTGTCCCATGACAGCGATCTTGTATCTCTCCATCAGGGGTCAATCCATCTTGGAAAATCCTATTTCTCTCCCTCTCCTTCATTGTTTTTATCCTTTTATATTTAACATATTACTTATATCGTAATTTCTTTCCATTTATCCCATGACAGAGATCTTGTACCTCTTCATGTGAGGCCAATCCATTTTGAAAATCTTTTTGCACTTATTACTAGTGTCCTTATATTACGATTTTTTTTATTAGTATAATGATAAAGTCTTTCTAACCTGTACGTATAGACCATTCTTGAAGATATTTCGTGGAAAGTTTAGTGAGTTTTACTAATATGGAATCTCCTCAATCTATTATTAAATCAATTATTAGGCCATCTTCTCCCGCTGCTTCGCATCTTTCCCGGCTTTTAATGCTTTCTTTATTTCTCCTATTGTTATTTCTGGTACCGGCTCAGGTGTTTTATTATTTCTATTGGCAAACTTATTTCTTATATCACTATAGTATAGAACTGCATAGAAATCTTCTGCAATATATATGACTCCATCTCTTTTGTATATAATATTTTAATTTTCATCCTTTCCAGCAAATAACTGTTCACACCTTGTTCCAAAACATTTTCCATTAATTTGATGCTTCTTCCTTTGTTTTGGCGTTTCTTCAGTTTTGATCTGATTGTGTTTACGAATGTTTTGGAGATTTAGTTTAATTATTGTCTTGGATCGTTCTACTTATTCCTTTTTTAACTCTATTGAATTTGCCCTTCATTTCAAATTTTTTCTTTATTAGGTTTTAGTCTTTTATAATAGTTTGTCTTGATCTTGTTTAGTAACTCTTCTACGTATCTCCTGTGCTGATTCTCATACAAATTTTGTGAAGCTACTGTTAATAGTTTCTTTACTTCCTTCCATTTCATCATGTAGCTGAAAGTACCTATTTTGTATTGCTAAACTAAACTCAGCAGATTTTTCTCTTATTACAGGAGCGTTTATTTATTTTTTTAGGACTAGTATTTCCCTTAATTTTCTTAGATATAAACAAGTATTGTTTCTCACCAGTCTCTGGTCACTTGAATTTAACTTGTTTAACGCTGTTAAATCTTTAATAAAATTACCCTTTTTCACTGAGAATAAAATCTATTTCGTTTTTCGTTTTTCCATTTGGGCTTCTCCATGTCCATTTTCTGTTTCTTTTTATGAAAAATGGTGTTTCTGATTTTTAGATTGCTTCTTTCAACAAATTCTGCAAATATGACTGTCTTCTCTTATATATGTATATATATATATATATATATATATATATATATATATATATATATGTGTGTGTGTGTGTGTGTATATATATATATATATATATATATATATATATATATATATATATATATATATATATATATACATATATATATATATATATATATATATATATATATATATATACATATATGTGTGTGTGTGAGCCTTCATATCAAATGTAATATCAATTGTATATAATCATTTCTACAACATATTTTCCAGTTCTTATCCCTTCACAAAACAAGCTCGTGAGAACCCACAGGACTGAGCATAGAGGCAAATTAATTACGTCTTCTGAAAGAACGTGTCCTCCTTTTGTAGCCACTCGTAAAAACACAATTACTTCCAGACGGTCCTAATTAACTTCATTAGAATGCAAGAGAGACGAATAAAGGCGCAGCGATGCTGTATAGAACGGTCCCGGTAAATATGGTTGCGGATTATGACGCATAATCTTTATTTCTATTTTCATAGAGAGAGAGAGAGAGAGAGAGAGAGAGAGAGAGAGAGAGAGAGAGAGAGAGAGAGAGAGAGAATTGCTCATATTTAGATATAGAGATCATATCTGATAGCTACTTAGATCGTGTAAATAATCAGTGTATATTCCCACTCTATAGTTTTCTACGAACCTGAAGATTTCAGTCAGTGTTTAGGAACGCCTCAAACGAATTTCTTAATTTGTTTCAAATGCTGAATGACACGAAACTGCATATTCTGTTCCAACCGCTGAATGACATGAAACTGCTTATCCTGTTTATAAATGCTGAATGACATAAAACGGTCTATTGTGTTTCAAATACTGAATACCATGAAATCACGTATTCTGTTTCAAATATTGAATGACAAGAAACTGCATATTCTGTTTCAGATGCTTAATTGGAGAAACTACATATTCTGTTTCAAATGTTGAATGAGAAGAAACTGCACATTCTGTTTCAAATGCTGAATGACATGAAACTGCCTATTCTACTTCAAATGCTAAATGAGAGGAAACTGTATATTCTGTTTCAAATGCTGAATTAGAAGAAACTGCATATTCTGAATAAAATGCTGAATGAGAAGAAACTGCCTATTCTATTTCAGATAAAAAACATACAATCACGAATTTTAAAGACCAAACTATTTATGAAAAATAAAACACACACATTCATTTACACAAATATATGTGTTCTGCACTATATTAGCATTCATCTCTATACATGAACATGTAAAAATACACCGTCAATTTTCTTCTAAATCTAACAAAATCGTTTAAAATGTACCTCGAAAATACTATTCATTGTCCTCCCAGTAGTCTCTCGTTACTCCTGAAGGACTGAGAAGAAATCACAGAAAGCATTTGGGTTTTTCTAAAGCCTGCAGGCAGAGTTGCATTAGTACCTGACGAGGTAAAACAGGGTACAAGTGGTTCAAGACGTGACTCTGCACTAATGGAGCGGTCATTTCGTACAGGAAGCAAACACGTACATGATGTGCTTAAAAAGTGTCCTCCGTTTTCAAAAACACGTATCATTATCAAGACGTGCATCATTCGTAATCAAATGAAAAATATGATATACTCAGTGAACACGAAACTTTGCATAGTCAAGGAGCCGTAGCGAAGGTTAGGGTTGTAGTGGCCTATGTGGTAACGTCCTTGACTGGTGATCACCAGACTGGGGCTCGAGTCCGCTCAAACTCGTTAGTTCTATTGGTCACAGCAACCTCACCATCCTTGTGAGCTAAGGATGTGGGGTCTTATGGGAGCCTATAGGTCTATTTGCTGAGTCATCAGCAGTCATTGCCAGGCCCTCCTTGGTCCTAGCTTGGTTGGAAAGGGGGCTTGGGCGCTGGTCATATATATATATATATATATATATATATATATATATATATATATATATATATATATATATATATATATATATATATATAAGGCCAATCTCTATGGCATTGTCCTGCTTGATAGGGCAATGTCACTGTCCCCTGCCTCTGCCATTCATGAGTGTCCTTTAAAGGAATTAATCGTCGTCATAATTTCACTCACATTTTTTGTCCTGACAATTCTACGTTAATCATACAGTTGAACTTCAATTTTTTGGAGGAAGAAATACCTCTATACTATAATCATAGTTTCATATCTAATTAATCATTAATTGATACATCTGCCCAATTATGAAATTAAAATTTTTAGCATTGTTGAATAGCACAAGGCCACTATTCATTGGAATTGCATTTCGTGTTATAAATATATCATAATAATATTGCAAGGTGGTTAATATCACCATCATAATAATATTGCAAGGTGGTTAATATCACCATCATAATAATATTGCAAGGTGGTTAATATCACCTTGCCATGGGATATTTGCAACATTCACAAATGCACAAACACATACCACATTGTGGAAACAAATTGCGCATTAATGATAAGAACTACAGTTCTAAACGAAAGGTTTCACATTTGCTGTAAATAGGATACACAGTCAACTAACGTAAAAATGACCCATATGATGTATATGTAAGTATACTTGTGTTTGTGTATGCATATGGGTGTATGTGTAGATATCAGAAGTATCTGGTCTCATGCAAGATCTTAGAAAAATAACTCATTCTTGTTCCGGCAGAACAGATTTTCCCTGGCCTGGACAAGCATGTACACACACACAAACAAACAAACACACACACATCTATGTATATATGTATATGTATATATATATATATATATATATATATATATATTTATATATATACATATATATACATATACATATGTAAATATATATATCTATATATAAACAAATACTATGTATGTATATATATATATATATATATATATATATATATATATATATATATATATATATATATATAAAAAAATACTATGTATAAATATATATATATATATATATATATATATATATATATATATATATATACAGTATATATATATATATATATATATATATATATATATATATATATATATATATATATATACAGTATATATATATATATATATATATATATATATATATATATATATGTATATATATATATATATATATATATATAGCGTATGTGTATGTATTACTTGGGCGTGTGCGTGTATATATGCGTACATATACGTATAATTCCTATGACAAATAAAATATTTTTGTAGGCCTTATTGGAATAATTTTGTCATACAATGAATAATCTTTTATACATACGACTTTTTACTATCAGTATTCAACTCCTATAAGTTCCTATAAGTTAGGCAGCTCCTTATACGCTGAATATATTTAAAGTCATTTAATATTCTATCACAAGCCATTTAACACGAAGATCATCATATAAATTGGAGATACAAGTCTTAACGTCAACTTCCCTACCCGACAATTTACATACAAAAAGCAATATAGCTCAACTTGACCGATTACAATCAACAATAAAAAAAATCGGAAACTCATAAGACCCAACCCTTCCATGGGCCTATAAAGTCCGAAATACTATTTTCATACATTATAGAGGATCAGCATAGATTCCATTATGCTACGACGTTGTCATATATAAATTTCCCTTTCTCGTAGGTTAGGCCGGAAAGCCTTTGCGGTAGGGGGGAAGAGAATGAAAAAGAAAATAAACGTTGGTTAGAATATGTACGAGCTTTAGCCTCCGGAGTGACAAACCAATCAGAGTAAAGAGCAGTATCCCTTATCCTGCAACTTCTATTGTGGCGATATTGTTTTCCAATATCTAAGGCCATAAATCGATAATTTATGGCGACACTATTCAGATCTTTTTGAGTTCGCGAAGGCCAACTTGTGGCTACCTTTTGATGTCTTGTTGAAGTACTCGGGGGCAAATATAACTCCTGACAGAGAGAGAGAGAGAGAGAGAGAGAGAGAGAGAGAGAGAGAGAGAGAGAGAGAGAGAGAGAGAGGATTGGATGCAATAAAAGTATCAAATTTATTTGTGGAGTTCAAATTGTGATATTTGTACATTACTTATTTACGAAGGTGTATGACAATTTTGTTATTTACCTGACAATATTATCGATACTTATATTTTATGACTATTTCACTCCTTGTGTATTGTGACGGGCCGAGAGAGGAGTTGTGAAATCAAAGGCAGATTGGAAACGACTGAGTTATATTGTTGTGGAACACTCTCCTTATATACAAAACCTCAAGGCAACAGGACATGACAAGTTCACAAGACAGACAATATCACAGAGGAAAAACCAGACAGGAATTTTCATGTTCATTTTAGTGCGAGGGAGGAGCGAAGATATAAGCATAATATATACAAAAGGAATTATGTACAATTGTGTGAAACACGGTTGGTACATGGCTCCCCCCCTAAAAATGACATACTGTACATGTTAAATAGGGCGCCCTGATCTAGAGAGGCGAACTGTAGGCGGGTCATCTGGCAGAAGATAAGCCGGTTTTAGACGATCAATGGAGACCCAGTCTTCTTTGCCCCGAATGTTTAGGAGGAATGCTTTCGGACTGCGTCGGATCACAAGGAAAGGTCCCGTGTAAGGGGGCGTTAACGGTGGCTTGCTGGTGTCGTTGCGCAGGAAGACGTGCGTTGCAGAGTGCAAGTCCGTTGGTATGTGATGCTTCGCTGGGGGCTTGTAAGTCTGGCGGCACGGAGTAAATTTTCCCACGACGTGACGTATGCACTGGAGATCGTCGGAGGAGGTTGTAGAAGGAAAAAACTCGGCAGGGACGACCAACGGGTCGCCATACACCATTTCGGCTGCCGAGACGTCGAGGGCGTCTTTAGGAGTGGTCCTTAGTCCAAGGAGGACCCAGGGAAGCTGAGTAAACCAGTTGCAATCCTTGCAGCGGGACATCAAAGCTGCTTTGAGGGTGCGATGAAAACGTTCAACCATTCCATTGGCAGCGGGGTTGTAGGCCGTTGTCTGATGTAGGGTGATGCCCAGGAGATTCGCTAATGACGTCCATAATTGAGAAGGGAAAGTGGTTCCCCTGTCAGAAGTAATATGCTCAGGGATACCGAATCTTGAAATCCATCCAGAGAGTAAGGCAGATGTACATGAGGCGGACGTTGCAGTTTCCATGGGAATGGCTTCAGGCCAACGAGTGGAGCGGTCGAGGACGGTAAACAGGTAACGATGTCCTTGTGATGTGGGTAGGGGGCCTACAACGTCGACATGAATGTGTGCGAAACGACGCTGAGGTTGAGGAAAGGTGCCCACTCCTGAATCCGTGTGTCGATGTACTTTGGAAGTTTGGCAAGAAGTACAGGCACGGACCCAATCCTTAGCATCCTTAGAAATGCCGTGCCAAATGAACTTTGCCTTCAGCAGCTGTGCAGTAGAACGGCACGAGGGATGTGAAAGGCCGTGGATAAAATCAAACACCTTTCGGCGCATGGGAGCAGGAATCCAAGGTCGCGGTCTACCAGTACTGACGTCACAGAGGAGGGTGGTGTTGGAGTTTTCAAGGGGAAAATCCTCCCAACGGAGGGACGTGCAGGATGTCCTACAAGCTTGATACTCTGGATCCTGTCGTTGGGCTTCAGCCAGGGCGTTGTAATCCAATCCCAGTTGAACGGCAGCCAACGTGTTTCTTGACAGGGCATCGGCAACGGGATTCATTTTCCCAGGGACGTATTGGAGGGTGCAATTGTATTCAGCCACGGCGGAGAGATGTCGGCGTTGACGGGCGGACCAGGCGTCAGACTGTCGAGTGAAGGCGTGCACCAGAGGCATGTGGTCTGTGCGAATGACGAAGGGCGTACCTTCTAAGAAATGGCAAAAGTGACGGACAGCCAAGTGCACCGCCAGCAATTCTCGATCGAAGGTAGAATAACCCGATTCTGCCTTGGACAGTTTTCTGCTGAAGAAGGCCAATGGGCGGGGCGAGCCTTTGACCACCTGCTCGAGTACTGCACCAATAGCGACGTCGCTGGCATCGGTGGAGAGAAGGAGAGGGGCGTGTGGGATAGGAAAAGTGAGAGCCGCAGCAGTTGATAGGGCCTTCTTTGCATTGCAGAAGGCCGCTTCTTGAAGGGGACCCCACTTCAAGTCCTTTGGCTTGCCCTTGAGGGAGGCGTAGAGGGGAGCAAGAGTGGCGGCAATGGCTGGCAGAAAGCGGTGATAATAGTTGATCATGCCCAAGAATTCCTGCATAGCTTTGACGGTCGAGGGCGTGGGGAAATTCTGAACGGCTGCTACCTTCTCAGGGAGGGGATGGACTCCTTCAGGAGTGATACGGTGCCCTAAGAACGACACTTCGTTGGCGCCAAAGGTACACTTGTCGTACCGGACTACAAGGCCGTTTTGTTGCAGGCGGTCGAGCACGATGCGCAGGTGACGGAGGTGTTCCTCTTTTGAGGAGGAGAACATAAGTATGTCGTCCACATAACATACACAGAAAGGGAGGTCACCTAAGATGCCATCCATGAGACGTTGAAACGTTGCCCAGCATTACGAAGGCCAAAATTGAAGGTGTATGTGCCAAACCTCCGTTTGGCACATACACCTGGTGATGGCGGTCTTGGGGATGTCTTCTGGGTTCATAGGCACCTGATAATACCCCTTCAGGAGGTCGAGCGTAGAGAAAACCTTTGCTTTGTGCAGGTAGGAGGTTACATCGGCAATGTTTGGGAGGAGGTAGTGATCCGGTTCTGTTTGCATGTTCAGGCGCCTGTAATCCCCGCACGGACGGAGGGAGCCGTCTTTCTTCAGAACGATGTGTAAGGGTGACGACCATGGGCTGGAAGCCTTTTGGCAAAGGCCCATTTTCTCCATTTCGGCGAACGTCTGTTTGGCGGCTGCCAATCGTTCCGGTGCCAGACGTCTGAATTTTGGAAAGACTGGGGGCCCCGTCGTCTTGATATGGTGATAAATACCGTGCTTGGCAGGAACCGTGGGCGTTTAGCGAAGTTCTGGACGGAAAACTTCCGGGTACGACGTGAGGAGGTGGGCGTAGGCATCCGTGGGTGCGCTGATGTGGAGAGCGAGGTTAGAGGGGGCGGGTTAAAGAGGTGTCGACAAGTACGTGTCTGCGTTGACCAATCGTCGGTGGGCGACATCGACCAGAAGGTGGAAATGAGAGAGGAAATCCGCACCGAGGATTGACATTGTGACGTCAGCAACGAGAAACTTCCAATTGAATTTACCGTTTCCGAACGATAATGTGAGGCTCTCGTAACCGTAGGTGGGTATCGCAGATCCGTTGGCAGCTACCAAGCGGACGTCGGCAGATGTAGACAGACTACGTTGTGCCTTGAAGAGTTTCCTTGGCAAAAGAGAACGACAAGCACCCGTGTCTACCAAAAATCGCACGCCCGTTCCTGCATCCTGTAAAAAGAAAAGATTAGAAACATGGGAGGCCACCGCCACAAGCGATGGCCTACTTACACGTTTTTTGGCCACTGACAATCTTTGGCACATTTCTTCGCGGTTGCCCCGAATCTGAAGTGGTAGTAGCAAAACTGCGGTGGATGGGAGGTAGTAAGTGGCTGTAGAAGTCGTTCGTTGGGGCGCGAGCGATTGGTGGGTGGTGGGCGGCTTTGTCGCCGCTTCGGCACGTCACGGGGTAGGTGTGTATGTCCTACGGCATTCATGTCAGCTTCGGTTGACGTTGAATAGGCATCCTCGTCGTCAGGGGTGGAGGCGTTGATGGAGGTCTTGAAGTGGCTGTCCATAAGGGCGTCGGCTTTGGCCATCAAGTCCTTTATGGGTAAACTATCGACATCGGGTATGGCAGCGCGCACAGGTTCAGGTAAACAGCGTATCCAAAGGGCACGGAGTAGGTTCACCTCACGAGGAGAGCCGTCTGCGGCAGGTTGAAGGCGAGCGATACTGGTCATTTCCCTGAGGGCAAGCGAAGTCCTTTGGTCCCCCAACGGTTGTTGCGAGAGCTGAAAAAGCTTTGCTATACGGGCGGCTGGCGACGGCGAGTACTGCTGCAGAAGGTATGATTTGAGGTCGTCATACGCTATTGGGGTGTCTCCTTGTTCACAAAGCCAGTCGGATATTTCTGGGAAGGTGTCCTCGGGTATCGCCGCGAGAACATAATCCGCTTTGGTGGTTGAGCGAGTCACGCCCCTGATACGAAACTGGACTTCTGCGCGCTGAAACCAAGCAAACGCCTCTCCGCTGGCAAACGATGAAAGTTTGAATGGAGCGGCCGCAGCACCAACTGCCGTAGAGTCCGTCATAGTACCAACGATGAAGGGGCGAGGGGGTGGGGGTGGAAGGCGGTGGGAGCGTGTCGACTTCCGGGGTCACCAATGTGACGGGCCGAGAGAGGAGTTGTGAAATCAAAGGCAGATTGGAAACGACTGAGTTATATTGTTGTGGAACACTCTCCTTATATACAAAACCTCAAGGCAACAGGACATGACAAGTTCACAAGACAGACAATATCACAGAGGAAAAACCAGACAGGAATTTTCATGTTCGTTTTAGTGCGAGGGAGGAGCGAAGATACAAGCATAATATATACAAAAGGAATTATGTACAATTGTGTGAAACACGGTTGGTACAGTATCGTATAAACATAGTCGCTCATATGTTTGACTATACAAACACACGCACACCCACACACACACACACACACACACACACACACACACACACACACATATATATATATATATATATATATATATATATATATATATATATATATATGGTGTATGTGTGCGTATGTGTATGTTTGTGTTAATAGATATACGTATAGGTAATTATATATATATATATATAGTATATGTATATATATATATATATATATATATATATATATATATATATATATATATATATATATATAAGTAGAGAGATAGATATATGTGTATACATATACACTCTTATATATGTATATATATATGTACATATGCACATACATATACAGTGCCATTTTTCCACCAAGTGAAGAACTTAAAAAAGTCAATACCAAGAACTTTTGTGCAATTACAACACATTTCCAAGGTACAAAGAACTCGGTAATAGACATTTTTTTATATAAGAAAAAGTTCCCTAATTGTATTCATTGTGCCGAGCAATTACAGAAAAGTACTCAGTATTGAGTATTTATTTTTTTGCAAGGAATTTGTAATTATAACATATCGGGAAAGTTTTCTTTTTTTATTTCTTTTGAATATTTATAATTACACTTGGAGAGATCCAATATATCAACTAGTCAGTCATAAACGTAGGTTTTACCTTTTTAAACTAAAATCAACGGAATTATGATGAATTGTTAAGGTAAAAACACACACAAAAAACAGACCTTTATGCAATTAATGACCCCCCAAAAACTAATTGTTTTTAATCTTAAGAAATCTGTCCATCTTTTATATAGCTGCTTTGTGAATAATCAGGAATCCAGACGAGATTTTTTTTTCTTGATGGATTTTAGACAGGGATGATGGATATGTAGATGAAGCTATGGTCTAGCAAGAGAATATATATGATGAAGAAACTTAATGGACTTTTATGAGAAGATGATGAGTTCCTTTATGCGAGAAATTAGATTAAAGCCGAGAAAAGAGAGCAAAATGTAGATTGGAGTTTGTCTAACCTCATTTCATAGTCGCTACTCTTGAGAATATTACGGGATTCATCATCATCATCTCCTCCTATGAACGTAAAGGGCCTCGGTTAGATTTCACCAGTCGTCTTTATCTTGACCTTTCAAATCTATACTTCCTCATTTATCATCATTTACTTCAGGTTTCATAGTTCTCAGCCATGTAGGACTGGGTCTTCCGATTTTATCATTAACGCTTTATTGATTTTTAGTGGCATTAATAAATTCCTTATAAATTAAAGCCCATATTTCTTTTCAGCAACAAACCTTCAATGAATACACTTGACTAGTTTCCAGTAGAGCATTTGTTAACTGGAAGATGAATTGTTATCTTTCGATAATTATACAGAGAATTTGTTTATAGTTTTAGTTAGGAACAAACATTACATAACATGTTAATAATTAAATAGTTTTACTAGTCAAAACATATCAGAAGTCCTAAATAATTCTAACAACCATTTCATCGATTTTCAAATCATTTGCTGTGATAATGTGTTTATGAACAAAGTGGACCTTAAAGTCAACTTATATCATTTGATGCTATCATGGAGAGCATTTCTACTTTTCTCTTATTTACTTAGCCATCATTATTTTATGTCCACCACTGCAAGGTTTTAAGACTAAAAAAAAAAAAAGTAATGAGTCTAGAACACATTCCTATAGTCACTTAGGTGTCCATCAACAATTAGTTTTTGCAATATCTTACTTGAAAAATCAACAATGTTGGTAAGAAAACATACAATGACTCCCTTATTTCTAAGCTTGGAAGCAAGGTCATCATAATTAACACGGTCAAAGAAACCACTAAAATCAAGGCCAGTCATACGAACTTCCAGACAACAATCAAGAGATTTCTGTACCTCCTTCGAAATTGTAAGAAAGGCATCACATACTCCACGGCCTTTGCTAAAGCCAAACTGCAAATTATGTAGTAGATAATTTCCTTCAGCATAGCTATTTAGACGTTTTGCCAAAATAAATATAAGTTTCAGATTTATTTCATTCTTGACATATACTGTATATCCTACTCTCAGCTTTAAAAATCCGGCGACCATCTTGAAGATGATGATATTCTCTTTTTTGAAGAATGAAATTAACACTTATTATCTCACCCTGAAAAATAAAAATCCTCCGAGAGGATCGTTCCACTTTGTTTACATTTATTGACCCACAATAAGAGCATGGCCGAATATTACGATATTCTTACAAAAAGTGGTAATCAAATCAGTCTCATTGCCAATGCCCATCTCCAATGGCGACCTTTTAATAAAATTCATCTCTTAGCCTCTCAACAGCAAGGCCTTTTATTTCCCCGTAATTGACACAAAAATATTGATCTACCTTAGTATTTTCATTAAAGTCGCATTAATGAAATTGTCTAAGGTAATTAAGGTCTAGAAAGGTGAGACAAAAACATGAAATTAGGGTAACTAAATTTTTTTTCAACTTACAAAAAAACACTTTTTCTTCTATAAAGAACGGAGTTGGAATCTATAATGGTTTACTAGGTTGGCGTTTCTGCCTAATTTCATTGTTATAATGATCCTCATATCCATCTCCTTCATCGATAAACAGATGGTGAACAGTGGCATAATTCACGAATAATTCACGCACGAAATGGAAAACCATTAAAGGAAGGTTATCTGAGATTAGGTGTGGAAATGAAGATTCCTGTAGGGTTGTAGGAATCTCTGGAGATCTGCTTGGAAGGATATGTATCCAAAGGGTAATGAGAGTAGCTGCGACCAAACGTATTAAATCTTTCGATTCGTTTTTGTTTTACCGATTTTATTTTATAGGGGGGTGATTAGGGATGCATTATTATTATTATTATTATTATTATTATTATTATGCTGATGGTGATGGTGGTGGTGGTGGTGGTGGTAGTGGTGGTGGTGGTTGTTGTAGTTGTTGTTGTTGTTGCTGTTACTGAAAGGACCTCGCATCTCGTTATGGTAATCTTTTTTTATCTTTCCCATTATCAAAAGAAAATTTAATTATCAAACAAGATGTGAAAGATAGTTTATCATATTGAGTTAGGGCAAACAATGGATTATTTTCTATTCACGTAATTCGATGTAATGTAATGTTACCATAGATTTAAAACGATAAAATGTACTATTTATAGAGTATATTTTCTTTGTAGATCTACATTTTGATTGTAATCTATATTTAATGGATGCATATACAAGATACCTCCATTTGAATAATTGTTGAATTATTCCTAATAAGAAACTATAGAAAAATAAACAAAATTATAGATTCTATTAAGTCATAACTTTTGCACTAAAATCTCATTAATCTTTGTAAAAATCAATTCGAAAGCAATTTAAAATAACCATTTTACTACTCATATTGGTTACTGTTTCAATCGTAAAACACTTTTATATGATTATTTTTAGAACCTTCCCCTTGATCTTCTAATGCAACTAATAATCGAAAAATGTAAGTTTTACCGAACGCATTACTCGTTAAAGAAAGAGTTCTGCGCCATTTAACTCAGATTATTTCGATAAAGACTTTGCATTTTTCGTACTGGATGAAGAAATCGCCATGGAGACGAAATGTGCTTTGCGTTGATGGAAATAGAACATGCACGATATGATACGAGAAATAAAATACTTTTTATCACAGGATATATGAATTTGAATGTCTTCCTGTTGTCTGAGAGAGAGAGAGAGAGAGAGAGAGAGAGAGAGGAGAGAGAGAGGAGAGAGAGAGAGAGAGAGAGAGAGAGAGAGAGAGAAGGGGGTTACCAAAAGAAGGAATGTAGATGAGAGAGAGAGAGAGAGAGAGAGAGGAGAGAGAGGAGAGAGAGAGGAGAGAGAGAGGAGAGAGAGAGAGAGAGAAATCAGTTATAGAAATTTCCTTCAAATATAATGTAACTTCTTACATAATTCATTTATCTAGAGAGAGAGAGAGAGAGAGGAGAGAGAGGAGAGAGAGAGAGAGAGAGAGAGGGGGAGAGAGAGAGAGAGAGAGAGAGAGAGAGAGAGAGAGAGAGAGAGATCAGTTATAGAAATTTCCTTCAAAATATAATGAACCTTCTTACAGAAGTCATTTACCTAGTAATGTAGAAGAGAGAGAGAGAGAGAGAGAGAGGAGGAGAGGAGAGAGAGAGAGAGAGAGAGATCAGTAATAGAAATTTCCTTCAAAATACAACGTTCATTCCTACATAATTCATTTATCTAGTATGTAAAAGAGAGAGAGAGAGAGAGAGAGAGAGAGAGAGAGAGAGGAGAGAGAGAGAGAGAGAGATCAATTATAGAAATATCCTTCAAAATATGATGTTACTTTTACATAATTCGTTTATCTAGTATGAGAGAGAGAGAGAGAGAGAGAGAGAGAGAGAGAGAGAGAGAGAGAGAGAGAGAGAGAGAGAGAGATCAGTTATAGAAATATCCTACAAAATATAATGTTACTTCTTGCATAATTCCTTTATTTAGTATGAGAGAGAGAGGAGAGAGAGAGAGAGAGAGAGAGAGAGAGAGAGGAGAGAGAGAGAGAGAGAGAGAGATCAGTTATAGAAATTTCCTTCAAAATATAATGTTCCCTCTTACATAATTCATTTATCTAGTATGAGAGAGAGAGAGAGAGAGAGAGAGAGAGAGAGGAGAGAGAGAGAGAGAGAGAGAGAGAGAGAGAGAGTATCACATCTGTAAGTATAGGATATATGAATTTACACGAATTCTATTGATGGAAATATAGTTAAACAAAAATTCAGAACGAATCCCTTTATTGCCTTTCTCTAATTGTAATCACCTCGCTCTCTACCTTTTGAGCTTTTAAACTATGCGAGAAGATATGAGTTCCATAGCTTTTTAATATCTACTAGATGAGATTTCATTATAAATAACTATGATAGATTATACTAAACATTATAACCAAGGATTTCAAGTAAATATATCTTTAAACATATACAGTATAGGTTAAAATGTTTAAAGGACTCTCATGGATGGCAGGGGCAAGCGACAATGACATTGCCCTATCGAGTAGGATAATGCCCCCAGACTGACCATATAATAATAATAATAATAATAATAATAATAATAATAATAATAAGATGATGATGATGATAATGATGATGATGATGACGATGAGGATATTGAATATCATTTGATCATAATGATGAAAAGTTGAAGAAGACTGATTTATAATGATGCAGTTACGACTTATATTCTTATTTCAAAAATATAAAAAGATAATATTTTGCCTTTCATACCCCGGCAACGTACCCACGGATAAAATCATAAAGTCATGTGCAGAAACAATATGAGAGCTGAATGAATAATCTTTTAGGATTTTGAATAAAAGATTGGGATCAAAGCAGGATTCCTCTTCGTTTTAAAAAATCCATTTTCAATAAGTTAAATTTTCGTTGAAATAGAATGGAGCAGATAAAATCTATTTGTAATTTTAATGATTTATCTCCATTTCTTCCAATATCTGGTTCGTATTTTAATTTAGAAAGTTATTTATTATTGTTCCATAAATTTGATATTAATGATGCAGGATATAATTGACATAAATCATTATTAACTTTTGATTGATTGATTGATTTGAAGTTTTCTGGTATCCTGACATAGAAGGTCATTGACACCGAAATCATTTATTATCGATAAAGAATAAAAGAATATAACTTCTGAAAATGAGTCTTTTGTAACTTCATGAATAGAAAAAAAAGAGACCCTGCGTTCGCCTGTCAGGTGATTTTGAATATTCAATTCACATCAAACAGATCAGAAAAAAATGTTAAAGGGAAAGTATCACTACATCTGTATCCTTAGTCATACCGCTTGGTAAGTTATACCAAGGTCTGTACAAATATAGACCTTGAGTTATACCATAGTTTTCCACCAATCTTTAATATAAAGTATTTATCAATATTGAATTGAACTCTATAATTATCTGTTTATATAATAAATGTACCAACCAAACTCTGCTGAATCCCTCGTCAGGCTGGGAGGTGCGCAGAGAGGAAACGTCCCATTTTGTCCGTTTTTTTTTTTTTTTGTTTTTTTAAATGTCGGCTACACCCCAAAATTGGGGGAAGTACCTTGGTAAATAGATAGATAGATAGTAAAGGTTCGAACTATCATCGGCAATTCTACAATGATGGTTTTTATGATAAAGGTTTGAAGTGAAAGATATGTAATCGACAAAGAAACGTTATTTTCAGTAAAGGGATAAAAACAAGTCCGGCACATCTTCCATAACCTTTATTGTAACATGGAACTTCATGAAGTACTTTAGTGAAGGTCACAAGGACGTAGTGCGTGCTACTCGTTTTGTAGAGCCTCAGTAATTTGTTTATCATACTCCTTAAAGGTTTAAAGGCTACTCATGAAAGACAGAGGCAAGGGACAGTGACATTGCCCAAGCAAGCAGGACAACGCTCTAGAGAGTGAACATATATACATATGATCAGCGCCTAAGCCCCCTCTCCATACAGCTAGGACCAAGGAGGGGCAGGCAATGGCTGCTGATGACTCACCAGATAAGACCTAAGGGCTCCCCCAAAACCACCATCCTTAGCTCGCAAGGATGGTAAGGTTTACGGCGACCAAAGAAACTAACGAGTTTGAGCGGGACTCGAACCCAGTCTAACGATCACCAGTCAGGGACGTTACCACATAGGCCACCACAACTTTAAGGCTTTAGATTTATCAGGGTTTTAATTAGAATAGGCTTTTGTCCAAAGGTGAAGCTAGTATGATAGCAGGGTGTTGGAGAGTATAATACACCTAGTTTGGGCCTCTTGACTCAAGATTGGTTTTCTGTACATTATCAATTTGAAATTTCATAAATTCAGGACAATCACATCTTAAAATTAATTCAGATGCCTACGAAAAATTTAGTTGAAAAACATGAATACCGGAATCCCATTAGCTTCTTTTTTCCAATATTTGCTTCAAATGATTCCATAAAAGTGACGTATCCTTCCACTTAGCAAATAACGTAATAATAATAATAATAATAATAATAATAATAATAATAATAATAATAATAATAATAATAATAATAATAACATCAAAATACTCAACTACTATAGATGAAATGTTCGTAAAGTTTTCTCTGATACGAAATTAAGTTGCGACTGAAGACGTGGGGGCAGAAGTATTCAGACTTTTTCATAATATTTAGCTATGGTAGACCTTTTGGTCATTAAGAAACCACACTGTGTTGAATGGACGCTCTATAATTCTCCTAATTTCCCAAATTAGGAGAATTTACAAAACGATTTCTTTTTTAAGATGGAAATGAAATTATACTGAAAGGGATTTACCAAGATTTCTTTAGTTCGAAAAACTGATGATTTTATATTGCAAGTTCCACTGCAATTAGATTAGCAAACATTATGCGATAGCCTTTAATGTATAAATCCCTTGTCAGGTTATACTTTCAAATGTGAAATAAATACATTTTGACATATTGTATATTATATACCTTACCAAATTATCTCTGACGGCTTATAGCAACGATGATGAAAAAATTATGTATGAATCAGCAATATTCATTTAAGTATCTGCCTACTCTAAGGACAATTTGATAAATAAACTTATTCCAATGAATGCACGAATTAAAAGTTTCATCTGGAATGAATAGTTAATACATGAGCTAAAAACTTAGCGAATGACCAGAAACTATGACTTTTAAACTTTCTTCTTTTATTTTAGTATGAGATCTGGCTCAATCTTTGGTGCCAATCTACTCCCTGTAAATCTGATACCAAATAAAACATTATAACTAATCAATGCAGTTGACAAAATTTTAATGTTAGTCTGTTAGTCAATGTTAACTCCTTCACCAAATGAATGAAAGTTAAAGTTACCAGGTATATGTAGTTGGCTCTGGAGTATCTAATCTACTGATGAGGTTCACAAGGCAATAGTTTGTGTTTCTGAGGAGACGACCTGTTGAATATATTTGCCAGCTTTAAACAAAATCTGTTCGCTCGTTATCTGGATATCCCACTAACAAGCCTGCAAATGTAATCAAACAATGGAAACGGCTAAATATATATGCTCCTTCCAATTTCGATGGTAAGGTAAATATATCAATAACCAATTAGTAAAAACAAAATGTGATGTTGAACATGCATAAAATTCTCCCATGTTAACGTTAATTATTTTTTCAACTCATTTTGTATTCCATCTCAACGGAACAATTTCCTGATGTTCAT
>NC_090735.1:16937969-16945469 GCF_036898095.1 Palaemon carinicauda
CTGACATAGAAGGTCATTGACCACCGAAATCATTTATTATCGATAAAGAATAAAAGAATATAACTTCTGAAAATGAGTCTTTTGTATCTTCATGAAGAGAAAAAAAGAGACCTGCGTTCGCCTGTCAGGTGATTTTGAATATTCAATTCACATCAAACAGATCAGAAAAAAATGTATAAAGGGAAAGTATCACTACATCTGTATCCTTAGTCATACCGCTTGGTAAGTTATACCAAGGTCTGTACAAATATAGACCTTGAGTTATACCATAATTTTCCACCAATCTTTAATATAAAGTATTTATCAATATTGAATTGAACTCTATAATTATCTGTTTATATAACAAATGCACCAACCAAACTCTGCTGAATCCCTCGTCAGGCTGGGAGGTGCGCAGAGAGGAAACGTCCCATTTTGTCCGTTTTTTTTTTTTTTTTTTTTTTTTTTTTTAAATGTCGGCTAGACCCCCAAAATTGGGGGAAGTACCTTGGTAAATAGATAGATAGATAGTAAAGGTTCGAACTATCATCGGCAATTCTACAATGATGGTTTGAAGTGAAAGATATGTAATCGACAAAGAAACGTTATTTTCAGTAAAGGGATAAAAACAAGTCCGGCACATCTTCCATAACCTTTATTGTAACATGGAACTTTCATGAAGTACTTTAGTGAAGGTCACAAGACGTAGTGCGTGCTACTCGTTTTGTAGAGCCTCAGTAATTTGTTTATCATACTCCTTAAAGGTTTAAAGGCTACTCATGAAAGACAGAGGCAAGGGACAGTGACATTGCCCAAGCAAGCAGGACAACGCTCTAGAGAGTGAACATATATACATATGATCAGCGCCTAAGCCCCCTCTCCATACAGCTAGGACCAAGGAGGGGCAGGCAATGGCTGCTGATGACTCACCAGATAAGACCTAAGGGCTCCCCCAAAACCACCATCCTTAGCTCGCAAGGATGGTAAGGTTACGGCGACCAAAGAAACTAACGAGTTTGAGCGGGACTCGAACCCAGTCTAACGATCACCAGTCAGGGACGTTACCACATAGGCCACCACAACTTTAAGGCTTTAGATTTATCAGGGTTTTAATTAGAATAGGCTTTTGTCCAAAGGTGAAGCTAGTATGATAGTAGGGTGTTGGAGAGTATAATACACCTAGTGTGGGCCTCTTGACTCAAGATTAGTTTTCTGTACATTATCAATTTGAAATTTCATAAATTCAGGACAATCACATCTTAAAATTAATTCAGATACCTACGAAAAATTTAGTTGAAAAACATGAATACCGGAATCCCATTAGCTTCTTTTTCCAATATTTGCTTCAAATGATTCCATAAAAGTGACGTATCCTTCCACTTAGCAAATAACGTAATAATAATAATAATAATAATAATAATAATAATAATAATAATAATAATGATAATAATAATAATAACATCAAAATACTCAACTACTATAGATGAAATGTTCGTAAAGTTTTCTCTGATACGAAATTAAGTTGCGACTGAAGACGTGGGGGCAGAAGTATTCAGACTTTTTCATAATATTTAGCTATGGTAGACCTTTTGGTCATTAAGAAACCACACTGTGTTGAATGGACGCTCTATAATTCTCCTAATTTCCCAAATTAGGAGAATTTTCAAAACGATTTCTTTTTTAAGATGGAAATGAAATTATACTGAAAGGGATTTACCAAGATTTCTTTAGTTCGAAAAACTGATGATTTTATATTGCAAGTTCCACTGCAATTAGATTAGCAAACATTATGCGATAGCCTTTAATGTATAAACCCCTTGTCACGTTTATACTTTCAAATGTGAAATAAATACATTTTGACATATTGTATATTATATACACTACCAAATTATCTCTAATGTCTTATAGCAACGATGATGAAAAAAAGATAAATGAATCAGCAATATTCATTTAAGTATCTGCCTACTCTAAGGACAATTTGATAAATAAACTTATTCCAATGAATGCACGAATTAAAAGTTTCATCTGGAATGAATAGTTAACATATGAACTAAAAACTTAGCGAATGACCAGAAACTATGACTTTTAAACTTTCTTCTATTTTTAGTATGAGATCTGGCTCAATCTTTGGAGCCAATGTACTCCCCTATAAATCTGATACCAAATAAAACATTAGAACTAATCAATGTAGTTGACAAAATTTTAATGTTAGTCTGTTAGTCAATGTTAACTCCTTCACCAAATGAATGAAAGTTAAAGTTACCAGGTATATGTAGTTGGCTCTGGAGTATCTAATCTACTGATGAGGTTCACAAGGCAATAGTTTGTATTTCTGAGGAGACGACCTGTTGAATATATTTGCCAGCTTTAAACAAAATCTGTTCGCTCGTTATCTGGATATCCCACTAACAAGCCTGCAAATGTAAACAAGGGAAACGGCTGAAACATATATGTTCCTTCCAATGTCGATGGTTAAGGTAAATATATCAATAAACAATTTGTAAAATCAAATTAGGATGTTGAATGTATAATCAAGATTATGTGCACCATATATGCATAAAATTCTCCATGTAAATGTTCAATATTTTATATAACGGGCTACTCATTTTCCATTCCGTCTCAACGGAGGTTCATACAACACTAGTATATGTGACCCGTCAAAAATTACGGCTACATATCTAGATACATATGTACACACACGTACACCCCACCCTCCTCTCACCAGGGTATGACTATTCGTCTCCCCTTACCCAAGGGATGGGAAGAGCTGAGCGTGATCGAAAAGAAATTCATATATATATATATATATATATATATATATATATATATAGATAGATAGATAGATAGATAGATAGATAGATAAATAGATAGATAAATAGATATATATATATATATATATATATATATATATATATAAATGTATATATATAAATATATATATATATATATATATATATATATATATATATTTATATAGAAAGAGAGAGAGAGAGAGAGAGAGAGAGAGAGAGAGAGAGAGAGAGAGAGATTTTTTCTTTATTATATGGGGGAGATACTGGAACTGGAGGACTGGTAAAGCCATGTGAACTAAAACCCATCTTAGAACCATAATGTTTTTATTTCCAGTTTTCGTATAAAGTTGCTCAACTTAATACTTTACTGTTTTTTTAGGCTATTATATTTTCAGATCGAGAAAGCAATGATCTCTCTCTCTATCTCTCTCTCTCTCTCTCTCTCTCTCTCTCTCTCTCTCTCTCTCTCTCTCTCTCTCTCTCTCTCGGAGCAAAGTTAAGCGCACTTACCTCACAATATGAGGGCCCCATGGTAGGAACTTTATATGGGCTGCAGAGGGACAAATGGGTGCACTCCCAAAAAGGGCGTAGTAATCCTATTAACCTAATCAGTTATTTTTCTAGTTGTTAATCGACTGCTGGTGGTCGCAGCTAGAGCGAAGAGAAAAAGAGTCAAATAAATATAAACATTCTTCGTAATTGATTATTTCAAATTGTTTCTCAGAAAAAAAAACGGAAGAGACTCAACTAAGTAATCCTCATGCCACTCGGAAGAATTTATCTCTCTCTCTCTCTCTCTCTCTCTCTCCTCTCTCTCTCTCTCTCCTCTCTCTCTCCTCTCAGGTAAGTTTTATTCCAATAAGATTGAATATTATATCTATTCTAACAGTAATATAAACGTAATATGAACGAAAAAAGAAATAGTTTTTCCCCTACCTGAAATAACCATAGTTAATGGTTGTCCATCATTTCGAATATCGCTGGGGGGGGGGGGGGGGAAGAAAACAACGATTAAAAATTATAAAAAGAAGGAAAAGAAATAAAACCATAAGAAGTAACGAGAAGTGATATAGCTTAATGTCACTTTAGTCTTCATTTATATAACCACAAAGAAATAGCGTTATTTATTATTTTTGTTTACTAATAAACAGCTGAAATGTTAAGTGCCTAATATCCACCTTCAACCAACATTACAGATGTCCCAGTCTGACATGAAAAAATAAAAACCTAGTGTAAATATTTAGATAGAAATACACACACACGTACACGAACACACAGATTTAAGCCTTTCCACCCCTCCCCCTTTCTTAACTACCACACGGCAGTTTGGGCAATTTGTGGGAGACTTTGTTTTCCGATTGGTTGCCACTCAGCGTGACAGGAAAGAAAATATATTAACTAGTTAACGCGACCCGTCAAAAATGACGGCTAAATATTTAGATATGTACACATGACCCTCCCCCTCTCACCAGGGTATAACTACTCCACTCCCACCTACCCGAGTGACAGGGAGAGCTGAGCATAATCTCTCTCTCTCTCTCTCTCTCTCTCTCTCTCTCTCTGTATATATATAATATATATATATATATATATATATATATATATATATATATATATATATATATATATATATATATATATATATATATATATATATATATATATATATATATATAGCAAGACACTTACTCAAATAGGGGAGATTTATAGATATAGCCAGACACTTGTCTTTATTATTTCGGAGATATTCTCTCTCTCTCTCTCTCTCTCTCTCTCTCTCTCTCTCTCTCTCTCTCTCTCTCTCTCTCTCTCTCTCTCTGACATTTGCCGACCGTTCCTTGCTTCATAAACACAGAAACAACCCATATTTTTTTCCCATCTAACAGAAACGCTGGCGATTAATTGCTGTCTATTGTAGTTATTTGAAGCTCAATTAAGAGGAAATAATGGGCATTGGATTTAGAAGGGGCGGGGGGGGGGGCGCGGTCGGTAGTGGTGCTAAAAGATACATAATCATTAGCGAGCTGCGATTGGAAGGCCGTGGAGGAGATGAAGTTCAATCTAAGTTTTTTATGTTACATTTGTATTTTATATGAAGAAAGTTTTAACAATTATACTCCATTGGTTGTTTTTCTTTATTAATTATTAATTATTAATTATTAACTATTAATTATTGATTATTAATTATCAATTATTAATTATTAATTATTAAATATTAATTATTAATTAATAATTATTAATTATTAATTAATAATTATTAATTATTGATTATTGATTATTAATTGTTAATTATTATTATTTATCATTTATTACTTATTTATTTTTTATTAGGGTTGTGGTGGCCGATGTGGTAACGTCCCTGACTGGTGAACGCCACACTGGGATACGAGTCCCGCTCAAACTCGTTAGTTTTTTTGGTCACTGCAACCTCACCATCCTTGTGAGCTCAAGTATGGGGGGTTTAGTGGAGCCTATAGGTCTATCTGCTGAGTCATCAGCAGCCATTGTCTGGCCCTCCTTGGTCCTAGCTTGGATGCAGAGGGGGGTTTTCAGCACTGATCATATATATATATATAGGTCAGTCTCTAAGGAACTGTCCTACTCGATATGGCAATGTCAGTATCCCTTTCCCCTGCCATTCATGAGCGGCCTTTAAACCTTTAATGAGAATTCATCATGTTCTTAATACGCCTATTGACGCAAAGGCCCTTGGTTAGATTTCGCCAGTCGTTTTTATAAAGAAATTCTTGAAATTAGTCTTTTTGTATTGTCATGATTGGATGCACTTTGAAGTAATATTTTTACACAAATAATAAAGATCAAACCAAAGTCTATTATATGACTTTGAAGTAATATTTTTACACACAGATCCAACCTGGGTATATATATGGCTTTGAATTAGTATTTCTACAGACATAATATAAATAAAATCAAGGTCTATGTATGGTTTGAAGTAATATCTTTACACGCATAATATAGCTCAAACCAAGGTCTAAATATTGTGACGAGCCAAGAGTAGGTTGTGACACAAAAGCAGGATGAAAGCAACTGAGTACTTTATTACAGATACATCGGGTATATATACACAAGAGGTCCTGGCAAGAAGGCCACAAAATACAAACATGCTATTTCTTGTCCAACCGGCAACCGGTTCTGTTAACAGTTAACAATGAAATAGGCAGACATGATACAAGTTGCTGTCAGTGCGAGGGGAGAGCGAAGATACAAAGGATAATACATACAAAAAAGAGAAATGTCGTTACTATGTACGATCGTGTGACACACGAGTGGTACAACATATATAGACCTTGGCTCAAACAAAGTTATAGAATGACTGCAGGTATAAAAGAACAAATAAAATTTACGCAATTAAAACTACTCATTACACTTTAATCAAAAACCTATCTCATTAAAAACTACTAATTGCTTTGAAAGAACCCGAATAATTATCCTACCAGTCATTTGATGGAAAAGTTCTTGACAGCGCAAAAGTGATGTACTTGGGGAAACGATTCTCCGAATGATGGTGCATCTGACATCAGTCTCGTAACCACTGACATCTGTATCAGTTAATGTCAAAATCAGTTATTCCAGTTGCATTTACCTTTAACCGTTACTGATTGTCACATTAACAAAGACCTTGAACAAGTTGTGACTTCTTAAATTATGTTAAAAAGGGAAACCAGGAACTTTCGATAGCCTTCGGTTTTGTCAAAATCTCTTTTATCTATGCGTTTGTCTGTTTTGAAATCTATCAATAAATGGGAATTTATTCTTCATTACAATCATCGCGACATATTTCTAACTTTTCAATATTCATTTTTCATTTATCATAAGCTGTTTTTGCGCAAAGGTCAGCGTATTTCGTTGATATTGAAAACTAGAACGGGCACGCGATAGAGCGTATACATTCGCCTATATCATGTTGTATATCACAAGCTAGGCAATTGATTTATGCACATTTTGCCACTATAGTCAATTCATTTTAGTGAGGCAGTTTTGCACCGACTCGCAAGGGTGCCCTTTTAGCTCGGAAAAGTTTCCTGATCGCTGATTGGTTGGGCAAGAAAATGCTAACCAATCAGATAGCAGGAAACTTTTCCAAGCTAAAAGGGCACCGCTGCGAGTCGGTGCAAATGCGCATCATTAAAAAAAAATAAGTATAATTTCATGCAAATCAGATAAAAATTGATCATGATATAGCAAAAAAAATTTACCTTGACCTTTGACTCAATTACTCTCAAATCACAAGATACACAATTATATGAAGCAGATTTTGGCACTACTGTAGTTTCATGCAAACCGGAAAAAAAATTGACCACGATATAGCAAAAAAAAAAAAATTTGACCTCGTTACCTTGACCTTTAACCTAATTATTCCCAAAATCTAATCAAATTGTTTCCCCAAATGGCATGAGATTTTACCAAATAGTTTTTGAGTTAAGCAAATCACAAACAAACAAACACACAAACATAAGTAAATAGATCTGATACACGCCTGTCAAAATATAGCATTCTGGCGAAGATAATTATGTGCACCGCAGTTGGCAAGGGAAATTTTAATTACAGTACAATCAACTGCATTCAAAAAGTGAAGATAAAGATAAGAAAATTGTCAATGGAAAGTATAAGATGCTCTTCAGGATGATAACATTAGATTCATGAAATGAAAAAGACCCCTGAATCATTAAAAAAAAAAAACAAAAAAAAAATTCAAACAGATATCTCA
>NC_090735.1:16950469-16972969 GCF_036898095.1 Palaemon carinicauda
CAGATGGCTCAGTCACTCACTGTCCAAAGGAAAAGGCAACCCTTTTGGCTGATGTTTTTGACAGTAAACAGAGTAATGAAAAACTTGAACTTCCTCATTCCTGTTTTCCTGAGGCTAAACTAACTAGTTTAGCTTTTCGATCTCGTGAGATTAAAGCTCTGTTGATGGACCTTGATGCTTATGGAGGTGTAGACCCTAATGGTATTTTTCCTTTGTTTTTTATAAAGACAGCAGATTTCTTAGCTCCAAAGTTATCAGTTATTTTACGCAAGTTAGCAAGAAGAGGAGCTTTTAGCACTTGTTGGAGAATTGGTAATGTTACTCCTCTATGTAAATGTGTTTGTGGTAGCTCAAGTCCCACTGATTACCGCCCAATTTCCATAACTCCCATATTATCTAAAGTTTTTGAACGTCTTCTGGCAAAACGTCTTAATAGGTTTGCTGAAGGTAATCATCTATTCCCTAGTTTGCAATTTGGTTTTCGTAAAGGCCTTGGAGCATGTGATGCCCTTCTTACAATCTCCAATGCAGTACAGAAATCCCTTGATTGTGGTCGGGAAGTTCGTATGATTGGCCTTGATTTTAGTGCTGCTTTTGACCGTGTTAATCATGAGGCCCTTGTTTTCAAACTGAAACAGTTGGGAGTGGGTGGGTCGTTTCTTAGCATTATTATTGATTTTTTAAGTAGTAGATCTCAAAGAGTTGTTGTTGATGGGCACCATAGTGAGTATAGGAATGTGATATCCGGTGTTCCACAGGGTAGTGTTCTTGGCCCATTACTTTTCATACTATATTTACATGACATGTGGTTTAGCCTAGAAAATAAGCTTGTTGCATATGCAGATGATGCTACTCTCTTTGCATCAATTCCATCCCCTGAATGTAGATCTGGGGTTGGTGAATCCCTTAATAGAGATTTAGCTAAAATTAGTGCATGGTGCAAATTATGGGGTATGAAGTTGAATCCTAACAAAACTCAAAGTATGATTGTAAGTAGGTCAAGGACGGTGGCTCCTCAACATCCGGATCTCTGTATTGATAATGTTTCTTTAAATTTGTATGACTCTTTCAAAATTTTAGGCGTGATTCTTGACAGCAAATTTACTTTTGAGAAACATATAAGGTCTGTGTCTTCTTCAATTGCACAAAAAATTGGCTTATTGAGAAAGTCTTTTAAGATATTCGGTGATCAATCTATTCTGAAGAAGTGTTTTAATTCTTTTATTCTACCTTGTTTTGAGTATTGTTCTCCTGTCTGGTCTTCAGCTGCTGATTCTCATCTTAATTTGTTGGACAGAAACTTACGGTCTATTAAATTTCTTATTCCTGATCTAGATATTAATCTCTGGCACCGTCGATCAATTAGTTCATTATGCATGTTGCATAAGATTTTTCATAACTCTGACCATCCTTTACATTCAGATCTCCCTGGACAATTCTATCCTGTTCGTAATACTAGGCAGGCAGTTAATTCTAATAGCCAGGCCTTCTCCATCATAAGACTCAATACTACGCAGTACTCTAGAAGTTTTATTCCAGCTGTTACCAAGTTGTGGAATGATCTTCCTAATCGTGTTTTTGAATCAGTAGAACTTCAAAAGTTCAAAGTTGGAGCAAATGCTTTTTTGTTGACCAGACGGACATGAGTCTTTTTATAGTTTATATATGACATTTTTGTTGTTGACGTTGTTAATAGTTTATATATGATATATCTCTTTTGACATTACTTTTTTTAGAATGACTTATTGTTAATTTGTTCTCTTCAGTTATTTATTTCCTTATTTCCTTTCCTCACTGGGCTATTTTTCCCTATTGGAGCCCCTGGGCTTATAGCATCTTGCTTTTCCAATTAGGGTTGTAGCTTGGATAGTAATAATAATAATAATAATATATATATATATATATATATATATATATATATATATATACAGTATATATGCATGTATATATACATATATATGCATATTTATATATAAACACACACACATATATATATATATGTACATATATACACACACACATATATATATATATATATAAATATATGGATATATATACTTATATATATATATATATATATATATATATATATATATATATATATATATATATAAGAACGTAAATAATCACATTTTCAGCAAAAGGGAAACCGTAAATAGAGGAAAAGCCAACATGAATATCGCATTGTATCAATAGATCCTGTATTTTGAGTATTATTGCGAATACATACGATACGCGAACCATTTAATTCCATTTTCAATCAGTTATAATTTTATGGGTTTAAAATTCGAAAATATACGACACTTTAGATTTCGTTATCTTTCAAAAGTGAAATAGGGAATTGTAGGTTACTGTGCTGATGTAAAATCTAACTCAGATGGTTCTGGGTGTTTTGTATTCTTAAATTTTTCCTGTCATTACAAATTATTTTATTCCAGAGGTAGATAATTATATTATTTTCTAAGGAAAACTTATCACCCAATCAGTCTGTCAATGAACTTATCTCAGTTATTAAAAAATAATCCTTTAATATTTGTTATTTATATAATTCTTCATCGGCTTATTTGCTTCGTATTAACTTACGGGAGAGAGGTTTTGACAAAATAATACCATTTTTACCTGTACTTTTAAAAATTTGCATTAAAAAACAGATTAAAATCCTGAAATAAATATTGTCAGGCATATACTGTTTTAAAAACGGATATATTGACGTAAAAGAGTGATATTACGGTTACCAACCCATTAAAGATAATAACAAGGTACGGTAAAATACAGTCGCTTGTATTTTACTGAAATACGGCTGAGAACAGTTTATTTTTTTACGGAGAATTTTCGATTGAGATTACGGTTTTTTAAGTGTACAAATTCTTCTGACCAACATAATCATCATCTATTTGAGAATTAAACCAGATTCACTACTAATTTGTATGCTTAACAGAAGGCGATAGATCGCACAGTTTCATTCAAAACTTAAAATTAAGAATATCAATTCTTATTTGACAAATGTCATTTAATATGCGTAATTTCAAAAGCCAATCAGCGACGTATATAATTAAACTGAATCTCTAACGACTCTGAAATGCCATTTCCACTTCATTACGCCTCATTTATATGCAAAAGTTTTTTTCCTTGATATGGTTTCAATTAATTTCTCAATTATTACATTGCCTTCATTAGAAGTTTTTCGAAAGATGTTGGGGAGATTGGGAATTGTACGGAACTTTTCAATAAAGTTAAATGGTTATTTTATTTATGGTTAATTGTAAAACAGATTATATTTGGAAGCTTTCAAAGATAGTAAAGTAAACTCTAAGTATTACTTCGATACACTTGAAAATTTGCGGTAAAATACAGTAAAAATCCTGGAATAAATGTTGCTAGGCATTTACCGTTTTAAAAACGGATATGTTGACGTAAAGGAGTGATATTACGGTCACCAACCCATAGAATATAATAACAAGGTAGGGAAAAATTATGGTTGCCTATATTTTACTAAAATAGGGCTGATAACAGTACATTTTTACAAAGAATTTCCGATTAAAAATGTGTGTTTTTTTTTTAACAGTGTATCGTATTTGGTAATTATTCACAATATCGCATTTTTGTCTGAAAATGCACCGTTCAGTATTTTCATTTTCCTTAGCCAGAACAACAGATATATATTGAGTTCTTTCTGACTTTACCTTTCAGACAGCTCATCTAAGTTGATAAATCTATTCTACCACTACAGAATTATGCGGTCATTTGACTAGCCAGACAGTACTACATTGCATCCTTCTCTCTGGTTACGGTTCACTTTCCTTTTGCATTCACAAGCATCGAATAGTCTGGCCTATTCTTTACATATTCTCCTCTGTCCTCATACACCTGACAACATTGAGATTACCAAACAATTCTTCTTCTCTCAAGTGATTAACTACTACAATGTAATTTTTCAGTGGCTACTTTCCTCTTGGTAAGGGTAGAAGAGACTCTTTAGCTATGGTAAGCAGCTCTTCTAGGAGAAAGACACTCCAAAATCAAACCATTGTTCTTTAGTCTTGGGTAGTGCCATAGCCTCTGTACCATGGTCTTCCGCTGTCTTAGGTTAGAGTTTTCTTGCTTGAAGGCACACTCGGGCACAGTATTCTATCTAATTTCTCGTCCTCTTGTTTAGTTGAAGTTTTTAAAGTTTATATAGGAAATATTTATTTTAATGTTGTTACTGTTCTTCAAACATTTTATGTTTCCTTGTTTCCTTTCCTCACTGGGCTACTTTCCCTGTTGGGGCACCTGGGATTATAGCATTCTGCTTTTCCAACGAGGGTTGTAGCGTAGCAAGTAATAATAATAATAATAATGATAATAATAATAATAATGATAATAATGATGATGATGATGATGATGATACTTAAATTGTGCTCGAGTCCCTTAATTCCGGGTTGTATTGGTACTAAAAGATTTATTGTAAATCAAAATGATAAAAATGCCAATAAAATTTCATATTTAAAGTTCATCTTGTTTTATGTATGGGTAAATGAATCTATATCTCTCCTATTGAATCTATGGCTTCTCTGCATGTCCTAATCTATATTGTGTCAGAAAGGAAAAAATTTTTTTATCAACGCAATCATAAACGCTATCGTTGTTCACGATCTACCAGAAGCAAGAGTTAGTGCTTAATATCGTCGTTCCTCTTAATCCTCCAGTAGTAGGAGTTACTGCTTAAGACCTTTAAATCTATTTCAGCAGTACTAAGTTTCTATTATCTTTGATAGTGTGCACCGGCCAATTTTGCGGAGAGTCTGGCGTTATTATGGAGTTCCTCTTAAATATGTAAATTTGATTAAGTATGGTCATGAGCATATCAAATGCAAAGTTAATGCTAGTGGAGTCCTATCAAATGAATTTCCAGTGAACAGTGGAGTACCCCAAGGGAATGTGTTGTCACCTATGTTTTTTTATTCTCCTCGTGGATTTTGTAATGCATAGAACAATTGGGGATAGTAGAGAAGGATTCGAATGGGTTGGTAACCTAAAGTATGATGATGTTGCTGTCCTTATTCGCAAAACACCACAGACTTGCAAAGTTTGCTTATCAAAAGGCATGAAATATCACAATGAAGGTTAGTATCAAGATAAATAGAAGAAAGACAGAGAAGATGAAAACGGAATATGCAATGGAAAAGGAAATGTCATTGGAAGGAGAAAGGATTAATGAGGTGGAATAATTTGAATATTTAGGAACTATGATCTCTAATACAGGGTCTTTAGAATTTGAGTTTGGTGAAAGATTGAAAAATGCAAATCAGACAATGGCTAGGTCATGTATAATTTGGAAATCAAATCGCCTGAAATTACATATAAAAATCAGGCTATATATCAGTTTAGTGAGATCGGTGTATGGACATGAGCCATGGTATGACAATGAAACAATATCCAACAGATTTTGTGGATTTGAGAACGAAGCCCTCAGAATAATATTGGGAGTTAAATTGGAAACGAAACTATAAAAGAGATTACTCGAGTACCCTATATGGATGAGATCATGGTGAGGGGTAGAAGGAGATGGTTTGGGCATGCTCTTCGCACTCCCGAAGAGAGATTAGTTCACCAAACTTTCAACTGGGCTCCACAAGGCACTAGAAGAGTTAGAAGACCCAGGCCTACACGGCCCAGGAGTATGAAGCGTGAAGTAGGAGATGATTATTGGAAAAGTATTGATTTCAAAGCTCAAGATGGAGACGACTGGCGAAATCTAACCGAGGCCCTTTGCGTCAATCGGCGTAGGATGATGATGATGATGATGATAATGATGATCTTTTAAAGTATTGCACAATATTTCCATAGCTATTAATAAGATTACTCAAGAAAAATAAGTAATGTAAGAAAGTAATGTATTTACAATTTTTGTATAAGCCAAGGAAAAAAGGTTTATTCAAGGGTGATTTAGTATTATCTTTAAACTAGAGTCTTTGAAAAAAAAGAAATAGATTTTTCAGAGAGCAATAGATCTCATTTAAAGTTCATTTTAAAGTGATTTAACTATGAGTCTCAAACGTGGTACGTTTCATTTGGAATTTTTTTAAACATTGAGGTTGTTACAAACTTTCAAAAATATAATCAAAATCTGATTATATATTTACACGGGGAAATACTTTCGGTTATTTAATGACCACTGTGCCAGGTGAGTATTAGGTGACGAGCTTATATATAGATAACTGAGAGCAAGAATGAAACAAAATTCAAACAGTATAAAACATGCAATAGCAAACTTAAACAGGTTTCTAATATCAGTGCGGGCTAGTGCGTGAGATAAAAAAAAAAACAATAACGTTAGTGTACAAGCGTGTATGAAACACGTGCGGTGCACTGTCAAATCCATATCATTATAGAATACTCTGTTATTTTGCTGAAAACAACAGCAGCAATCAGTAATCTAACTTTAGTCTTTTAAGCCACTCATATATAAGACCAGAATACGCTATCTGCATGAAGTAAATATGATGAGCTGCTTCTTAATTAATTGCATTTTAATGATGTAATGAATCCTGGTAATTAGCGCTGAATACCTATTTCTAGTTAGTTGTTTGGGTATCTAGAATGAATGAATAAACTCTTAAAAAATGTAGTGTTTTCGTACAATACTGTGTAAAATATGAACTGCGCGTGTTTCATACACATTCATACACAGTAATGCTATTGCTTTT
Source organism: Palaemon carinicauda (assembly GCF_036898095.1). Lineage (NCBI taxonomy): Eukaryota > Metazoa > Arthropoda > Malacostraca > Decapoda > Palaemonidae > Palaemon > Palaemon carinicauda. Next base: position 16,957,159 of record NC_090735.1, read on the forward strand.
TTTTATCTTTCGTTCTCTCCCGCACTGATAATAGAAAAAAAACCTGTTTAAGCTCGCCCTCTCATGTTTTCTATTGTTTGAAATTTTATGTCATTGTTGCCTTCAACTGTTTGTTTATAAGCTCGTTATCTTGTTGAATAAACTTATATTCACCTCGCCTCTCTGTTAGTACCTAACAGCTACGTTGCCACAAATGGCTTAAGAGAGTATTTGGGTGTGTGTGTGTGTGTGTGTGTGTCTGTGTGCGCGTGACTCTTTGTGTGAATGACAATAATGACTTGATAACTCATTTGATTCGCTACCCCACCCCCATAAGTAAGTAATTCATTAACCTAAAGATCAGTGGTATTTAATGTGTTTTCATCACATTACTGCCAGGAATAATAATACATTGTTCCCTCATCGATATAGATTCGTAATAAAATGTAACTCAACCTTTTTAAGTAAAATTTATTCGGACAAATCTATCTGTAAATACAGTAATTTATTAAATACATCTTAAAATATCAATAACATAGATATATTAAAATATATAAAATTTGATTATCTGTATCCATAAGGAAAAAAATGTCTGTTCCCATATACTTTAGATAAAAAAAAAAATAACAACCAGCAATCTAACTTTGGTCTCTATAAGTTTCAAACATTTGAAACCGGAATATATAATGAGAAATAAATGGATGTGAAGCAGCGCTTCTTAATTAATCATATTATAACGATGCGTTGAAGCGTAGCAATTAACGCTATATTATTCGTCAAGTATCTGAAACCAGCACAGGCCTTGCAACAATTACCTGGCTTTATGCAAATATTGATCTTGCATTATGAATACGCCTTCAATCTCTAATTGGCGTCAATGGCTTTCGATGTCAGGATGACAGACAACTGATCTCGGGTCTTTCCATCTTTTGGAGGAAGCCGATACCGAACCGATACTGGTGGTATGAGAGTGGTCGATACCAGTACTGGTGGCTCGACAGTAGTCAATACCGATACCAAAACTAATGGCATGACAGTAGTCGATACCAATAACAATACTGGTAGCATGACAGTATGTCGATACAGATACCGATAGTGGTGGCATGACATTAATTGATACTGATACCGATACTGGTGGCATGACAGTAGTCAATACCGATACTGACACTGGTGGCATGACAGTAGTCGATACCGATACCGAAACTTGAGGCATGACAGTAGTCGATACCGATATCGAAACTAGTGGCATATATATATATATATATATATATATATATATATATATATATATATATATATATATATATATATATATATATATATATATATTCCTATGGAGCTGGTCTATTGGAGAGTAAATAAGTTAATCAGGTATTTTATTTATGTTTTCATATGTGCATTGAACAGGTGAATAGCCAGCTCTGAAGATGAGTTCCTCTCATGTAGATATAAGATTTATATGTAAATTACGCAAGACTTTCGTCGTTAATTTCACTGTATCTTTCATTCAAGTCAGTATATGTAAATGTACTTTATTTTTAAGAATAAACATTTTATTTCACGTATTTTGATACGAAGTCTTACGTAGTCTGTTTAAGAGTGTTATATGATACCGATACCGATACGGGTGGCATGACAGTAGTCGATACCGATACCAATATTAGTGGCATGACAGTAGTCGATACCGATACCGATACTGGTGAAATGACAGCAGTCAATACCAATACCGATACATGGCATGAAAGTGGTCGATACCGGTACTGCTGGCATGACAGTAGTCAATACCGATAACGATACTGGTGGCATGAAAGTGGTCAATACCGATTCTGGTGGCATGACAGTAGTTAATACCGATACTGGTGGCATGATTGTAGTCGATATTGAAACTGGGGGATGACAGTAGTCGATACCGATACCGATACTGGTGGCATGACAGTAGTCGATACCGATACTGATACCTATACTGGTGGCATGACAGTAGTCAATACCGATACTGGTGGCATGACAGTAGTCGATACCGATACCGAAACTAGTGGCATGACAGTAGTTAATACCGATACTGGTGGCATGATTGTAGTCGATATTGAAACTGGGGGGATGACAGTAGTCGATACCGATACCGATACTGGTGGCATGACAGTAGTCGATACCGATACTGATACCTATACTGGTGGCATGACAGTAGTCAATACCGATACTGGTGGCATGACAGTAGTCGATACCGATACCGAAACTAGTGGCATGACAGTAGTTAATACCGATACTGGTGGCATGATTGTAGTTGATATTGAAACTGGGGGGATGACAGTAGTCGATACCGATACCGATACTGGTGGCATGACAGTAGTCGATACCGATACTGATACCTATACTGGTGGCATGACAGTAGTCAATACCGATACTGGTGGCATGACAGTAGTCGATACCGATACCGAAATTAGTGGCATGACAGTAGTTGATACCGATACTGGTGGCATGACTGTAGTCAATACCGTAACTGGTGGCATGCCAGTAGTCGATACCAATACCGAAACTAGTGACATAACAGTAGTTGATACCGTTACCGATACTGGTGGCATGACAATAATTGATACTGATACCCATACTGGTAGCATGACAGTAGTCAATACCGATACCGATACCTATACTGGTGGCATGACAGTAGTCGATACCGATACTATTGGCATGACAGTAGTTGATACCAATACTGGTGACCTGACTGTAGTCGATACCAATACCAATACTGGTGTCATGTCAGTAGTCGACAGTGATACCGATACTTGTGGCATGACAGTAGTAGACACTGATACCGATACTGGTGGCATGACAGTACTCGATACTGATACCAATACTGGTGGCATGACCGTGGTCGATACGGATACCGATACTGGTGTCATGACAGGAGTCGACACCGATACCGATACTGGTGGTATGACAGTAGTTGATGCCGATACAGATACTGGTGGCATGACAGTAGTCAACACCGATAACAATACCAAAACTGATGTCATAATAGTAGTCGACACCGATACTTATACTAGTGGCATCACAGTAATCAATATTGATACCGATACTGGCAGCATGACAATAGTCAATACTGATACCGATACTGGTGGCACAACAGTAGTGACACTGATACTGATTCCGATACTAGTGTCATGACAGTAGTCGACACCGATACCGATACTGGTGGCATGACAGTAGTCAATACCGATACCGATAATAATGGCATGACCGTAGTCAATACCAATACCGATACTGGTGTCATGATAGTAGTCGACACCAATACCAATACTGGGGGCATGGCAGTAGTTGATACCAATACTGATACTGGTGGCACGACAGTTGTCAACACCTATACTGATACCAGTGTCATGACAGTAGTCGACACCAATACTGATACTGGTGGCATGACAGTAGTCAATACCGATACTTGTGTCATGACAGTAGTCGATACCGATACTTGTGTCATGACAGTAGTCAACACCAATACTTGTGTCATGACAGTAGTCGACACCAATACTGCTGTCATGACAGTAGTCAACACCAATACCAATACTGCTGTCATGATAGTAGTCAATTCCAATACCAATTCTGCTGGCATGACAGTAGTCGATACCGATACCGATAAAAATACTGCTGGCATGACAGTAGTCGATACTGATACAAATACAAATACTGGTGGCATGACAGTAGTCGATACTGATACAAATACAAATACTGGTGGCATGACAATACTAGATACCGATATCGAGACCGATACTGGTGTCATGACAGTGGTCGATACTGATACTGGTGTCATTACAGTAGTCAATACCAATACTGATACTGGTGTCATGACAGTGGACAATACCGATACCGACACCGATACTGGTGTCATGACAGTAGTCATTATCAATACCGATACTGGAGGCATGACAGTAGTCGATACCAATAAAAATACTGGTGGCATGACAGTAGTCGATACCAATATTGAGACCGATACTGGTGTCATAACAGTGGTCAATACCGATACTGGTGTCATGACAGTGGTCAATACCGATAATGATACTAACAAAAAGGCTTTTACTACCGATACCTATAACGATACCGATACCATCGGGACATCTCTTCCAACCGAATCGAAATTGCATCAGTTTTTACTCTTTTCTCAGAAAACGCATCTTTGATGCCTGTCCATCCCTCAGGTGGACTGGCTCGAAGGCTTAATCACATATCAATCATAAGTCAAATTGAAAGACATCAAGGATTATGATGATAATGATTACGATTATGATGATGATGATGATCAAGATGTTCATGATATATTAGCCTTTGTTTATTATTATTATTATTATTATTATTATTATTATTAATATTGTTGTTGTTGTTGCTGTTGTTGTTAAAAATAATGACTGCCTCAGTTGCAATATTTTTAAAAAAACTTGCCTGAAAGAGGGTCTACTATCCAAATATATAATTATTATTATTATTATTATTATTATTATTATTATTATTATTATTATTATTATTATTATTATTATTTATGTAGTTACTATTTTTATCATTATAATCATTATTGATATTACCATTAATTTCCTAAAAATACCACATATACCAATGAGAAATAAATTACCTGTGAAAATGAATGACGCTCAAAAATACATTTAAAAATATATCTCAAAAACTCTCTTTAAACTGAATTGAAAATTCACTTCTATCTCAGCTATGAGATCGTCAATGAATAAGCCTGAAGGTTTTACCGTGTGGTAAGTCTTTAGGGTCAAATAAGCTTTCGTTGACTTCAAAACGGATCAAATAAGTGATGGTGAGGGTTATTATTATTATTATTATTATTGTTATTATTATTATTATTATTATTATTTAAATGTAGAGGAGGCTTCTATCTGGGCTTACATGAAATGGGGTTTTCGTCAAAATGTTATTACGCTTGTCTCGTATAATGTTATTATTATTATTATTATTATTATTATTATTATTATGTTGTTGTTGTTGTTGTTGTTGTTGTTGTTGTTGTTGTTGTTGTTGTTGTTGTTGTTGTTATTATCAAAATGTAGAGGAGGCTTCTATCTAGACTTATATGAGATGGGTTTTTCGTCAAAATTTTGTTGCCACGTATAATGTTATTATTGTTATCGTTATCATTATCATTATCATTATCATTATCATTATCATTATCGTTATCGTTATCATTATCGCTATTGTTGTTGTTGTTGTTGTTATATTAAATAATATACGTTCACTGAGATTTTCAGTATTATCAGTAACGATGATGTATTTTCATCAACAACATTTCAGTTTATTTTCCTCACATCATATGAATAAAATAGCTTAAATCCCCTCTGAATTAACAAAAATATACATTTCAACTTCTCTCTCTCTCTCTCTCTCTCTCTCTCTCTCTCTCTCTCTCTCTCTCTCTCTCTCTCTCTGTAGAAACACTTCTGCATCTCCAGACCCATCCATTTACTTTCTCCTTTGTATCTCATACTTTATTTTATTTTGATTGTTTAATACTTCTCTTGCAGTTTATTTATTTCCTTATTTCCTCTTCTCACTGGGCTATTTTCCCTGCTGGAGCCCTTGGGCTTTTAGCATTCTGCTTTTCCAACTAGGATTGTAGCTTAGCAAATAATAATAATAATAATAATAATAATAATAATAATAATAATAATAATAATAATGATAATAATAATAACTTCATTACTTCTCTTGTAGTTTATTCATTTCCTTATTTGCTTATTTCCTTTCCTCACTGGCTATTTTCCCTATTAGAGCCCTTATTCAACTAGGGTTGTAGCTTAGCGAGTAATAATAATAATAATAATAATAATAATAATAAAAATAATGATAATAATAATAATAATGATAATAATAATAATAATAACAATAATAATAATATCATTATTATTATAATTATCATTATTATTATCATTAATAATAATAATAATAATAATAATAATAATAATAATAATAATAATGATAATATTAGTATCATTATTATTATCATTAATAATAATAATAATAATAATAATAATAATAATAATAATAATAATATCATTATTATTATCAGGAGAGGTGATTTTGGGCTGATTCTAATGTCCAAGTGGATTGTATTATTATTATTATTATTATTATTATTATTATTATTATTATTATTATTATTATTATTATTATTATTATTATTATTATTATCATTAATAATAATAATAATAATAATAATAATAATAATAATACAATCCACTTGGACATTAGAATCAGCCCAAAATCACCTCTCCTCACTTCGGAAAAGTATCTGACAAATCAATGGTTTTTATTTCTTTTATCTTATTAGGTTCAACTACACGGAAATAATTGATGTTCAAGAAATGAGAAAGAGAGATGGGTTGTTATCAATTGCTGGTTGTTGGTGATGGGCTTCGGAGATGGCAGAGGAAATTAGAGATAGTATTTTAGCCGGAAATTATTGACATTGGGATTTAACGTCAGAAAGAAATTAAGATCTAATTCTTCCAGAATATTTTCTATTGCTTTTATTACCTATTAATTTACAGGTTTTTTGGTTTCATTTTTAATAATATATTTTTCTTTATCTTACAAGTTTCCGGATTTTACTATTGCAAAAAAATGAAAAAAAATAATAAACTGAATAAGTGATTTGAAGTTTTACTTTCAGAGAATATTCTTATTCTTTATCATACGAACATTTAGATTGAATATTTACATATGTTCCTTTATTCTTTTACAGATTTGATTATCAAAGAATTTTATATTATTGTTAGTTTCACTTATAGTTTTTATTTCAACAAAATATTGTATTTCTCCATTCTACAAATTTCTGATATAAATTTCCCGTAATTTTGTTTATCCTAAATTTTACAAACTGTCGTACTTTTATCCTCTGCTTTAAAGAATTTTGCTTAATAAGGATAATCTGATCTACAAACAAGAACGGATTTGACCATTTTTTTATATATATATTTTTCTAATCAATCTTCCTGATTTTATTATTGTTATCATCATTAATATCATCAGTATGAACAAGAAAATAGATTTGAAAAAAAAAATGTTTAAAATTACAAATTAATTTAGCAAACGAAATGTTGAATATCGACAAATATATAAATATAACATAGCTGATGACTATGAAACGTGACGCAGGAGATGAGGAATGGGGGAGTATTGAATGAAAAGCTCAAGATAGAGACGACTGGTGAATTCTAACCGAGGTCCTTTGCGTCAATAGGCGTAGGAGAAGATGATGAGGATGATGAATAGGCTATAGATATTCAATAGACAGTACATGTTGTGCCAATGTTGTGATTTAGGTTATGTCAGTGTTATGTTGTAGCCTCTCATGAACAAGCCAGGATCAACATTCCTAACATACCGATATTGATGTCATGACAGTAGTCGACACCGATACCAATACTGGGATCATGGCTGTAGTTGATAACGATACTGGTACTGGTGGCATGACAGTAGTCAACACCGATACTGATACTGATGTCATGACAGTAGTCGACACCAATACTGATACTGGTGGCATGACAGTAGTCGATACCGATACTTACAGTATGTCATGACAGTAGTCGACACCAATACTGATACTGGTGGCATGACAGTAATCGATACTGATACTGATACTGGTGTCATGACAGTAGTCAACACTGATACCAATACTGGTGGCATGACAGTAGTCAACACCAATACTGATACTGGTGTCATGACAGTAGTCGATACCGATACTGGTGTCATGACAGTAGTCAATACCAATACCAATACTGCTGGCATGACAGTAGTCGATACCAATACCGATACCAATACTGCTGGCATGACAGTAGTCGATAACGATACGAATACAAATACTGGTGGCATGACAGTAGTTGATACCAATATCGAGACTGATACTGGTGTCACGACAGTGGTCGATACCGATACTGGTGTCATGACAGTGGTCGATAACGATACTGGTGTCATGACAGTGGTCGATACCGATACTGGTGTCATGACAGTGGTCGATACCGATACTGGTGTCATGACAGTGGTCGATACCGATACTGGTGTCATGACAGTGGTCGATACCAATACTGGTGTCATGACAGTGGTCGATACCGATACTGGTGTCATGACAGTGGTCGATACCGATACTGGTGTCATGACAGTGGTCGATACCGATACTGGTGTCATGACAGTGGACAGTGGTCGATACCGATACTGGTGTCATGACAGTGGACAGTGGTCGATACCGATACTGGTGTCATGACAGTGGACAGTGGTCGATACCGATACTGGTGTCATGACAGTGGACAGTGGTCGATACCGATACTGGTGTCATGACAGTGGTCGATACCGATACTGATACCAACAAAAAGGCTTTTACTACCGATACCTATAACGATACCGATACCATCGGGACATCTCTTCCAACCGAAACGAAATTGCATCAGTTTTTACTCTTTTCTCAGAGAACGAACCTTTGATGCCTGTCCGTCCATCAGGTGGATTGGCTTGAAGGCTTAATCACATGTCAATCATAAGAGTCAAATTGAAAGACATCAAGGATGATGATGATAATGATGATGATCAGGATGGTGATCAAGATGTTCATGATATATTATTATTATTATTATTACTATTATTATTATTATTATTATTATTATTATTATTATTATTATTATTGTTGTTGTTGTTGTTGCTGTTGTTGTTCAAAATAATGGCTGCCTCAGTTGCAATATTTTTAACAAAATTTGCCTGAAAGAGGGTCTACTATCCAAATATATAATTATTATTATTATTATTATTATCATCATTATTATTATTATTATTATTATCATTATCATTATTATTATTATTGACGTTGTTACTATTTTTATCATTATAATATTTATTGATATTACCATTAATTTCCTAAAAATACCACAAATACTCATGAGAAATAAATTACCTATAAATATGAATGACACAGAAAAATACATTTAAAACTACATCTCGAAAACTCTCTTTAAACCGAATTGAAAATGCTCCAGACGTGACTTCTATCTCAGCTATGTGGTCTTTAATGAATAAGCCTGAAGGTTTTACCGTGTGGTAAGTCATTAGGGTCAAATAAGCTTTCGTTGACTTCAAAACGGATCAAATAAGTGATGGTGAGGGTTATTATTATTATTATTGCTGTTATTATTATTATTATTATTATTATTATTATTATTATTATTATTATTATTATTATTATTAATAATAATAATAATAAAATGTAGAGGAGGCTTCTATCTGGGCTTATGTGAAATGGGTTTTTCGGTAAAATTTTATTACGCTTGTCTCGAATAATGTTATTATTATTATTATTATTATTATTATTATTATTATTATTATTATTATTATTATTGTTGTTGTTGTTGTTGTTGTTGCTATCAAAATGTAGAGGCTTTTATCTGGAATTATATGAGATGGGTTTTTCGTCAAAATTTTATTGCCACGTATAATGTTATTATTGTTATCGTTATCGTTATCATTATCATTATCATTATCATTATCATTATCGTTATCATTATCGCTATTGTTGTTGTTGTTGTTGTATTAGATAATTTACGTTCATTGAAATTTTCAGTATTATCAGTAACGAAAATGTATTTTCATCAACAACATTTCAGTTTATTTTCCTCACATGATATGAATAAAATACTTAAATTCCCTTTGAATCAACAAAAATATACATTTCAACTCTCTCTCTCTCTCTCTCTCTCTCTCTCTCTCTCTCTCTCTCTCTCTCTCTCTCTCTCTCTCTCTGTAGAAACACTTCTGCATCTCCAGACCCATCCATTTACTTTCTCCTTTGTATCTCATACTTTATTTTATTTTGATTGTTTAATACTTCTCTTGCAGTTTATTTATTTCCTTATTTCCTTTCCTCACTGGGCTATTTTCCTTGTTAGAGCCCTTTGACTTTTAGCATTCTGCTTAGTCAACTAGGGTTGTAGCTTAGCAAATAATAATAATAATAATAATAATAATAATAATAATAATAACTTCATTACTTCTCTTGTAGTTTATTCATTTCCTTATTTACTTATTTCCTTTCCTCACTGGCTATTTTCCCTAATAGAGCCCTTATTCCGCTAGTGTTGTAGCTTAGCGAGTAATAATAATAATAATAATAATAATAATAATAATAATAATAATAATAATAATATCATTATTATTATCATTAATAATAATAATAATAATAATAATAATGATAATATTATTATCATTATTATTATCATTAATAATAATAATAATAATAATAATAATAATAATAATAATAATATCATTATTATTATCAGGAGAGGTGATTTTGGGCTGATTCTAATGTCCAAGTGGATTGTATTATTATTATTATTATTATTATTATTATCATTATTATTATTATTATTATTATCATTAATAATAATAATAATAATAATAATAATAATAATAATAATAATAATAATAATAATAATACAATCCACTTGGACATTAGAATCAGCCCAAAATCACCTCTCCTCACTTCGGAAAAGTATCTGACAAATCAATGGTTTTTATTTCTTTTATCTTATTAGGTTCAACTACACGGAAATAATTGATGTTCAAGAAATGGGAAACAGAGAGATGGGTTGTTATCAATCGCTGGTTGTTAGTGATGGGCTTCGGAGATGGCAGAGGAAATTAGAGATAGTATTTTAGCCGGAAATTATTGACATTGGGATTTAACGTCAGAGAGAGATTAAGATCTAATTCTTTCAGAATATTTTCTATTTCTTTTATTACCTATTAATTTACAGGTTTTTTGGTTTCATTTTTAATTATATATTTTTCTTTATCTTACAAGTTTCCGGATTTTACTATTGCAAAAAAACAGAAAAAAAATAATAAACTAAATAAGTGATTGGAAGTTTTATTTTCAGAGAATATTCATATTATTTATCATACGAACATTTAGATTGACTATTTACATATTTCCCTTTTTCCTTTTACAGATTTGATTATCAAAATTTTTTTTATTATTGTTAGTTTCACTTCTAGTTTGTATTTCAACAAAATATTGTATTTCTTCATTCTACAAATTTCTGATATAAATTTCCCGTAATTTTGTTTATCCTAAATTTTACAAACTGTCGTACTTTTATCCTCTGCTTTAAAGAATTTTGCTTAATAAGGATAATCTGATCTACAAACAAGAACGGATTTGACCATTTTTTTTTTAAATATATTTTTCTAATCAATCTTCCTGATTCTATTATTTTTATCATCATTAATATCATCAGTATGAACAAGAAAATCGATTTGAAAAAATAAAATATTTAAAATTACAAATAACTTTAGCAAACGAAATGTTGAATATCGACTAATATATAATTATAAATGGCTGATGACTATGAAACGTGACGTAGGAGATGAGGAATGGAGAAGTATTGAACTAAAAGCTCAAGATAAAGACGACTGGTGAAATCTAACCGAAGTCCTTTGCGTCAATAGGCGTAGGAGGAGATGATGAGGATGATAAATAGAATATAGATATCCAATAGACAGTGCACGTTGTGTCAATGTTGTGATTTAGGTTGTGTCAGTGTTATGTTGTAGTCTCTCATGAACAAGCCAGGATCAACATCTCCTAACATTGTCAGGAGGAATGTTATACAGAGTTACAAGATAAAGGACATGAAATACATCAGGACCTAGTGGTGTTTGTACTGAATATAGATGTGACACTGCTCAACCACATAGCTTGCCTATTTATTAAGTGAAGCCACTGTAGACGATCCCCGTGGTGAAGGCGTTTGTGGAATTTGGCTAAGGGGGACACTTCATGGAGTAGAGTTAATTATAATTGTTGTTAATTAAAAGACAGAAAGTGGATACATCCTATTTTTTTAATGAACTACGAGCACATCTAAATAGTTTTAAATTAGTTTTTTTTTATATTTGTAGATGTGAGAAACCTAATGTTTATATATATATATATATATATATATATATATATATATATATATATATATGTATATATATATATATATATACATATATATATATATATATATATATATATATATATATATATATATATATATATTAGTGATTATGGCCTTTCTTAATTTTTATTTACAATATTAGAATGTTTTTTATACAATCAAACAACTACCGCTTCTATTAATTATTCAGGTTTACTTTCATAAATTGCATTGATTACAATCAAATTAACTGAAAACTAATTTGGCTTAGGAACATCAGAAGAATTAAATTTAATTTAAATTGATTGCTACCAGATGCAGTTAGAAAATTACCGTGCATTGTTGAAAAAAAAAAAAAACTAAATCTTAATGGGAAATTCTCTGTAGAAATATACTGTTCTCAGCCTTATTTCAGTAAGATACAGGCGACCGTAATTTTACGTTACTTTGCTATTACCTTTTACGGGTTGATGACCGTAATATCACTCATTTACATAAATATATCCGTTTTTAAAACGGCGGTAAAAATCCTGGAATAAATGTTGCCAGGCATTTACCGTTTTTTAATGCAAATTTCTAACAGTGTGGTAATGTTGAACAGAACTAGACTTGTGGTAGCTTACTAAGCTCCAGATTATATATATATATATATATATATATATATATATATATATATATATATATATATATATATATATATATATGTTACCACCCAGGTGTTACCTGTGCCTTATAAAAGTTAGTCTTGTAGCGAAATTTCATTCGAGAAAATAATTATATACTACATCTTGTCAAATGCAATTCTAGGAAAACATTCTATAGCAAATGTGTCAATATATTGAAACCTTATTTTTGCTTGAACAGAAAAATATGTTGATTTTATTAAGTTATTTTCACAATTCATTTAAAACCTTCATTTTCGCACCTCTGAGAAAAATCATAATTTTATTTTGCATCATAACAATTGATGATAAAAGATCATCTTTATTTTAGTAAAGAAACATTTAAACAAAGGTCACTCTAGGAATTATTCAAAATAGTACACATTCGAATAATATCATTCTTTACCTTTTGATATAGATCGCTACAGCAGCTAAACCCTCTATTTCTTATTCGAGATAAAATATTATTAGAAAATTTGGCAAAAATGTACTAGTAAGTGCTAAGTAAACTTAAGATATTCAGAATCATTTGTATCAAGAATTACATTATCTAAATTAACATTTTCTCCTTTGGGCGTTTGCAAAGACGTCAACTTAGGCCCCATAATATATATATATATATATATATATATATATATATATATATATGTGTGTGTGTGTGTGTGTGTGTGTGTGTGTGTGTGTCTGTGGGAGAGAGTGTGTTGTGTGTGTGTATGTGCGTGTGTATAAGCGTGTACATGTATGCATATTACAGTTTAGCCAAACTCGGATATCCGATATAAAAGTATATATTTCTATCCTAAATATCGTGTTTTCAATTAATTTGACCATTATTTCTGCCGCAAATAATCAGATTTAAAGATACAGGGCCACTAAATACCTACAATAATCGGGTTCCACAGTGGGAAATCGGGTTTTTTGGTGGGAGAATACAGAAAATGGGTAAAATAAGAGAAGCTATCTAACTTAAACATACCAGTCATCGTAAAAATAAAAAAAAATTGAAAAAATAAAAAGTTACCGTAAACATAATCGAGTAATTGTATTGAAATACGGCCAAAACACTGGAGGTTTTGTTTGCCATTTCCAGACGCATAGAAAACGGGATTTTCCATCACATTTTCTATGGAGTTGAGTCATTCGGATCAGGCTGCATCATACACAAATACCTCGTTACCCGAGTTAATGATTTATTAGTTTTTGCTCTGCCGTATGTTCGCTTTGCTCGCCATTTAACATTATCTCCTTGCTCCAAGGTTCTGGCAACTGGGCTATGTTTCGCTACGCGCGTTAACCCCGTAGGCTAGTATTTCGGTGCTTATTATCAATTATACAAACTTATAATTGGTAATAAGCACTGAAATACTAGCCTTGGGGTTAAAATGGTATAACGGCAAATATTTCCGTGAACTTTGGGTTAACCACTTCACTTACCTTAAATAGAATCAGAATTGCAGACGCTCAAGGTTGGGAACCAATTTGTTCACGCAGATACCTATTCACTAGTTCTGGAGTTCCATTGTAATGTCTTTGAAACCGTCTAATAACTCAAAATATAAAAAGCAACAACTACTGCACGTCTGAACAACGGAATCGATGGCAGTCAAGTGACACTTTTTTAAATGGAGGTATGAATTCCAAAATCACAGTATTTGGATGATCTTGATACAAGCAACCAATCAGGTTTCAGCATTTTTACCCATAATTCATAACCAAAAACAAAGCACGATCAGGCCTTTTTACCCACAAAGCATTGACAAAAAAAAAATACAAGGGAGAAAAACTAACCTGGCAGTCTAACTACATCCTTGGCATAACAATTAGGAACAATATTCATCGGCAAATATCTCCGTAAGCCTTTATTTGCAGAAAATTCGAGTAATTTGTTTTCGTACCAATCATCTCAAATTATATGGTAACAAGTAAACAATAGTAGATATCCGAATTTGGCCATGTGTGTGTCTGTGTGTTTTATTACAGTTTCGGCCAAATTCGGATATCTACTATTGTTTACTTGTTACCATATAACTTGAGATGACTCGTACGAAAACAAATTACTCGAATTTTCTGCAAATAAAGGCTTACGGAGATATTTGCCGATGAATATTGTTCCTGATTGTTATGCCAAGGATGTAATCAGACTGCCAGGTTAGTTGTTCCCCCTTGTATTTTTTTTTTTTTTTTTTTTTGTCAATGCTATGTGGGTAAAAAGGCCTGATCGTCCTTTGTTTTTGGTTATGAATTATGGGTAAAAATGCTGAAACCTGATTGGTTGCTTGTATCAAGATCATCCAAATACTGTGATTTTGGAATTCATACTTCCATTTAAAAAAGTGTCACTTGACTGCCATCGATTCCGTTGTTCAGACGTGCAGTAGTTGTTGCTTTTTATATTTTGAGTTATTAGACGGTTTCAAAGACATTATAATTCTTTCACTAATACATGTGACTTTCCTTTTTTTTAAATATCGAGCAAAAAGCGAACTCTTATATTGAATTCCCTCGTCCTTGAGAATAAGTACCCAAAAGAACATTTTTTTCTAATCTTTTATTAGGAAATACACATCTATATTTACAATTTATAATATAAATAAATCACAGTATATTTACATGAATAATTTCTTATTTAACATAAGAACTGTATACCGTATTTACAATTGAAATTTTTACTATTTATCTAAATGTTTTTAAATGAAAAATATATCGACTCGAGAATACTTTTGCTGAATCGAAACAAATCTGGACAGTGACTTTACCAAGATCGAGTGAATTAGATATCAAAATATATTTGTTGATCAATCTTAGAATATATCATGTCTATTTATCTATCCACTCAACGAAATAACAATTATACTTTTTTTATTATTTCATGAAATAATTCAGTATTCCTCTGTAATAAGAAAAGGGTACCAGAAAATGATATTTATAAATATTTCAAAATTGCATACCAATAGAGAGCTTCTGGTCGCCAGCAAGAAGAAAAAATTAAAACTCGAATTCACTTCCTCGCTGAAGCAATCTCGGTCCGGAAACCAAACTTTCAACTGGACCAATGCTGCTTTTATTTCGCTTAAAAGTTGCTTTTGAAATTTCACTTTGCCAGAGGATAACTGGTTTGATAATTGTGCTTTCAATACGAAACGATTCTGAAGCGTGCTGTTCGTATGAAGGATTTAAAAAAAAAAAAAATTCAACTGTACA
>NC_090735.1:16975469-16980469 GCF_036898095.1 Palaemon carinicauda
CACACACACATATATATATATATATATATATATATATATATATATATATATATATATATATACATACATTGTATATGTATATATAAGTATATGTGTATGTTTGTGTGTATGTAAATATACATATATATACTATATGTATATATATATATATATATATATATATATATATATATACATATAAGTATATGTGTGTGTTTGTGTGTATATATACAAAATATATATATATATATATATATATATATATATATATATATATATATATATATATATATATATATATGAGTGTGTGACTATATACTGCAGATGTATGTCGTGTGTATTATTTATGTAAATGGTACAGATATATTCTGAAAGCAAAAAAAAAGCTATTTTCGCACAGTTTATCCTCTTAGCAACGTCGTCTTGAAAGTCTCCCTTTAAGCAAAATAAAAACAGTTTCTGGAACGCTAAAAGTTTGACTTCCGGTCCGGGAATGCTGCAAGTCTGGCCTCATTTTGCAATTTATTTTTCCACCGTCTTTTATGTTTTTTTAGACTCTATTGCAGAGGCATTTTGTGGAGTGACAAAGTGTCATCCCATGAGACTATCACTACCGTCCGGTTATTCTGCCGCACGATTATTTCCCGCAGAGCATGAAGGGCCTCCTTGATCTACATCGATTTTTAGACCGCTCGGTCGCAACCGCACGGTTTCAGACCACTCGTGTGAAGCGGGACTTAGCGTGGTGAAAGGGTTTGTGTATCGTCATGATCAGCAAAGCTATACTACTCAGGGTCACCCATGCTAGGCTGGTTTGCTGTGAACGATCAAATTAAAGAATCCCACCATCACCAATCTGCAATGGCCAGCATGGTAATGAAATAGGTAAACCCCCGACATGCATATGGACATGTCTGAGGCCTTTGTCCTGCAGGGAACTAGAAACGGCTGCATTTTGTTGTTGTTGTTGTTGATTGTATATAGAGGTACACAGGAATCTATAAGAATGCCCAAGGTGTGAACATAAAAAAGTTTAGAAATTCACTCTAGACAGATACTCCTAACGAAATGCAGCCTACTCTTCGTGAAGGCCAGTAGTATGTCACTCTTGTGACTTTATTCCCATGTCGATCAGGATGCTAGAAAACCTCAAATCAATCAATCAATCAATTACTCCTATGTCGAAGCGGAGTCATCCGTTGGAGTTGGCTATATCTTCCATCATAATTGAGTAATATCTGTGCGCTCTCTCAACACAATTGCAAAAATCATGGCTTAAGTTGCTCGGTGATAAATTCTATCAAATTAGATGTTGATTAAACTTGATTCTATTAAATATCTCAACGCTGCATAATTTCTAAAGAGCATTATTAATAATTGATGCAAACAAGATCAAAGAAAAAAGCTCATTGATAGCATAGTTTACCATCTATAGTTAAAACGACTTACTTTTAAAAAACCGCTAATGTAAAACATCTCGCTACCATTATTTTAAAAACTCATTTGGACATAGGACCAGTAAGAAAATCCTCTATAGAATATTCACAAATGACATTAAGCCCACAAAAGACTATTACGGATTCATTATTCCGTTTCATTCTATTTTGAGTTTTGATGTTAGCTCTAATCGCCTTCCGAGCCTAAATAACTAAATAACTAAATATATGAATAAATAAATAAATACATAAATAAATAAATAAACAAATAAACAAGCAGAACAAAACAGACATACAAACAAACAAATAATCAAATAAACAAATAAATGAATAAATAAATAAAAATTGAATGTTGCCTTACTTTTTGTAAAACAGAATTGCATTAGCATATACAAGAGGTTGAAAAATAATCCAAATGTAGATTTCTTCCTAATGAGCACATATAGAAATTCATTGTTATTTTATTTTAAAATGCGGTACCTATATATTCTATTAAAAAGTTACTTTTCGATAGAACTCGATTACTATTGAGTTAAGCAGTTTATGAAATCCATAGTAACAAATTAATATAACAAACTTAAACAGTACAAATGGATCCTCATAGTTTGTTCTATTTTTTAGTGTTTTGTATATTTTCTGATTGTGCATGCCTTTACTTGGTGAAAGGGTTTGTGGCACTAGTTAGGGCCACCCATACTAGGTTGGTTTGCTTTGTGCGATCAGACAAAAGTGTCCTATCATTACCAATCCACATTGGCCAGCGTGGTGATGAAAAAGGGCCAAACCCCAGACATGAATAAAGACATGTCAAAGGCTTTTGTCCTGCAGTGGACTAGAAACGGCTGCATTTGTTGTTATTGTTGTTGTATATTTTCTATATCACATCAGTTACGTAATAGTTTATTTGATTTTCTTTTATTATCAGTATTCAATCAAAGGTGCATTTACTATTCCCGTAATTGAGAAGATTGTTACTATATATAGAGGGGTCGAGTACCAAACATCCGAAAACTAAAAGCAAAAACTAGAAGCTTCTATTTTGTAATTATATATTTTCCCATTGTGATTTAAAAAGCTATGTATGGAAGAGGGTGAACAATGGTTTAACTGTAATCAAATATTGGAAATGCTTAGCTTTTTATCATTCTATACAAAAAAAAAAAAAGAATACAAATGTTTTCTTTTTCCTTAAAGAAAAATTACGTGGACATGGACCATGCACTAAATCAGATCATAAAGCTATCAGTGATAATTTAATTAAGTGTAATTGAACTATTATCAATTTCTGAGAATATTCAATAAAATCATCTTTTGAAAACGTTTACAACCCATCCAGAAAGCTAAAATCACACTACACCACAACTTGCACTTACTGGAAATCCTCTACAATCTACAACGTTTACAATGCTACCAGAAGGCTAAAATCACTGGCTACTACTAACCACTGGCATCTGAACTTCATAAAAAACAAAACATCACAGAATTATTACAAACAAAGGGACTTCAAAGGTTAACCATAACTTCATTTACAGTTGGAGACAAGAATTTCCAGCACACCTCGCTCTTAGGAAATGAAACCTGTCACACCCTTACTGCACGGAGAGTTCTTGTGCTTAGCCACACCCATCACCTTTGCCATCTCCTCAGAGGGAGGTATCACAGGAATTTATGTGTCCAACTGTACATCTGATTTTGATAAGTAACAGCAAGTTACTTTTGGAAATGATAGGCAAGAGAAAGCTCTTTAAAACGAATCCAATGTCGAAAGCAATCTCGAACCGGAACACCAATTCTCTGCAATAGCAAAATCGCTTTAGCTTCGCTTAAGAGTTCCCTTTGAGAGTTGCGTTCAGTGCAGTAAAAGTTTTTCGTGTATACAGTACTAACTTCCTTTCACTGCGTCAGAGTACCACTGAGTAAAAGGATACTTTTACTTCTTTTATTAAATCAAGAAGTGCGATTATTGGATGCTGAGATGTTCCTTGTACCGCTGTGACCCAAAAAGGAGCTTTGATTGAACGAACATTGTTACCTCCGCCAACGAAATTGGAAGGAAGTTGTTTTACTCCCGGTTTGTGTGTGTGTTTCTTTGTGAACAGCTTCCTGGCCACAATTTTAATCGTGGGGTAATGAAACTTGCAGGGATTAATTGTGATTTAAAAAGCTGGAAGTGATCAAATTTTGGAAGGTCAAGGTCGAAGGTCAAGGTCACAGTCAAGCAAAAGGTCGAAAATTAGGCTGCCGTGGCGGAAGTCTGCTCTCTACTGAGTGCCCCTCTAGCTTTACCTATCTTATGGTCAGAATTGAAATGATTTATTACCCTTTTTTAAGAACACCTCTCTCTCTCTCTCTCTCTCTCTCTCTCTCTCTCTCTCTCTCTCTCTCTCTCTCTCTCTCTCTCTCATGATTAGACACTTAAGATTCAGCATCTCCAACTTATTCTATTCTCTTTCCTCTTTGCAGTGTATCCAATATCCCTCAGACGCAGATCGGCGACACACAAATTTCTCTTGTTTTCCGCATTAACAGAAGCGCCGACAAATGAATGGGCAACTATAGCAACTTTTATTTAGGTGGCAAATTAGGCGGAAGTAATGGAGGTTAGAGTCACAAGTGTCTGGTAATGAGTTTTAGAGATGTATGGTCGTTTAAAGGGTGGACACAGTGGATGGGCATTCGGATATTATTATTATTATTATTATTATTATTATTATTATTATCATTATTATTATTACTACTACTACTACTAGCTAAGCTACAACCCAGTTGGAAAAGCATGATCCTATAAGCGCAAGGGCTCCAAGAGGGAAAAATAGCTAAGTGAGGAAAGGAAACAAGGAAAGAAATAAGCTACAAAAGAAGTAATAACAATATAAAATAAAGTATTTTAAGATCATTAACGTTAAATTGGATCTATCATATATGAACTATAAAAAAAACTTTCTAAAAACAAGAGGAAGAGAAACAACATAGAATAGCGTGCCCGAGTGTACTCCCAAGCAAGAGAACTCTAACCCGAGACAGTGGAAGACCATGGTACAGAGGCTATGGCACTTACCAAGACTAGAGAAGTGGAGAAGAAATGATAAAGGGAATGCGACTGATATTTAATTAGAATTATTGTCATTTGATTTAAATCATTGCAGTTAATGGAGGTTATTAACATTTATTGGAAATTATTGATCATCATCATCATCATCATATAATAGTTTATATATGACATATCTGTTTTGGTGTTGTTACTTTTTTTAGAATGATTTATTGTTAATTTGCTCTCATCCTTTATTTATTTCCTTATTTCCTTTACTCACTTGGCTATTTTTCCATATTGGAGCCCCTGGGCTTATAGCATCTTGCTTTTCCAACTAGGGTTGTAGCTTGGATGGTAATAATAATAATAATAATGATGATAATAATAATAATAATAATCATCTTCTCCTATGCTTATTAACGTAAAGGGCCTCGGTTAGATTTCACCAATCGTCTCTATCTTGAGCTTTAAATTCAATATTTCTCCATTCATCATCTCCTACTTCACGCTTCATAGTCCTCAGCCATGTAGGCATGGGTCTTCCAACTCTTCTA
>NC_090735.1:16985469-16988000 GCF_036898095.1 Palaemon carinicauda
TATTTTGGCCGTCCCGGTTCTGATAACTTGATGGGTTATAGTACATATTTTAAACTCAATTCTCACTCTAAGCGATCTTCTCATAGGCTTTTCCTCGATTTTACTTCATTTCATGAGTTATTTACACAGAAAAAGTTCAAGTGATATTTTTTTTCACTATACCCTTACAAGATATTTCTTATAAGCAGGGAAAAAATCCACAAAATTTATCTTGCCACTCTCTCTCTCTCTCTCTCTCTCTCTCTCTCTCTCTCTCTCTCTCTCTCTCTCTCTCTCTCTCTCTCTCTTTATCCAGCAGAACACATATAAGCCCTAGTAGTAACATTCTATTCATAAACCTTTGCTAGGATATTGTGATAATGGAAAATATAGAAAAAAAATATTATTCTATAATTTCAGGTATAAACATTACTTGATTCAGAATACTGATAGTTTTATGATTCTTGCGCACAAAATAATAAATACTTTAATGGCAATTGTTATCCTTACCATGTTTTCATACTTGTAAATTCACTGCATTGCCAACATCTTTATAAGATCATATTTATTCGATGTCAATATCTTATATTGGTGAATGCAAAAAGTATAATATCGTCTTTTAATTAGAATCAATTAGTCTCTATTTAACTAAAGTGGTATGACTTCATCAGTAGTTTCTTTCATATTCTTTATATTCATCAAACATCGATGGCTTAAGATCTTTACATAGTGATGGAAAATTACTAGATAAGAGGATTATGTTGTTTGTCAGGGAAAGATAAATTCTAATTCCGTATGCAGGTATATTTTATTTATGTAATAACCCTCGATATCATTTCAAAAATTTGCTAATAACCTTTTAACTCTACCATAATCTTCTCTCTCTCTCTCTCTCTCTCTCTCTCTCTCTCTCTCTCCTCTCTCTCTCTCTCTCTCTCTCTCTCTCAACATTCACCAGGATTACAGATTTAAAAGTGCCGAAGCGAATATGAAATTGAACAGATCTTAAATGTAAAAACTCTCTCTCTCTCTCTCTCTCTCTCTCTCTCTCTCTCTCTCTCTCTCTCTCTCTCTCTCTCTCTCTCTCTCTCTCTCTCCAGGATTACAGATTTAAAAGTGACAAAGCGAATATGAAATTTGAACAGATGTTAAATGTAAATTCTCTCTCTCTCTCTCTCTCTCTCTCTCTCTCTCTCTCTCTCTCTCTCTCTCATCTCTCCTCTCTCTCTCTCTCTCTCTCCAGGATTACGGATTTAAAAGTGACAAAGCGAATATGAAATTGAACAGATGTTAAATGTAAATTCTCTCTCTCTCTCTCTCTCTCTCTTCTCTCTCTCTCTCTCTCTCTCTCTCTCTCTCTCTCTCTCTCTCTCTCTCTCTCTCTCTCTCTCCAGGATTACAGATTTAAAAGTGACAAAGCGAATATGAAATTGAACAGATGTTAAATGTAAATTCTCTCTCCTCTCTCTCTCTCTCTCTCTCTCTCTCTCTCTCTCTCTCTCTCTCTCTCCAGGATTACGGATTTAAAAGTGACAAAGCGAATATGAAATTGAACAGATGTTAAATGTAAATTCCCTCTCTTCTCTCTCTCTCTCTCTCTCTCTCTCTCTCTCTCGTCTCTCTCTCTCTCTCTCTCTCTCTCTCCTTAATATTCACCAGTATTACATATCTAAAAGGGACGAAGCGAATATGAAATTGAATAGATCTTAACTGTACACTCCCCCTCTCTCTCTCTCTCTCTCTCTCTCTCTCTCTCTCTCTCTCTCTCTCTCCTCTCCTCTCTCTCTCTCTCTCTCTCTCTCTCCAGGATTACAGATTTAAAAGTGACGAAGCGAATATGAAATTAAACAGATTTTTAAATGTAAATTCCCTCCCTCCCTCTCTCTCTCTCTCTCTCTCTCTCTCTCTCTCTCTCTCTCTCTCTCTCTCTCTCTCTCTCTCTCCCTACTAACATCGGATTCTTTACTTTATATCTATCTTTTTCTTTCCAGTTCTCTATCCATATCCCTTCATCAGGCAATGAGGAACAACATAAAGCCTTATTTCAGGCACAAGGAAAAGTGCTGAAAAACATAAGGGCAATTAATGTGAATTCATGTGGATCAATTGAGAGGAAATAATGAGAGTCAGAATTATAAGTTGTTGGTTAAGGGACTAAGAGATGATTGGCCAATAGTTACTAGAGATCATCATCATCATCTCCTCTTACGCTTATTGACGCAAAGGGCCTCGGTTAGATTTCGCCAGTCGTCTCTATCTTGAGCTTTTAATACAATACTTCTCCATTCATTATCTTCTACTTCGCGCTTTATAGTCCTCAGCTATGTAGGCTGAACAAGCAGGATTTCGTGAAGGTAGAAGTTGCACTGACCAAATTTTCATTTTGAGACTTGTTAGAGATAGGCATCTAAAATGACAATGGCGAATGTAGCAATAACCACGTAGCTTAAAACAGTAATCCTAGATATCATCTCCCTAATATAATAAAAAAGTGTCTGGCTATATATATATATATATATATATATATATATATATATATATATATATGTGTG
>NC_090735.1:16993500-16998500 GCF_036898095.1 Palaemon carinicauda
GATCTGGCAAGGAAAAGGAAATGAGTGATGTAAAGAGACTGAATTGCCAGCACATGAGAGAGAGAGAGAGAGAGAGAGAGAGAGAGAGAGAGAGAGAGAGAGAGAGAGATACTATTAACATAATCATCATTATTGATATTGTTATCATTTACTCGTATATGTTTGCATGTATATATGTATATTCATATATACTCGCACAGAATATCCTCTTAGCAACGTCGTCTTCAAAGTCAGCATTCCGGACCGGGAATGCTGCAAGTCTGGGCTCATTTCGCAAGTTATTTTTGCACCATCTTTTATGTTTTTTTATACTCTATATTGCAGAGGCATTTTGTGGAGTGACAAAGTGTCACCCCATGAGACTATCACTACCGTTCGGTTATTCTGCCGTGCGGATATTCTTCCTTATCGTGTAAAGGGCCTCATTGATTTCTAAACCGCGCGTTAACAACCGCACGGTTTCAAACCGCTCGTGTGAAACCGGACTTAACGTGGTGAAAGTGTTTATGTATCGTCATGATCAGCAGAGCTGTACTACTCAGGGTCACCCATGCTAGGCTGGTTTGCTGTGAGCGATCAAATTAAAGAATCCCACCATCACCAATCTACAATGGCCAGCATGGTAATGAAATAGGTAAACCCCCGACGTGCATAAGGACATGTCTGAGGCCTTTGTCCTGCAGTGGACTAGAAACGGCTGCATTTGTTGTTGTTGTTGTTGTTGATTGTATATGAATCTACAAGAATCTACACATGAATCTATAAGAATGCCCAAGGTGTGAAGAACAAAAAAGGTTGGAAACCCTGCCCTAGCCATTCACCCTTTACAGATACTCCTAACGAAATGTGCTCTTCGGGAAGGCCACTAGCATGTCACTCCTGTGACTTTATTCCCATGTCGAAGTGGAGTCTTTCGTTCGGGTTGGCTATAACTATATTCCATCAAAATTGAATAATATCTGTGCGCTTTCTCGACACAATTGCAGATACAATGGCTTGAGTCACTCGGTGATAAATTCTATCAAATTAGATGTTGATTAAACTTGATTCTATTGAATATCTCAACGCTGCATAATTTCTAAAGAACATTATCAATAATTGATGCAAATAAGATCAAAGAAAAAGGCTCATTGATAGCATAGTTTACCATCTATAGTTAAAACGACTCGCTTAAAAAACTCTAATGTAAAACAGATCACTAACGTTTTCTTTAAAAATCATTTGGACCTAGGACTAATAAGAAAATCCTTTATGAAATATTCACAAACGGCATTAAGCCCACAAAAGACTATTATGGATTCATTATTACGTTTTAATCTATTTTGAGTTTTGATGTTAGCTCTAATCGCATTCCGAGCCTAAATAACTAAACAACTAAATATATAAATAAATAAATAAATACATAAATAAAAAAATAAATAAATAAATAAATAAATAAATAAACAAATAAACAAACATAACAAAATAAACACGCAAACAAACTAATAAATAAACAAATAAATAAGAAAATAAATAAATAAATAAATATTGAATGTTGCCTTACTTTTTGAAAAACAGAATTGCATTAGCATATACAGGTTTGAAAATAATCCAAATGTAGATTTCATCCTAATAACCACATATAGAAATTCATTGTTATTTTATTTTAAAATGCGGTACCTATATATTCTATTAAAAAGTTACTTTTCGATAGAACTCGATTACTATTGAGTTAAGCAGTTTGTTAAATCAATTGTAACAAATATATAAAAAACTTAATCAGTACAAATGGATCCTCTTAGTTTATTCTATTTTTTAGTGTTTTGTATATTTTCTGAGTGTGCATGCCTTTACTTGGTGAAAAGGTTTTTGGCACTAGTTAGGGCCACCCATACTAGGTTGGTTTGCATTGAGCGATCAGACAAAAGTGTCCCATCATTACCAATCCACACTGACTAGCGTGGTCATAAAAACTGGCCAAGCCCTAGACATGAATAAATACATGTGTGAGGCCTTTGTCCTGTAGTGGACAAGAAACGGCTGCATTTGTTGTTATTGCTGTTGTATATTTTCTGATTCCCATCAGTTACGCAATAGTTTATTTGATTTTCTTTTATTATTAGTATTCATTTAAAGATGCCTTCAATATTCCCGTAATTGAGAAGATTGTTACTATATATAGAGGGGTCGAGTACCAAACATCCGAAAACTAAAAGCAAAAACTAGAAGCTTCTATTTTGTAATTATATATTTTTCCATCGTGATTTAAAAAGCTATGTATGAAAGAGGGTGAACAATGGTTTAACTGCAATCAAATATTATAAATGCTTAGCTTTTTATCATTCTATACAAAAAAAAAAAAAATACAAATATTTTCTTTTTCCTTAAAGAAAAATTACGTGGATATGGACCATGCACTAAATCAGATCATAAAGCTATCAGTGATAATTTAATTAAGTGTAATTGAACTATTATCAATTTCTGAGAATATTCAATAAAATCTTCTTTTGAAAACGTTTACAACCCATCCAGAAAGCTAAAATCACACTACACCACAACTTGCACTTACTGGAAATCCTCTACAATCTACAAAGTTTACAATGATACCAGAAGGCTAAAATCACTGGCTACCACTAACCACTGGCATCTGAACTTCATAAACACCAATGCATCACAGAATTATTACAAACAAAGGGACTTCAAAGGTTAACCATAACTTCATTTACAGTTGGAGACAAGAATTTCCAGCACACCTCGCTCTTAGGAAATGAAACCTGTCACACCCTTACTGCACGGAGAGTTCTTGTGCTTAGCCACACCCATCACCTTTGCCATCTCCTCGTACAATATCTGTTTGGTTATTCGCCCCGCAATAAGAGTGCGAAAGGGTGCATTTCCTCAGGGGGTGGTATGCCAGGAATTTAATTGCCCAACTGTACATATTCTTCTTCTTCTTCTTTATCTACATCTTTTACCACTTCCATGTGGGGTCGATATTTCTGGTCAGCTTTCTCCATCTACCTCTGTCCCACACCTCATCACCTTCTCGTTCCCCTTAAAGAAGGATGTCCAACTGTACATATGATTCTGATAAATAATAGTAAGTTATTCTTGGAAATGATAGGCAAGAGAAAGCTCTTTAAAATGAACCCAAAGTCGAAAGCAATCTCGAACCGGAACACCAATTCTCTGCAATGGCAAAATCGCTTTAGCTTCGCTTAAGAGTTCCTTTTGAGAATTGCGTTCAGTGCAGGAAAAGTTTTTCATGTATACAGTACTAACTTCCTTTCACTGCGTCAGAGTACCACTGAGTAAAAGGATATTTTTACTTCTTTTATCAAATCAAGAACTGTGATGCTAAGATATTCCTTGTACCACTGTGACGCAAAAATGAGCTACGATGGAACGAACATTGTTGCCTCCGCCAACGAAATTGGAAGGAAGTTATGTTTTACCCCCGGTTTGTGTGTGCGTGTGTGTTTCTTTGTGAGCAGCTTCCTGGCCACAATTTTAATCGTAATGGAACTTGCAGCGATTATTTCTTATGTAAAAAGCTGGAAACTAATACATTTTGGAAGGTCCAGGTCAAATGTCAAGGTCACGGTCAAGCAAAAGGTTCAGAAATAAGCTACCGCGCCGGAGGTTTGAGCTCTACTGTGTGCTCCTCTAGCTTTATACCTATTTTGTAGCCAAAATTTAAAAGAATTTTTATCAGTTTTAGAACCTCTCTCTCTCTCTCTCTCTCTCTCTCTCTCTCTCTCTCTCTCTCTCTCTCTCTCTCTCTCATAGTTAGACACTTAAGATTCAGCATCTCCAACTTATTCTATTCTCTTTCCTCTTTGCAGTGTATCCAATATCCCTCAGACCCAAATCGGCGACTCACAAATTTCTCTTGTTTTCCGCATTAACAGAAGCGCCGACAAATGAATGGGCAACTATAGTAACTTTTATTTAGGTGGCAAATTAGGCGGAAGTAATGGAGGTTAGAGTCACAAGTGTTTAGTAATGGGTTTTCTAGATGTATGGCCGTTTAAAGGGTGGACACAGTGGATGGGCATTCGGATATTATTATTATTATTATTATTATTATTATTACTAGCTAAGCTACAACCCAGTTGGAAAAGCATGATGCTATAAGCACAAGGGCTCCGAGAGGGAAAAATAGCTCAGTGAGGAAAGGAAACAAGGAAAGAAATAAGCTACAAAAGAAGTAATAACAATATAAAATAAAGTGTTTTAAGATCATTAACGTTGAATTGGATCTATCATATATAAACTATAAAAAAAATTTATAAAAACAAGAGGAAGAGAAACAACATATAATTGCGTGCCCGAGTGTACTCTCAAGCAAGAGAATTCTAACCCAAGACAGTGAGAGACCATGGCACAGAGGCTATGGCACTAACCAAGACTAGAGAAGTGGAGAAGGAATGATAAAGGGAATGCAATTGAGATTCAATTAGAATTATTGTCATTTGATTTAAATCATTGCAGTTAATGGAGGTTATTAACATTTATTGGAAATTATTGATCATCATCATCATATAATAGTTTATATATGACATCTGTTTTGGCGTTGATACTTTTTTTAGAATGATTTATTGTTAATTTGTTCTCATCATTTATTTATTTCCTTATTTCCTTTCCTCACTGGGCTATTTTTTCATATTGGAGCCCCTGGGCTTATAGCATCTTGCTTTTCCAACTAGGGTTGTAGCTTGAATAGAAATAATAATAATAATAATGATAATAATAATAATAATGATTATCATCTTCTCCTATGCTTATTAACGTAAAGGGCCTCGGTTAGATTTCGCCAGTCGTCTCTATCTTGAGCTTTAAATTCAATATTTCTCCATTCATCATCTCCTACTTCACGCTTCATAATCCAAAGCCATTTAGTCATGGGTCTTCCAACTCTTCTAGTGACTTGTGGAGCCCAGCTAAACGTTTGGTGGACTACTCTCTCTTGGGGAGTGATAAATAGATTAAATTATCTGCAATTATTCGATATTATTATC
>NC_090735.1:17008500-17011000 GCF_036898095.1 Palaemon carinicauda
TATATATATATATATATATATATATATATATATATATATATATATATATATATATATATATACACACACACATTGCTCTTTTATTACGTGAAGCTCTGCTGTGAAAAAATCGACTACTATACAAATTCTCTTTGTGCATACCCTGCACATATGTACAGTAAAAATATGCAATCCAATACGTTCTCTTCATCACTAAACCTTTTCAGTTGTAAGCATCATGTTTTCATCGTTGGAAATGAAAATTGGTCTAACGCTCTATATTTATTTTATTGATTCGGTTTGATTTGGATGGCAAGTCAAGAAGAATTTTGTGTTCTCGTATAACACGGGTTACGGCTGCAAAGACTAGCCAAATTAGATATTGTAAGAACAGAAGAATTTGGCAACTCGAATATTCATGGTTAAAACATCTGTATGATGCCTATCTCTCTAGTAACACCTATCAGCAAATGCACAGAAAATGAATTTTCGTCTGACCTGCAAACCTAATATTAGTAATTCCATAATACTAAAGAAAAGTACCATTTGCGCGTAGGAATATCATCCACTAAAAAGGTATCCCATCATCTGGCAACACTGGTAGAATTTCCCAAAAATATTCCGATCTCAAAACATGGTGACCCTAAGAGCAAATAGAGAACCGTCCCATTTACTTTCCTTCTTTCCATCTACTTCTCTATTTTCTCCCAAAAAGGGGCCGTGTCGCCCTTCTCCTAAAGCTCCATTAAGGCCCTCCATTAGATTATTCTATCACTTCGTCTTTCTCTGTCGTCCATTACTCCATCTCCATATCTACCCTGCTCATCCTAATGCCATCATGTGGAACATTGAGGGAAAACATCGTCTCGAGTTATTTCCGGATTATTCACAAAGTCACACTGGATATTTTGCTTTCATTTTCGAATGAAGTCAAATTGAATTTCAGCGTCTGGCAATCTTGTGATATATAGATTTATTTGGTAGCTTATATGTTTTATTGGTAGCCCCAAAGTGCCTTTTTATCATGAATTTATCGTGATTAGATCACAAGTTTTTTTTTTTTTCAATATAATCAGCTCACAGAATTCATACATAACTTAATTCATAAAAATTTCATAGTATTACCAAGATTCCAAATGATCAATTCTATTAATATTACATAGATAAGTTCTTTTGTTTACACGTAGCCTAAATATTACATCATATTTGCTCATGAACATATATAAACAAATATGGCAATGATAGATATTATCAATAAATCATCCACCTATTATGAGGTGTAATCAGCCAAAGTGGGATTAGAATTTTAGAGGTTACTCATGAATGGCAGAGACCAGGGACAGGACAAAATCATAGAGACTGACAATATATATACGGTACATATGGTCAGCGTCCAAAGACCCGCTCCATAAGCTAGGACCAGGGAGAGCCAGGCTATGGCTCTTGATGACTCAGCAGATGGACCTACAGGCTCCTCCAAGTCCCCATCCTTAGCTCACAAGAGTCGAGGCTGCAGACACTATTAGAAACTATCGTGATTAAGTGAGTCTCGAATTCCTGTCCAACAGATTGCCAGACAAGGACATTTCCAATAGGTTGCCACAAACCATGGCTGAGTGGTGCACATACACACAGGCAAACACACACACACTCACACACACACACACACACACACATATATATATATATATATATATATATATATATATATATATATATATATATTGGTATGTGTTTACATACATACATATCTATATGAATTAAATGATATAAATAGATACAGTATTTTGAACTTTCCTTGCAATTTCGAGAACATTCTGATTTTACTCATATTCGAACTAACTCCTTCCACTGATCGCTTACAAGGAATAAAAACTTTTGCAATATATTCCTACTCTGGCGGTACGCAAAAAAAAAAAAAAAAAAAAAAAAAAAAAAAAAAAAGACTGCTCTTCAGAAAAATGCAAAATCTTCAGAAGAGACTCACCAACAAAGTAACGAATGTCTCTGGATTGTCGAAAGTTTCACATCGAGTCTGGAATTGCTTCTGTAGTGAAGTAATATTGAAGACCTTTTTTTTCCATAATTTCATTTTTCCTCGCAGTTCCTACAGCAGTGGTTCTAAACCTTGTTTGCCCTAATCATCATAATCATCATCATCTCCTCCCACGCCTATTGACACAAAGGGCCTCGGTTAGATTTCGCCAGTCGTCTCTATCTTGAGCTTTTCCTTTTCGCTCTCCATAGACTGACTAGATCCGTAAAGGATTCATTGGATAGATTCGTCAAAGGATAGCCAGTTCCTAGTAATGCGCAGTGCCTATCTAAGTAAAGCAGGTGACCCCCCGCCGGTCCATACTAATTTCAGTAAGATCATCCGCCAAACCCTAGTCACCCTTTTCAGAGTGTTAGTCCACTTTTTTTCCAAGAATGCTTGCCTCTAAAAGGGTTTTTAAAATAATCCCCTCTATATAATAAAGAGCAAAAGTTTCTGATTACACACACACACACACACACACAC
>NC_090735.1:17013500-17031000 GCF_036898095.1 Palaemon carinicauda
TTAAAAGTCCCTAATGGGTAGCCATTAATTAAACAGCATAGTTAATGGGTAGTCTTTAATTAAGCAGCATAGTTAGTCAGTTAGAACGAAAAGTTTGTCTTGATGTTTTAAATTCTTGGAGCATTTCTTTATATAAACTTCTTTACCCTTTGCATGTTTAATCCTTTTGTAAATTGCATAACGTTGAATGCCCTTACGATTGACTATCTATTGATGTTTGAAAATACATTATTTGGAGAAAAATTAAATACAAATGTAATGAATGTGGCATAAGACCTATCCATATATACTGTGGTTATCATTCAAAAATCATAGAGGGATTCCTTTTGATTCTTAGTATTCCTTAACTTTAAGTCAGAGAATAGAGTTCTAATTAAAACTAAAGGGCCAATAGTTCCTCAACATTGCTTTCTAATATCTATTTTCTCTCGTCATTCTTAACCAAGTTCTATTACACAGATCTATTTTATGACCATCCATATCTTAGTCTCATTATAACTCACTTCTAACTCCAGTGGTCATTATTTCCGCCTAAGTGACCCGTGGAAAATTATGGCAGGCGTCCATTTACTTGTCAGCGCTTATGGGAGTGTGTGGAAAATGGCAAGATTTGCGAGCTGTGTTTCAGTATCTGAAGGATGATCTGGCAAGGAAAAGGAAATGAGTGATGTAAAGAGACTGAATTGTCAGCACATGAGAGAGAGAGAGAGAGAGAGAGAGAGAGAGAGAGAGAGAGAGAGAGAGAGAGATACTATTAACATAATCATCATTATTGATATTGTTATTATTTACTCGTATATGTTTGCATGTATGTATGTATATTCATATATATGAATATATATATGAATATATATATATATATATATATATATATATATATATATATATATATATATATATATATATATACATACATATATATATATATATATATATGTACTTTTATCTATATGTATATGCATATATTTATTTGTAAATATATATACATATATAAATATATATACACGTGTATATGTATATATATATATATATATATATATATATATATATATATATATGTATGTATGTATATGTATACATATGTGATATATATATATATATATATAGATATATATATATATACGTATTGATATATATATATATATATATATATATATATATATATATATATATGTATATATATACATATATATGTATATATATATATATATATATATATATATATATATATATATATATATATATATATTGAAACGGATTCAAGATCAGCCAGTACCCTAGTAATTATTCAGTAAAGTACCTATAATCACCAAATGGGGTTTATTTTACACGTAACCAGCAAAATTAAATCAAGAGTGCATAGTTCTAAATTGTCAAACCAGTTATGTAAATTCTTTGATTTAGAAGAAATATGTAGAAGCTAAATTAGATATTCTTCTTAGCTTCTTGTTTTTTTTATATTAACAAAGAAACTGAGTAGCATTTAATAAGAAATATGGAGTGATACAATGTCTATACTGACAAATATATGGTTCTAAACTTAAATGAATATATGAAGTTTCATAACTTGTTTGATTGGATAGAGAAATACTCTTAATTGCGTATTTTAATATCTGTTGAGAGACTCGTGCTCCTTCGAATGAAGTCTTTCAATTATTTCATTATCAAAAGACAGAATATTAATAGAATTAAAGGTAAAAATTTATCTTGTCTGTTATATGACCAAGAGATCAGTTATACAAAGAGAGAGTCTAATCAAAAGTGTCTAATAATCTTGATAATAGCAGTATAAATATAAGTGACACAAATTGAAAAATAGATTAGTTAGAAAGATTGATACGCTTTTTTGAAGCTTAAAGGCTTTAAAGGCCACTCATGAATGACAGAGGCAAGAGACAGTGATATTGCCCTATTAAGCAGGACAATCCCGTAGAGACTGACCATATTCCATAAGATCAGCGCCCAAGCCCCCTCTCCTCCCAAGGAAGGCCAAACAATGGCTGCTGATGACCCAGCAGATAGTCTTGTAGGCTCCCGCTAAACCCCATCCTTAGCTCACAAGGTTGCAGCGACCAAAGGAACTAACGAGTTTGAACGGGACTCTAACCCCAGTCTGGCAATCACCAGGCAAGGACGCCACCGCCATGCCTGGAGGTTTTGGTTTACTGTATAAATGACATAAAAAATAGATAAAAGTACAATATAAAACTATTGTTATGTTTACGATGAGATTTGCATTTATCCACCAAATTCTATTATCTAAATCATATATAAATCTAAGGCAAATTTGATGTAGATTATTGCAGGGCACATATACAGTATATATGTCCATAGCATACAAGATAATATTATTACCAGAGCCCACTTGATTGTTATTTCTAAACTCGGTAGAAATAAACTGATCGATTTTTAATTAGACATCGAGGGAAATTTATGGTAAAGTTGAAGTAGTTTGAATGGCAGGGGTAACAGACCAATGAGGAATATATTGAAATCAGGTGGTCGTAAGTAACTTGAGTTTTAAGATTTAAATGTCACTTACGAATGGTAGAGTCAAAGGACTGTGACAATGCCCTAGAAGGACAATGTCCTAAAGATCCTAGAAACTGACCATATGTACAGTACATATGATCAGCGTCCAAGCTATGACCAGGAAGGGCCAGGCAATGGCTGCTGATAACTTAACAGGTAGAACTAAAGGCTTCCCCAAACCGCCAGTCCTTTGCTCACAAGGATGGTGAGGTTACAGACACTACAAGAAACTATCGAGCTTAAGCGGGTCTCGAACCCCAGGCTCAGCAGATTGCCAGGCAAGAAAGTTTCAAGTAAGCTACCACAACTGATGGTAATTGAGAAAGCAATATGAAAAGCACAAAAGGAAAACCTAACGTGATATTAGTTGGAATAAAATAAAATGAAAATTTACTTGATGAAAATTTCTTGTCTTTTTTTGCAAAATTTTACATTCTGCAGTTTCCCTTACCCCCGAGGACCTTGCTTGGAAATATTTGAAGAAGTCCTTCAGAACCATTTTCGATTTGGTGGTCTGTCATAAACAACTTTTTCCTCCCGGCAACAAAACGTCTGAAGGCATCGGTAAAACGATATAAAAAAGAAAATGAAGTCTCTGCAACTGGTCCAGAACTTTGCTTTACTATCGGAAAGGCTTTTCTTGCGAAATGCTTTCGAATCTATGTTGAAGTTTCGTGTTTCCATGCACTTGGATGACTCCTGTCGGTTGCCATGTTTCGAAAGAAATTGAAATTATTTTAATTAATAAATTCATTAATATATACATGTATATAAGTATTAATATATATATATATATATATATATATATATATATATATATATATATATACACACATGTAGGTATATATATATATATATATATATATATATATATATATATATATATTATTATTATTATTATTATTTGCTAAGCTACAACCCTAGCTGGAAAAGCAAAATGCTATAAGCCCAGGGGCCCCAACAGGGAAAATAGCCCAGTAAGGAAAGGAAAGAAGGAAAAATAAAATATTTTAAGAAGAGTAACATTAAAATAAATATTTCCTATATAAACTATGAAAACTTTAACAAAACAAGAGGAAGAGAAATTAAATAGAATAGTGTGCCTGATTGTACCCACAAGCAAGAGAACTCTAACCCAAGACAGTGGAAGACCATGGTACAGAGGCTATGGCACTACCCAAGACTAGAGAACAATGGTTTGATTTTGGAGTGTCCTTCTCCTAGAAGAGCTGCTTACCATAGCTAAAGAGTCTCTTCTACCCTTACTAAGAGGAAAGTAGCCACAGAACAAATACAGTGCAGTAGTTAACCCCTTGAGCGAAGA
Source organism: Palaemon carinicauda (assembly GCF_036898095.1). Lineage (NCBI taxonomy): Eukaryota > Metazoa > Arthropoda > Malacostraca > Decapoda > Palaemonidae > Palaemon > Palaemon carinicauda. The sequence goes on from NC_090735.1 coordinate 17,017,357, forward strand.
AGAATTGTTTAGTAATCTCAGTGTTGTCAGGTGTGTGAGGACAGAGGAGAATCTGTTAAGAATAGGCCAGACTATTCGGCGTATGTGTAGGCAAAGAGAAAGAACCGTAACCAAAGAGAAGGATCCAACGTAGTACTGTCTGGCCAGTCAAAGGACCCCATAACTCTCTGGCGGTAGTATTTCAACGGGCGGCATACATATATATAAAAATGTATATTAAGTTATATCTTATATATACATATATAAATATATGCCATATATATACATATATATATATATATATATATATATATATATATATATGTATGTATATATATATATATATATATATATATATGTATGTATGTATGTATATATATATATATATATATATATATATACATATATATATATATGTATATATATATATATATATATATATATATATATATATATATATATATATATATATATATATACTAATAAAAGCGTACGCCGTTAAAAATTTGCCGTAAAAAAAACACGGTAAGAATTCTGGAATAAATGTTCCTAGGCCTTTACCGTTTTATAAAACGGATTATTGACGTTAAAGGGCGATATCACCGTCACCAACCCGTGAAAAATAATAACAAAGTAGGGTGAAAATTACGATCGCCTGTATTTTACTGAAATACAGATGAGAACAATATATTTTTACGGAGAATTTCCGATTAAAATTACGTTTATCTATAAGTGTGCTAATGAAATAAAGGTTAAAGCTACAGAATGGTAAACTTAACTAGGGCAAAACGAAGGGTTTTGAGGGGAAAACACTGAAAACAAGAATTGTGAAAATAACAACAACAACAACAGCAACAAATACAGCCGTTTCTAGACCAATGGTGTAATGGTGTTTGGCCAGTTTTCATTCCCAAGCTGGCCAGTGCTGACTGGTGATGGTAGGAGACTTTAGTCTAATGACTCACAGCAAGCCAACCTAGTATGGGTGGCCCTGGCTAGTACAGATTTGCTGATCATGGCGATTCAAAAATCCTTTCACCACGTTGAGAGAGAGAGAGAGAGAGAGAGAGAGAGAGAGAGAGAGAGAGAGAGAGAGAGAGAGAGAGAGAGAGCATTCGAAAGTTATCCCCGCTCAAAAATAAAGAATCCAATAAATTCTATGAAAATACATACATATTCTCTAAGTACAGTAAAGATCACCAATTAACCGTACTCTGTTAAAAAAAAAACTTAATTGCAATCGGAATTATCCGTAAAAAAATATACTGTTCTCAGCCGTATTTCAGTAAAATACAGGCGACCGTAATTTGTACCCTACCATGTTATTATCGTTTACGGGTTGGTGACCGTAATATCACTCCTTGAAGTCAATATTTGCGTTTTCAAAACGGTAAATGCCTGACAACATTTACTCCAGGAGTTTTACCGATTTCATTACTGCAAATTCTTAAGTGTAACTTGATATGAACAGAGGATCATCATCACCACGTATACATGAGCAGAAAATTACCATGGAAACCAGGAGACAAAATCGACACCCTTTACGTTATATATAAAAAAAAAAAAAAAAAAAAAAACTTGTCATCTGAAGAACTACGTCAGTCCCTTTGGACTCTCGCTGAGGTAATTATCTAGTTTTATACATCAATACAGGTGCGTCAGCTTAATGATGCAAATTAAAAGAATAGGAGAAATACTTTCTTTACAGCACCTCACACTACTTCTTTGCCTCTCGAGATGAAATTTCGAAATTATTCTCTTGGTTTTTTCACAATATACGAAACGATTTATATTAAATTATATTGCATCATATCATCATATATCATATATTATATTATATCATATTATTTTATATTATACTATATTATATTATAATATATTATATTATATTATATTATATTATATTATATTATATTATATTATATTATATTATATCATATTATATTTTGTTAAGTAGATTGGTCGTTTGCTAATATCTTTGTGTGATTTTAGTAAACGGTTGAAATTTCATAAAACGAGAAACGAAAATAAAACCAAAATGATACATAATTAATCTATATCAATTGTTGCGATATGTGATGAAATATAGCTATGTATTATGATATTCAATACGATGCAATTTAATCAGAAAGCATTACTTACGAAAAAAAATCGTCATTATGAGAATTTCCTCAATTGGTAAAGAGATAAAAAATGTGAAAAGTACCTGTGATCTCAGAGGACTGGAACATTGAATGGGACAAAACTAAGAGGAAACAGAATGATAGTAAAATACGTAAAAGAAATTCAGCTGTTGGCTGTGGGAGCACTGAAAAAAAAAAATTTAATAAGGGACACTGTATATGATACTTATAGAATATAAGTGTCAAGGATATTAAAATTTGATAGGCGTTTTTGGAAATAAAGAAAAATTATGGTGTTCCATATACAGTAGAAGATTTCCTTCTTAAAATAACATCATTCATTTTTTATTTGTTTATAATCCGATCGACGGACATAACATCCGTATTTCAAATAACTAATTTTGCCAATTTTAAATCTCAAACTCCATTTGTATGAAAAAAAAAAAAAATAATGCTTTTATCATTGCTAGTTCCAGCCTAAAGTTCAAACTCGTTAACAAAATATGATTCACAATCTAGTCTAGTGAATAGTGACTAAGTTGTTTTGTGAAATTTATCATTATCACACATTGTTTTATATGCTTTTGTGAGACTGATAAAAATAGTAGATAAAAAGCATGAAATGTCGTAACACTTTTGAAAAAAATACATTAAAACAGTCTACTTTTGCATTCATTTCTGATAAAGAACTATCGTTTTTAAGAATATATATTTTCTCTCTATTAGAATAAGACTAATAAAAGTCAATTTAATTTAAAAGTAAATTAATGTCCCCTCCAAATAAAAGAAAACTCATTAAATCCATTAACAAAACCCGGAGATATGAGACTGATTAGCATAATTGATCTGTTATCACGTTCATAATGGAATACTCAATAGAAGATATAGTTTATGTCCCATGAAAAGAACGACAAAAAAAAAAAAAAAATAAGTTTAAAGGTTAATCATGAGCGGCATAATCAAAGGACAAGCCAATGATCATCGCTCAAGCCCATTCTCCATCAAGCTAGGACCAGGGAGGTCCAGGTAATGGCTGCTAATAACTCACATGGTAGACCTATAAGCTCCCTTAAGCCACCTAGCCCCAGCTCACAAGGACAGTAAGGTTGCAGACACTGCTAAAAACTATCAGGCTTGAGAGGGGATAAAACTCCCGGCCCACATATTGCGAGGCAGAAATGTTTTCAGGTGGGGGATTTAAAATACAACAAATATAAAAGAGCATCAAAAGAATAAAAACAATGAATACTATGATATATGCTATTAAAACCATAAATTTTGAAAAAAGAAAATCTATCTTTTGCTCATGACTAAAAATTCTTCACTAAAATAGTGACAGATGGGTTTGCCTTCCTTGCATTTCTTTTGCCACACTCCTTTATTCTTGTCTTTGCTCTGTTCCATCTAAATTCTCCTCTCTTCATCCCCGGCATCTATCTCTGTCTATTTCGCCATGTTTTATGTTTGAAAAACATATGAAATATAAAACCTGACCACCCCAATATAAATCTGCATTTACAAAGAAGATTCGTTATGTCTTCCACCTCCTACTTTATTGATTCTCTTCCAATCTTCCATTCTTAAAGGCGGGTTTACACGATCAAACGGTTCGTCGAACGCGGTTCGACAGACAAGTGTTTGGAGGTGATGTTCGAACGTGTGAAAGGGTCGAACGGTTCGAAGAAAGTCAGATCTAGCCTGATATGCGTGATCGAAGCTTCATTATCCACAAACCTTATGCATTTGTGGCTGACTCCACCACTTCAAGATGTTTGGCAAGCAGGTTCGACAACCGGGGTTCGACGAACCGTTCGCCCGTGTAAACCCCGCTTAAGATTCCTCTCTCGTCTCATGCATTCCTTCTCCAGGTTGAACCTGTTGCAACGATCAATAGCATGAAAGAAGACGAGGATGCTGGAGGGAGGGTGAGAGAAAGCGAGCAGGGGATGGGAGAGTTCTCAGTCCCCACATGAAAGTGAGCCAAGGCGACCAATGACTAAATATTTGAAGAACCCTAACTGAATAACAAAATGATTAACTTTCGAGTGTTCTCTCTCTCTCTCTCTCTCTCTCTCTCTCTCTCTCTCTCTCTTCTCTCTCTCTCTCTCTCTCTGTAGTAAACAGTAACATGGTAAACCAGTACAAAATAAGTTAGACAAGATCATTCAGGAATAAGTTAAACAATATCATAAGAACTCTGTAAATACTTAAAGTGAATAGCTCTATCCATGAGCAAATAGAGTTTCCCCGGATGGAGTAAAGTCTTTGAGACATCCAAAATCCTTGCATCTCTCTCTCTCTCTCTCTCTCTCTCTCTCTCTCTCTCTCACCTCTCTCTCTCTCTCTCTCTCTCTCTCTCTCTCTCTGTAGTAAACAGTAACACGGTAAACGAGTTCAAGAATAAGTTAGACAAGATCATAAGAACTCTCTAAATTGTTAAAGTGAATAGCTCTATCCATGAGCAAATGGAGTTTCCCCGGAAGGAGTAAAGTCTTTGAGACATCCCAAAATCCTTTTATACCCCTCTCTCTCTCTCTCTCTCTCTCTCTCTCTCTCCTCTCTCCTCTCTCTCTCTCCTCTCTCTCTCTCTCTCTCTCTGTAGTAAACAGTAACGCGGTAAACGAGTACAAAAATAAGTTAGACAAGATCATAAGAACTCTAAAGGCATAAAGTGAATAGCTCTACCCATGAGCAAATGGAGTTTCCCCGGATGGAGTAAAGTCTTTGAAACATCCAAAATCCTTGTACCTCTCTCTCTCTCTCCTCTCTCTCTCTCTCTCTCTCTCTCTCTCTCTCTCTCTCTCTCTCTCTCTCTCTCTCTCTCTCTCTCTGTAGTAAACAGTAACACGGTAAACGAGTTCAAGAATAAGTTAGACAAGATCATAAGAACTCTCTAAATGCCTAAAGTGAATAGCTCTACCCATGAGCAAATGGAGTTTCCCCGGATGAAGTAAAGTCTTTGAGACATCCAAAATCCTTGTATCTCTCTCTCTCTCTCTCTCTCTCTCTCTCTCTCTCCTCTCTCTCTCTCTCTCTCTCTCTCTCTATGTAGTAAACAGTAACACGGTAAACGAGTTCAAGAATAAGTTAGACAAGATCATAAGAACTCTCTAAAGTCTTAAAGTGAATAGCTCTACCCATGAGCAAATGGAGTTTCCCCGGCTGGAGTAAAGTCTTTGAGACATCCAAAAATCCTTGTATCTCTCTCTCTCTCTCTCTCTCTCTCTCTCTCTGTGTGTGTGTGTGTGTGTGTGTGTGTGTGTGTGTAGTAAACAGTAACACAGTTTAACGAGTACAAGAATGAGTTAGACAAGATCATAAGAACTCTCTAAATGCTTAAAGTGAATAGCTCTACCCATGACCAAATGGGAGTTTCCCCGGATGGAATAAAGTCTTTGAGACATCCAAAATCCTTGTATCTCTCTCTCTCTCTCTCTCTCTCCTCTCTCTCTCTCTCTCTCTCTCTCTCTCTCTCTCTGTAGTAAACAGTAACACGGTAAACGAATACAAGAATAAGTTAGACAAGATCATTCAAGAATAAGTCAGACAAGAATATAAGAACTCTCTAAATGCTTAAAGTGAATAGCTCTACCCATGAGCAAATGGAGTTTCCACGGAAGGAGTAAAGTCTTTGAGACATCCAAAATCCTTTTATACCTCTCTCTCTCTCTCTCTCTCTCCTCTCTCTCTCTCTCTCTCTCTCTCTCTCTCTCTCTCTCTCTCTCTGTAGTAAACAGTAACGCGGTAAACGATTACAAGAATAAGTTAGACAAGATCATAAGAACTCTAAAGGCATAAAGTGAATAGCTCTACCCATGAGCAAATGGAGTTTCCCCGGCTGGAGTAAAGTCTTTGAGACATCCAAAATCCTTGTATCTCTCTCTCTCTCTCTCTCTCTCTCTCTCTCTGTGTGTGTGTGTGTGTGTGTGTGTGTGTGTGTGTGTGTGTGTGTAGTGAACAGTAACACAGTTTAACGAGTACAAGAATGAGTTAGACAAGATCATAAGAACTCTCTAAATGCTTAAAGTGAATAGCTCTACCCATGACCAAATGGAGTTTCCCCCGGATGGAATAAAGTCTTTGAGACATCCAAAATCCTTGTATCTCTCTCTCTCTCTCTCTCTCTCTCTCTCTCTCTCTCTCTCTCTCTCTCTGTGTTGTGTGTGTGTGTGTAGTAAACAGTAACAACAGTTTAACGAGTACAAGAATGAGTTAGACAAGATCATAAGAACTCTCTAAATGCTTAAAGTGAATATCTCTACCCATGACCAATGGAGTTTCCCCGGATGGAATAAGTCTTTGAGACATCCAAAATCCTTGTATCTCTCTCTCTCTCTCTCTCTCTCTCTCTCTCTCTCTCTCTCTCTCTCCTCTCTCTCTCTCTGTAGTAAACAGTAACACGGTAAACGAATACAAGAATAAGTTAGACAAGATCATTCAAGAATAAGTCAGACAAGAATATAAGAACTCTCTAAATGCTTAAAGTGAATAGCTCTACCCATGAGCAAATGGAGTTTCCCCGGATGGAATAAAGTCTTTGAGACATCCAAAATCCTTGTATATCTCTCTCTCTCTCTTCTCCTCTCTCTCTCTCTCTCTCCTCTCTCTCTCTCTCTCTCTCTCTGTTTTATTTGTGCAATACTGTCAATAAACAGGAGAATAAATTGAATTCTATTTATTGGGGGACATGATAGTGTTTTTTATTGATTTTGCGAGTCTATGATGTCCTTTTGAGTTTTTCTCCATGACTTAAAGATTATTTTTTTTCGTATTCGAAATTGTAATACCAATAACAGATCTTTACAACATAAAAATCAAAACACGACGTTTCAATAGTAAACAGAATCATCCAATATATTTTGTGGTGTGGGGGAGTGGGGGGAAATTGTGGAAAGAACAGTAACTGGAAAAAGTAATCAATGATTGTAATCCTCCACTTCGCTTGTTTATGCCATTAACTTTTTTTTCTCCCAGCCATAAGTTCGCAATTAGCATAGTTAATTTGATTATCCAATAATAATTGATTTTTCCTTTCACAAACCCGTGGATGTTTTTATTTCTTCAAATACACATGTTTCGCAACGATAAATGTATGAATGTGAAAAATATGTGCATTGTGAAAAATATGTGCATGCTTTATGATGCCATCCATATTATTAAAAACTATGAACAGAAAGATATTTTTTTTTTTCAGATATATGCTAAATTTTCTTGCGCATTTTTGCTATTCTAATTCTGTATTAACAAAAATAACCCCGTTTTATAACAGAATGTTCTTGAAATCGTCCTTCAAATACTTTAATATAAAACCGACACGTTAACAGTCAGTTGGATATGATTGGATATGAATAATGTGGTGGCCTTTCCATATGTCAAATTCTATAGAAAAATTTAAGAATTTTAAGCTGTGTTATACGAAAACGTAATATATTCTTTTAGACAATAGAAAAAAAAGTAGATTTAAGATGCAGACAAAACAGCCATCTATTTCGATGATAGAACTTGATCACCAAATTACAAAATGTATTACTCTTTTGAATAATACCATGAAGTAAAATCATATGTGTAATTTACGTCTGGTGTTCTATGTTAATCATATATGCAGCTCCTAATAAAGCATTAGACATAGATATTCAGTATGATATAGAATCCTACAAAAATATTTTTTATACATTAATTTCCCCACATTCAAAACTTGTTATATTATATTTGTACAAATGACAAAGCTAAAGTGTCTTACTATATTACATTCTGCATCCTTTATCAACATATTCAAGTAGGAAATTTAGTTTTAGTGATATTTAAAGTTCCATGTCTATGAATATCTTATTATATTTGTACAAATTACAAAGTTAAAGTGTCTTACTAAGTTACATTCTGCATCCTTTATCAACATATTCTAGTAGGAAATTTAGTTTTGGTGATAAGCAGAGTTCCATGTCTATAAATACAACTTATTTTATCTGTACAAATGGCAAAGTTAAAGTGTCTAACTATATTACACTCTGCATCCTTTATCAACATATTCTAGTAGGAAATTTAGTTTTGGTGATAAGCAGAGTTCCATGTCTATAAATACAACTTATTTTATCTGTACAAATGGCAAAGTTAAAGTGTCTAACTATATTACACTCTGCATCCTTTATCAACATATTCTAGTAGGAAATTTAGTTTTGGTGATAAGCAAAGTTCCATGTCTATAAATACAACTTATTTTATCTGTACAAATGGCAAAGTTAAAGTGTCTATGTTACATTCTGCATCCTTTATCAACATATTCTAGTAGGAAATTTAGTTTTAGTGATAAGTAAAGTTCCATGTCTGTAAATAATTCAGATATAAAAGAACATTTATTCCTTCGCTATTATGAAAACAAGCAACTAAAATCTAGCGAACGCCATCCGAGTATTTTCAAAGGCCACACCAGACAACCGTTTGAAATGGCAAGAAAAAGTAGGAATGAAAATACCTCCACTGTTATTTCACAAGAATAGGAATTGAGGAACGAACGAGAAACGCCCAGAGTGAAAGAGTTGCTTTCATTCCAATCAAAAAATGCTTTTGAAAACTGGAAAAATGATTTTGGGAATTCGGGTGCAAGTCCAAAACCTTACTTGAAGTATACTTGGAATCACACACATTCTGACAAGAATATGGTGGAGATTATGTGAATTGAGAATGGATATACAATATATTAACTTTTGAATTCTCTCTCTCTCTCTCTCTCTCTCTCTCTCTCTCTCTCTCTCTCTCTCTCTCTCTCTCTCTCTCTTTCCATGATCAGCAAAGCTGTACCAGTCATGGCCACCCATACTTAGTTGGTTTGCTGTGAGCGATACCAATCCGCATTGACAAGCGTAGTGATGAAAATGGCTAAACACTAAACATGACTTAGGACTAGTCTGAGGCCTTTGACCTGCAGTTGACTAGAAACGGCTGCCTTTGTTGTTATTATTGCTCTAATTAGTTTGGTTAATGTATACTCTCGTTCAGCATTTTAGGGTATAAGAAATAAAGTGAGGGATCTAGAATGCTGTCTGGGGTCCACACCAGGGTCGTTTAAACCTTCTTACACGACATCGCAATATGCAACAAAATTGCTCGCAGTTTCCAAGACGAACAAACTTAAAAAACAAATTAAAATCATAAAAACATTCAAATGTATATATGCATCTGCTGTATGGTTCTCTCCGAATATTGTTTTTTACTATTTACTCTGTACTCACGGTGTTTAAACAAGACGTATGATTTGGTTCTGACAATCAGAACTCTGAGCGGCTGAACAGCTTGCCTGACTCGGAAATCGGCTTGGCAGCGTGTTGGCCAATCAGCGCACAGTTTTGCAACGTTTATTAGAATTATTAAAATTATGATTATTGTTGAATTTATTAAAAATACTAAAATTATGATTACTATTAGAAATATTAAAATTATGATGATTATTATAATTATTAGAATTATTATTATTCTTATTATAATTATTAAAATGATTAATGTTATAATTATTATATACAAAGTGGATGTATATAGTTTTATCTAACTTTCTGTACAGTACTATGAATATATTTTGCTATGTATCCCCAAAGTTATGAAATGTTAATAGTACTAACATTATAAATAATTCTGAACGCTTCCAGAAGGCTAAAATAACCCATTCAGCAGAAATTCACTAATTAGTCTTTTGATCATAATTATCAAAGGTATTTAGCAGATGGTAAAAAAAAAAAACTGATGCTGATGATCACAAGATAGCTTAAGTTATAATGATTGATAATGATCCATTCAACTAATTGTAAGAGGCTAATATGACAATCGGATTGCTTCATCATACTCCACCTCCAATTGTTGCAACGTATATCTTAATTATAATTTCAATATTATTTGAATATTGGAGGTTTTATTCAATATTCGATATGCCATCTCGTAAACTCATATATATTCTGTTTATAATTTTCATCATTTATTTCATTCTGGTCTGGGGGATTTTAATTTTTCATTATTTCATAAACCGTTTGAACCAATTCTTCGCTGGTCAAAGGGAAGTTTTTATCGCATTTGTAATATTCTTTTGTAATATTAAGACTCAGACCTACATGTCTGAATATTATGAAACGTGAAATAGGAGATGATGAATGGAGAAATATTGTTTTAAAAACTCAAGATACAGACGACTGGTGAAATGTAACCGAGACCCTTTTATTATTATTATTATTATTATTATTATTATTATTATTATTATTATTATTATTATTATTATCACTTGCTAAGCTACAACCCTAGTTGGAAATGCAGGATGTAATAAGCCCAGGGGCTCCAACAGGATAAATAGCCTAGTGAGGAAAAGAAACAAGGAAATAAGAGAAGTAATTATCATTAAAATAGGATATTTTTAAAACAGTAGGAGGAGATAATGAGGATGATAAATATTTTGTTATGTAAATAATCCTGTGTTGTGTTATCTTTTCATCTCTTCATTAACTTTACATCCCTCTTCTGTCTGATTCTAGTTTTTAAGAAGTCAAAGCCTGATAGATATACATTTTCTGATTTTTAAATGAAAATAGAATCACTGAGATTAACACTTTTTTCAATTATTTTTTTTTTAACTTTCAGGAATAATGAAACTATTAAATCTCCCCTGATGTATACCAGCTTTTGTTTTCATCAGCCAGTTCTTTATTTTCTTTTAATAGAAAAAAAAACGCTTCAACAATATATTTTAAATTCTGATGAAAATTAGTTTCGTTTGGCTTGCATTGAAGAAAAAGAAGCAAAAGATAATTCCTGTTCAGTTTTCACCACAATTAACATTATTTTAGAATATCTTTTTTTTTTCGGAGTTCGTGATTTGTATAAAAACTATTTCAGATACATTTTCTTTAAGTAAATCATGTATTATAAAATATTTTGATATATAAATGCAAATGAAAAATTATTGTACTAAAAAAAAAAAAATTACAGTCTTAAAGAATTATTATTATTATTATTATTATTATTATTATTATTATTATTATTATTATTATTATTATTATCATTATTATTATTATTATTATCATTAATATAGCTCCAAGGCTTTTGTAAGAAACAATGATTGAAGTAATAAAATTATCAATAAATACATAGAAAGATTCAAAGAATTTGTCTCTTTCAGTATAATCTTTATGTAACTTAAAGGTTATGCGCAAAAGAACCAAGTAGTAATGACAAAATATGGAGATCGTTAATAATAATAATAATAATAATAATAATAATAATAATAATAATAATAATAATTCTAAAAGTATAATAATAAATTTAAAAGTGAACAATCAAAATTTACATATGTACTGTATGGAAAAGTAATACAAGAAAATAAATTATTTTCGGAAGTCTGTCCAGGATAATCATGAAGAGAATTAAGGAATATTTTACAAATATATATTTCTAATGCACTGATATATTCTCTACACATTATCACAGACATAAATTAGTATTAAACTAGAGGGACACTCAGTAGAGCGCAGACCTCCGCCGCGGCAACTTATTTTTCAACCTTTTGCTCTACCTTGACCTTGACCTTTGACTTTAACATGTATTAATTGGCGTGGATATCATACACTAGAATATGAACCAAGTTTGAAGTCTCCGTGACTACAATGTCCAAACTTATGGGTGATTACGTGAATTGGACATTTCGCTTGACTGTGACCTTTACCTTTGGCCTTGACCTTCCAAAATTTAATTACTTCCAGCTTTTTGTATAAAAGTTAATTCCTGCAAGTTTCATTACTCTAGGATTAAAACAAGTACGCACACAATTTACAAACACACAAACAAGGGCGAAAACATAACCTCCTTTCAACTTCGTTAGCGGAGGTAATTACCTTCATTACACGAATTTCTAAAAGATTTATAAAAGTTTAGTTAAATGAATATCCCGTATCTATTTAAAGAACTATTTCCAAAAATCCACTTTTCACAGGTTTTTATGCCAACATAGAACAAAAAACAAAACATTTCCGATTGGTTATAGTTTATAACATGTTAGATTTATTTTTCAGTAGCTGAACTGTTAGCAAGAAGACGGATATACTTATTTTCTATTTATCAATATTCTGGAAATAATTCAAATGAATTATAACAATAAATATATTTCTTGAATCTGTCTTAATGGTAAACATTTATCCTAAGAACATTTAGGATTCTTTGGGGTGGTATTAAACAAAATTATTAATTACCATATGTTATATCCCTGTAAGCAAATGAAAATTATAAATTTTAATTTCTAACTTCTGAATAGTCTTCCTGAACTATTATCACACAACATTATTTCAAATATTTTTTGGTGGTATTAAACAAAATTATCAATTACCATATATCACTGTAAACAAATGAACATAATAATTTTTTTATCTTTAAATTCTGAACAGGCTTCTTGTCTATTATCGTATACCGTTATTTCAGGTCTCTTTAGGTGGCATTTAACCAAATTATTAATTAACATAAGTTATACCATTGTATGCAAATGAAAATGATAAATTTCAATTTTGAACTTCTGAACAGACTTCCAGTTAATTATAGCACACCATTAATTCAGATCTTTTTGAGTGGTATTTAACAAAATTATTAGTTATCAGAAGTTATACCACTAAGTAAATGATAATAATAAATTTTAATTACTAACTTTTGGACAGACTTCCTATTATCGCATACCGATAGTTTTTAATTATTACGAGAGGTCATTCTATGCCAGTTCGTCATTACCCGTTCAGTTGCTTCTTTGTTAATCTATTTCTTTACTCTTCGAGTTCCTCGGCAAAATACTGTCTAAATAAAAGAATAAAAAAACAGTAAGAAAAAGTTTTCTTTACTGAATTCCCTTAGGGCCCTGAGTCAGTCTTCTCTTACTGTTCGAGGCCTTGTGCAACATTTCTCTCTGGCAATGATGAAGAAGATCCAGTGGACCAGAAATCTCAGTTTGTAATATAAGAGCAATATTCTTTTTTCTCTTTGAAGGAGGGTAGCCATTTTTCTACTTCACTGCTCCAAGTGCTTTAGGCCTATAGCTACTTTCATGATGATTCGAATTTTAATGCTAAAGGTTGTTTTAAGATAGGATATCACAGTAGACTAAATATTTGAACTAGGATATATTATTAGTAGGTTATAGTGTTTCGTGAATATTAAATTAAATAAGTACTACAAATTTGAATGTTAATACCTTATTAGGTTTTCAATTCTTGCTTATTTACTTCCTCTATTTCAAGTAGTTCGTTGATTAGAATAACTAATATTATTATATATATATATATATATATATATATATATATATATATATGTGTGTGTGTGTGTGTGTATATATATATAGATATATATATACATACATATATATATATATATATATATAGTGTGTGTGTGTATATATATATAGATATATATATACATACATATATATATATATATATATATATGTATATATATATATAGAGAGAGAGAGAGAGAGAGAGAGAGAGAGAGAGAGAGAGAGATTTACACACAAACACACATCACTTATATATATATA
>NC_090735.1:17033500-17036000 GCF_036898095.1 Palaemon carinicauda
TGATTTATTTCATCTACTAGACATATAGGCAATCATCATCAGAGAGAGAGAGAGAGAGAGAGAGAGAGAGAGAGAGAGAGAGAGAGAGAGAGAGAGAGACTAAAACACCGACAATCAAATATTACAAATTAATTTAATTTGTCCATGTACACAAATAAAGGGGTACTTGTTAACATGGTCCACCTGTTCTCGCTCAAAATAATTAAAAGTACCTGATTCCTGGAATTTGGCGTGAATGGGTCCCACTCATATAACTAATAATGGGTCCTATACTGTGATTTACCATTACAACTAACTGTAATTTCTCTAAGAGCTAAAATAAATAAAGTGTACAAATAAATACAAATAAACGTACACACGCACACACGCATGTTGAAAAGCAAGGAATTCCAAAACCCGTTTACATTGTTTTCCTACGATTTTTTTATTAAATAAAAAAAATATATCGTAACTTCTGGAAATTTTCCTTCCGTCTTGAATTTGTTTTCTTTGCGGGAAAATAACATACCCGATATTTCGAATTCTTTCGTAGAATCCTTGGCTCCTGGCGTCCGGAATATCTCTTGAGGATATCCAAATGTTCACCAATATTCAGTTTTTCCATCATCCTTCTTCTACAAGTCTACAGATATCTTGGATTACAGGTTCCAAGATATTACTTCTACCTGAAATACCTCATCTAGTAGTGCGCGTGTCTGAGTGGTACAGCACATAGCTATTGCTTGGTAGGTCATGGATCGTTCCGAGTATATTTAACCCTTTGCAACTAATAATGATAATAAAATCAGCTACCTTGCAGTAATTAGGGGTACGATCACCATCCTGAGGGAGTGATAGAAAACGATCAAGCAAAGCTCCTCTGCGACTATGGTATCAGAACAGATAGGGTGATACGCGCAGATAAACTAGACACGACGTTGATTGACAATATCAAGAAGAAAGTATCACTCATTGATGTCGCAGTACCATGGGACTCCAGATTTGAAGAGAAAGAGAGGGGAAAAAATGGATAAGTATCAAGACCTGAAAATAGAAATAAAGATATCGGATATGCCAGTAGAAATTGTACCTATAATCATAGGAGCGCTAAGCACGATCCCAAGATCCCTAAAAAGGAATCTAGAAAAACTAGAGGATGAAGTAGCTCCAGGACTCATGCAGAAGAGTATAATCCTAGAAATGGCGCACATAATGAGAAAATTGATGGACTCCTAAGGAGGCAGGATGCAACCCGGAACCCTACACTTTAAATACCACCCAGTCGAAAGACTGATTTAGAATAATAATAATAATAATAATAATAATAATAATAATAATAATAATAATAATAATAATATTCGAAGAGAAGAAGAAGAAGAAGAAGAAGAACAACAACAACAACAACAACAACAACATCAACAACAACAACATGAAAAAAATAACAGAACGACTTTTATGAGAAATAACTTGAAAATTGATACAAAATCCTATATTAAGAAAAGATACATATCATTCACCTCCACAAGGAATGAGAAATGCTTCGTCCATATCTTAGTAAATCTCCTTTAACGTTGAGACGGATAATACCGTTAAATTACCGGCGATGTAAAACCGCTGAATTTCAATAGACTTTTTTCTCTTTAGATCCTTTACCTTGAAAAGCCGCCCTACATCGGAATCTTATCGTCTAGAAAGCCAATTAATCTCACTGTAAAGGGAAAAGAAGAAGAAGGTAAAAGAAGAATCCAATTCTATTATCTCCACGGCTGAGCCATCTTCAAACTTTCTTAGGTCGAAAGGCTCATTTATACTGTGTATATATATATATATATATATATATATATATATATATATATACATATATAAACACACATATATGTATATATATGTGTGTGTGTATATATATATATATATATATATATATATATATATATATATGTGTGTATATATATATATATCTATATATATATATATATATATATATATATATATATATATATATATATATATATATATATATATATACAATGATTTTAGCCTTTTTGAAGATAAATTTTACCTTCATGAAGATCATTTTAGCCTTTTGATGATCATTTTAGCGCTTCTGATTATCTTACCATTGATAAAGATAATTTTAGTCATTTGAAGAGGATTTTAACTTTGGGTTTAATGTAAAGATTACTTTTGGATACCAAATCATTCCGAAAAAAAAATCTACATAATTTGGTTTTAGTGTAGTTTTTCCTTCTCTATCTCATTTCATACCTATAAATTAATTTAATTTTACTCCCTTTTATACATATATTAATCCACTTTGGAAGCCTGTTACTTTAAATAATATTTCACATAGTAAGCATGTTACTTAACGTAACATTCCACATTATAAGCATGTTACTTAATGTGATATTTCACATTATAAGCATGTTACTTAACGTAACATTCCACATTGTAAGTATGTTACTTAACGTAACTTTCCACATTGTCAGCATGTTACTTAACGTAACATTCCATATTGTAAGCA
>NC_090735.1:17041000-17061000 GCF_036898095.1 Palaemon carinicauda
TTCAGCAACGTCAAGGGGTATGTGAAATGTACTAATAAAGCGAGTCTTTAAAGACACGTAGGACTTCTAGAAATGGAGCGAAAATATTTACAAAATTCTGTCACCCAAGTAAAACCGGATTCGTAAACAATGTCATTGTGTCATCTACAAAACGCATGCACTTTTCTTCCAAGGACTGACGTGCTTATCATGAGTTAGTTTTAGATCTCGATATTTTCATCTTCATATTTTCAATATAAATCAGTTGAAGTAAAACTACTATGCCTAAATTTGTACTTAAGCTTTCGGGGTTGTAGTGGCCAATTTGATCGTTTCGTGTAGTGTCTGCAACCTCACTATCCTTGTGAGCAAATGAAGGGGTGTTTGGGGAGCCTATAGGTCTACCTACTAAGTCCTCAACAGCCATTGCCTGGCCCTCTCTGGTCCTAGCTTGGTTGGAAAGAGGACAGATTCGGGGTATTGTCCTGCTAGGTAAGGCAACGTCACTGTCCTTTGCCTCTGCTATTCATGAGTTGGCTTCAAACCTATAAACCAGTTGAAGTAAAAGTCATCGTAAGGAAATCAAAAGATAGAAACTATACTTGTATTTGTACAGTTAGAATCAAAAGAACGCCGACGCTCGGGGGGAAATCTTTCGTCAGATGTCTCTATTGCTCCCATGACAAAACAGACAAGGTGTTGCTCTTCTTACTACTTCTACGAAATGGGCGGAGCCTTCTCCAACCTTAGCGAACCGAAGACAGAAAAGGGCTGTCTTTGTTAGCAAAAGCATCCTAAAGTTACAAATCGAGTTGCCATACTTCAATTCTTTATTATCATTTAACGTCTCAACTATCCACTGCAAATACAAAACACACACACAATATATATATATATATATATATATATATATATATATATATATATATATATATATATATAATTACTATTTCTTCGTAGGAGGGGCTAAGTGGACAGGCACTCTGCAGGGAAGGGTCGGGGGGTGGGGGGGGGGAGAGTCTCCTCTTCACAAGCCCTTGCCCCAGACAGTCCGACACTGAGGAAATAAGGAAGTCAATTCTGTTTTAGGGGGTGTGGAGAGAAGTTAAATGAGTATTCTTGATACAGCCTGTAAGATATTGTAGCATTGTCTAAATATTGTCTGATAACCGTTAGTGTTATAACAAATATTTTTAACCGTATTCATTATTGGTTGATTTGTAAAAGATGGCAGCAGTAGAATAAAGTAGTTATTGTTGTTGGAAGTTTGATAAGTAACGAAATTTAAGCATCACCATTGCATAATAGAAAATCAGTGATGGATACAATATATACTGATGACTTCATAACATCTTGAATACAATAAGAAATTATTACTTCGTATCGAAAATAAGTGGAGGTAAATGAGGACGCTATTACATTCTGGCACAGGCTATCGGAAATTTGTTTTATTGACAAATCATATAAAAAATACAAGCTTTTTAGTCTCAGAACAACGTAATTTTCCGAAATTTTGTCATGAAACTATGATAAACCTATTTTCCTAATATGTATTCTCCTTTACATTGTCAGAAAATACATTTGCAGATGGCATAAGCACAAAATTATTCCCCATGCTAATACCGTCACTGCAAGTTATCAATGATTATATAATTGCTAGTAGCTTTATCCTGACAAATTACATTGCCTGGAGATCAAACTGACTTCTTATCGATTTAATGCACAACGTTCTCTCAGTCTTGATTCAAATAAGCTTAACTCTGCATGATAAAGCCCATATTTACAGTAATCAAGTGCCCGAATTAGCACAGCTATGTGGTGTTGGATGTGGGCTCTGGACCGGGTGAATTACTCTAGGCATATGGGCGCTTAACGAGCGAAAAACACATCACTATCCGTGAAGCTCTAGTTCGGAGTGTTCGAACAATAGCCTTATTTTATATACCTTGATCCATGCCAGCTCCTCCGTCTATCAAGATAGTAGTTGAACCATAATTTCTACAGCTGATGCAGTAAGCGGGAAAGGGAAAAACCAAGTATTAGAATATCTCGAAAATAAATGTTTGATTGTTCTTTATATATATATATATATATATATATATATATATATATATATATATATATATATATATATATATATATATATATATATATATATATCATTAAATCACACAGCTGAGGAGCGATACTCTTGGATTCCTAGATATTTTCTCTGATTCTTCAGATTTTATTTTCTGAGCTTCTTCCTCTATCCCCTGACATGTCTTGTTAGGTATTTATTCTTTAAAATTTTTGTTCCCCTATTACATTCTTTATCATTTGTGGTCCTTTCTTTCATTCTATAATCATATATATACGTATATATATATATATATATATATATATATATATATATATATATATATATATATATATATATAACATTTTCATTATTTTCAAAATGAATGGCCTTCCCATCTGGTGCTCGTCTTAGACCGTCAATATTAGTTCCTAGCTTCTCACTATCCCTCCAGAAAAGAAATCTCTCCCGAGCGGCAGCATGAAACACCGTCCAACCTGGAACTATTTGATATTTGCGTGACGCCAAGACAAGATATTCATCAGCTGGATTCAGAGAGAGGGCATTTGGAGCACTGTATTCCATTTCCCTTACTCTTCGATATTACAATCTCCATAAAAAAAGAAAAGAAAAATGCATTCTGAAGCATGCTTCCATGAATAAGTGGTGTCACTCAGATTTTTTTATACAATTCATGTCTCATTCCTTTATCACTATTCCAGTTAACGAAAATATCTTTGTTGGAAAAAAAAAAAAAAAAAAACGAAAATCTTTCTGCAGAGCACTTGAGGACTACAAAATATAATGATCTAAATATATCGAGCCAGAAAAAAAAAAAAAACACCAGACATGATGTGACGTGTCTGAGGCCTTTGTCTTATAATACTCTAGAAACAGATTCATTAGTTGTTATGTGTGTAGTATATTGAGATCTAAATTCAGGAGAGTAGCACCGTCTGCATATGCAAAAAGCTTGCTTTCTAGGCCAACCACATTAAAAATAAAATAAGATAAAATGGCAGTGACGGAAATTGGGCGGTAATCAGCAGGCTTCAGCGACCTCAAATACAGTCCCCAATTCTACAACAGGCATAATATATATATATATATATATATATATATATATATATATATATATATATATATATATATATTATATATATACACATATATATACACATATATATATACATATATATATATATATATATATATATATATATATATATATATATATATATATATATATATATATATTGGCGTGCTACTGTTATAAGCACACATTGAGTATGTGTTGTTTCAGATGTATGTAAATGGATAACAGAATACATCTTATTAGCTTTAAAGTATTTATTCTATAAAAACAACAGAGTTAAACATCTCCATCACTGGAGGAAGCTGGGTTGGTCAGATGACCAATTCTGGTGAAGTATAGATATGAACTGACTAACTTATCGATATCACAGATATCGTATGCTTAGTTTATATTAGACACGTCACAAACTCGGAAGACACCTGCATCCGGTGACGTCACAAACTTTCACACGCTTGAGACAATGTGTTGACGTTAAGAAGAATGTCACATTGCCGAGGTTTGCATTGTATGTCCTGTTTATGATTTGAATGACTACAGCAAGCCCCACGGCTAGCTCCTACACCTAACATGACATATTACGTCATGTGTTTTAAACATGTAATATTAACTATTCTAACTATTACATTAGCTCGGCCAGCTATCTCAATTTTTTTTTTTTTTTACAAAAATTTAACAACAAGCCAAAACATGGTTACTAGGTGTGACTGGACATACGTATTATTCTTTGTTTAACTTTAGCCATAATCAACCGAGGACGAATGTCCAAATAGGCACATTAAAAAATAATAACAATAATGCATATAAAAAAGATATTACCAAAGCAAAAAGAAAAATGCATGATAAAACAAAGATCATAAATATGGTACATTGCTAGCAAATGATTATATGGTACCAAAAAAAAAAACTTCTGACTTACATATGATTCGGTAACTTGATAAAGAATAATTGTTATCTTTGTCAGAAACATAATACTCAATTTTTAGTGCACAAACACGAATTCCTGGTACGTACACGTACCACGGTTTCGTACATATATATATATATATTTATATATAGGGCTGATATATTTTATTAGATGCCCATAGATTCTGTTATATATATTTTTTTTTCTCTTTTCTTTTTTAACATTCCGGCTTATATATTTTTATTAGATGCCGAGAGAAAAAATGATTTATATCTTTTTTTTTTTTTTTTTTTTAAATGTGGTTTTAAATGTATTTTTAACAATGCAAATGTAGAAAATTTCTTTAATTACATATTACTAGCGTACTAACAGCTTTTCATACAAACTCTTCCCGACAAATTACTCCTTTAGCGAATGAGGTGGCCACTCAAACGGCTTTGAATTGAATCAAGTAGGGAGTATTGTCGGGACTAGGCGAATCGTTCCTTTGTAGCTGCTTGCTGTGCCGTAACCTACGCCAAACAAGGATGTTCACGGCGATAAATATCACCACCGTGATACCCAATCCTGCTAGTAGTATGGGGTGAAGAATTTCCTTATAAGTCGGTGACAGGTGGTCCATTTCGGTTAGTTTCATCAACCGCTTGGCAACTTGTCTGTTGTACGGGAGAGGAAGTGCTGACATTGTAGAGGTCCACGTGAAGTTCGCGAAGTAGGCTCGTTCTCTGATGATTGTCCGTAGACCAGTCACCATGGAATTCGGGGAAGTCCCGACACAACCATCTGCTGCGACGAAGATATGGGTGAAGGACGTGGATCCGTCAGGGCATGATACATTGAAGCCGTCCTTGTCGTATCGTATCCACGAGCCATTGTTCAGTCTGCAATTGAACTCATTATTGTCAAAGGGATAAAGCTTATCCAGACAATTTTCACTTGTATGGGAGAGAGCACCGTCTAGCACTATACCTAACTCGCATGAATCCATTAAGTTTTTATGGAATTCAAATGAGTCAGCTGTACATATTTTTCTATCCATTGCGTCTGAACAGTGAGTTAATTGATTTAAGTCTTTAATGACCGTATATGTTTCCTTGTCTGGGGAAATCAATACGTGTCCTGTCAAACTGGATATTACTGGATTTGAGTGATTCGTCATGAAAGTCGGAAATGGTGATATCCTGTAAGATTGCCAGGCATCAGAAGAATCAAAGGGAATTGTAATCATAATCTTGTTATTATCTACGTTTACTGTAATTAGGCTGTAATAAAATTCTAACCTATGTTCGTCTAACAAAGGAACATAGCCTAGTTTATCCCTTCCGTTCTCCAGAATTAACTTTAAGTAACTTATAGGCAACAAATGGGGCGACAATACACCTTTAGTTGCTAACGTGATAGCTTCTACATAATCCTTGGATTTCTCAATGAAATGTGTAATTCTGTTATGTATGTGATCTATCTTTGAATCATAATACGTTAATGTTGCCAACAAATCCTGTACTTCCATAATTTGAACGATATTATTTGAATGTTCATTTAATAAATCCATAATTTTATTGATTGAAGCTAACTGATTCCTTAGTTCTGACATAATCAATTCATCTTTATGAGTCAAGAACTCAATTTTCTTATTTTGATTACTAATTTTAAGACGATTGGAAATTCCTAAACCTAAACTTGCAACAGACCCAAAGATGCTTAATGCAGCATAAATAAATGGATTCCGTCTTTCTTTATGTTCGTGTCCTACAGTCCACATCAAAAGGTCATAAGCCAAAGATCCTGTCTCGTCAGTCTTATTTTTCAAGTCATCAGATAGCATCTCTGCAACTTTTAATGTTGATCCAAGCAAACTCTCTGTAGTCAAATGAAAATGTCTTCTATGCAACTCATCCAATGATGCAGAAAACCTTGAAATGGCGGTTCTTAAGCTAGTGACATCATTCTCTTGAAGAAAAATTGCTTGCATATGCACTTCGACAATTACGTTGGTTGATGTAATAAAAATGTCTTCTTGTCTTTCAACTATATTGCCATATTTAAAATATATATTTTTAGTCTTAGAGCTCATCCCACACAAGAAAAATGTCTGAGCGAACAATATCACTCCCAACAACAAAAAATTCATCTTGGAAACCTGTAACGAGAAAAAATATATGTAATTACTCCTGTATTAAAAAGAAAACTTTTAATCACATAAAAATAAAAAAAAATTTTCCCTCACTTCTTTTCCTCTCTTTTCTTTTTAATTTCTTATGTGAGCCAATGGTACTATTCTCTCATCCGTGGGTTGGGATACATTTTGAACTCTAAACCTATTGGCCGTTAATGTTTCCAAAATGTTAAATGGGCCTTCAAACTTAGGTGTTAGTTTATAATTGAGCCCTTTTCGTACATTGATTTGAATATATATGTTATCACCCACGGTATATGTTTTAGTTGGTTTCGCTATTTTATCATGATTCCTTTTGATTATGATTTGTGATTCTTCTAAATTCTTTCGAAGGATATCATATCGACTTATACTTGCATTTATACATTCTTTTAAAGGATTTGATAGATTAGTTGTAGGCGTTAATACATGGAAAGGTGTTCTAACTGGGGTACCATACAATGCTTCATGCGGTGACATTTTAATTAATATATGATATGAATGATTCAGAGTACTCAGTGCCGCCGGTATTGCAATATCCCAGTTGGGGTCTGATGCCCCTAGTGTTACCCTCAATATATTCAATATCTTCCTATTTGCTCTTTCCACTAGCCCATTCGACTCTGGGTGATATATCATGGTATTTATTTTCTTTATGTTGAGGAATTCACACAATGAGGTAAGAAAGTGATTATTAAATTCACCACCCGAGTCTGAGATTATCATGTGTGGAATTCCATGTTTACAAATGTAACACTCGTAAAACTTCCTAGCGCATTCAATCGCAGTTTTAGTTTTAAGCGCTATTAGTTCTGTATATCGAGTTAAAGCATCTATAATTACTAAGAGGTGCTTATTTCCTCTGTCTGACTCGTAAAATCCTGTTAACAAATCTAAATGTATTCTTTCAAAGGATTGATTGGGCACAGGATAAGCTCCTAGGCTGACAGGTGTTTTCGTATGCCCTTTGCTTTCCTGACATGTGCGACAATTAGCTATGTGTCTTTTTATATCTGTAAGCATTGTATGCCAATAAAACAATGATTTGGCTTTCTGTGACATTAATGAGAACCCAGGGTGTCCATGTAATGGATTTGAATGCAACCAATTCAGGACAGTGGAAATAAGTGAGATTGGTACTACTACCTGGTCGTTAGTTACATGTGGTGTATTGCGGGTTTTCCTTGTCACAGTCCTACACAGAATATTATCTTTGATTATATAATTCTGCTGCTTATACTTTATATATTCCTTTTCTTTATGATTGCCTTTCAAAGCATTTATAATTGTTTCTATTTTCTGATCTTTTCTTTGCTCAGTCTGTAACAATTCAGCACTCCAGCCTAAATCTTCTTGTTCAGATATTGTTTTTACAATAGGCATGGATGTTGATATATCTATTAATTCAGCTAAAGGCTCCGTACAAGATGACACGAGGTTGCGTGATAATGCATCCGCAATGATATTTGCTTTCCCAGGTAAATACCCGATTCTTGTGCCAAAATCTTGAATGATCAAATGCCACCGAGTTCGTTTAGGGCTGTGGTTGAAGCCTTTAAAGAACTCTGTTAGTGGTTTATGGTCAGTAAGAACCTTAACGGGATAACCGTAAATTATGAACTTAAAATGCACTAGCGAATTAACAATAGCTAGCCCTTCCTTGTCTATTACTGCATACTTACTTTCGGAAGTTCTCAATTTTCGAGAATAGAAAGCTGTCGGGAAAAATTGTTTATCATATTGCTGAAGCAATACCCCTCCTACTCCTAAGTCTGAGGCGTCTGTTGCAATGAAGAATTCCTTACCGAAGTCAGGAAATTTTAAGATAGGAGAACTACACAGTTCATCTTTCAAAGTATTAAACGCCTGTTGATGTTGCTCAGACCATATGAAATCTACGCCCTTCTTCGTAAGATCAGTTAAAGGAGCGGCTATTATTGAATAGTTGCGTATAAAACGCCTGTAATATCCACTACAACCCAGAAATTGCTGTATTCCCTTGACATTAGTAGGTATGGGAAAATTACGTATAGCCGACACCTTATCATGGACTACTTTAAGACCTTGGCTTGACACCATGAAACCCAAATATATTAATTCTGTTTTGAAAAATTCACACTTACTAATCTTTACCCTTAAGTTATGTTGTCTTAATCTCTGTAGTACTAGTTCTAACTTATGTAGATGTTCTTCTAAGGTGTTGGAAAAGATTACAAGATCATCCATATAAGCATGCAATATATCCCCTAACAAGTCTCCAAACACTATGTTAATCATTCTTGTAAATGTTATAGGAGCACAACGTAAACCAAAAGGCATCCGTAAAAATTCATAATGTCCCCTGGCTGTGCTGAAGGCTGTGTATGGGATACTATCTTCTTCTAATGATATCTGGTGAAAGCCTTTAAGTAAGTCCAAACTGGTAAAATATTTATTCTGACCTAACAAAGACAAAATATCGTCAGTACATGGTACTGGGAATCGATCAGGGATCGTTTCCTCGTTTAGACGACGAAAGTCGACGCAGATACACCATGTTCGATCTTTTTTCGGTACAACTATTAAAGGAAAATTATAAGGGCTGTTTGATTTTCTAATGACTCCTTCCTCTAACATTTTACCTACTTCATCATTTATTTCATTCTGGAATTTCATAGGGAGTCTGTACGAGGGTACATATATAATTTTCTGCTTGTCCTTTAACCTTATTTGATGCTCGATCACATCTGTTTTTCCTAAGGATCCATCCGTAGTGGAAAAGACATCTTGATATTTAGTTAAAAGCTCAAAAATTTTCTGCTGAATTTCTTCGTCTTGAATGTCCTTACTGATTTTATTTTTAATAGATCGCAAAAGGGATTCATCCGCAACTGATTGAGAGTGATTGATTTCAGCAACGGTAAGAATACGATGTTTATAAACTTCTACATCCAAGATATGTTGATTTTTGTGAATTACTAAGGTGTTATTTAAATGATTACAGACTTCGATATTACATTGCTGATGTGAGCCTACTGTATAAATAGCTTGAGTGACAGACAATCCGTTAGTTTTCAAAGTATCGGAAAGGATTAATATTTCAGATCCCGGTAGTGTTTTCTTTATTTGCACTATTAAATTCGAAGGTATGTTTGGTTCGATAGATTGCGTGCAAGATGATATTACGGGTGAACGAGAATTCTGCTGGGTCGCGTATATTATTTCTTTATTAGTGAGACAAGTTATTGGTTCTTCAACGTACGTTACGGTTACATTTGTCGTCTCCTTTTTATCCAAAACTGATTTTAAGGTATTAAAAGACTTATAGAATTTCCCTTTGATATACACGCCGTGCTTGGCAGGAGCTAAGATAATGTTTTGATTTCCCATAGATGGGTATCCTATAATTACAGCTGGATACATATTAATGTTTTTTACAACAAAAAATGTATCGGCAAACGTGCTATTACCGACTCTGAACTGAATATGAGTTATGCCTATGACGTTTAATTCATTATTTCCTATACCTGAAAGTCTAATTCCTGATTTTTCAATCGGAAAGTTCGAAAACAACAAATGATGTGTCTTCAAATCCATGATATTACGTGGACTACCAGAGTCAAAAAATAACGTAAAGGATTTGTGTTCTAAATTTACAGCATATAAGGTTGGCCGTAACTCATTTTGGCTTATTATTGTATGAATTCGTTGCAAATCTACGGGAGCATGCACTGTTTTACTTAATTCGGCCGTGTGTTTCATATGAAAATCTATTGTCTCACAATTATCTGATAAAACATTAAATTGATTATTCAATACTATTGATGTTGACATGAATGACCTTGACCCAACATCACTCTCTTCCCCTCTAGAGTTAACTATGTGGTATTTGCTTTGCTCTGCACATTCTGAAAATTAGTCTGACCTTGCGAGGTCTGGTTTGACGGCCCAGGCTCAGCGATATTTGAAGAAGTGTTTGTTTGTTTTGGACTCTGAACTGCATTGACATTTGGTTGTTTCTTCTTATTGTTAAAATGAGGATTTTTCTTTTTATTTCCATACGGAACTGACTGTGGAATTGACTGTGTATTTCTAGGATATTGTTGTGTCTTACGCGAGTAACATTGACTATATGAATGTGTTGCAGTGTTGTGAATTGAGCAAAATTTCGTTCTGCAGTCTGCGCTTATGTGACCTTGACGTTTGCAGTTGTAACACGTCAATCCCGCTACTGGACTGTTAACTACGTTCACTGTTTGTGGTTTTGTTTCATTCTTTGCAAAAACTTGAGTTAACACGGGATCGAGATCTGGACACTTGGACATGTGTTTCTTTATCTGTTTATAGACATCCAATTCCGTACTTGCAGGCGTTAACTTCTTATCAAAACACCGTACTAAAGCTTCAGGCAACATAAGTGTCATGCAAGTCAAATACATTAATCGCAAAAAAGTCTTTCACGGAGATGTTATCGTTAGTAACCCAAGTGTTATGACCTAAAATGTCCTGATATTCGTTAAGCCTATCAGCTATGAGAGCTGCTCTCTCAATAACATTAAGCCGATTCATAGTGGCTTGATTAAGTGTATTTCGTAACGTTAATACTACATCCAAGGCTTCCTCACCCCCATAGATCGCGCGTAACCTAACTTTGAAATCATCCCAAGTAACTGCTTCTTGAAATGAAACACCTCTTAAATACGCACTCGCATCCCCCTTAGAAAAATCTATAAAACTTTTAGCTTCTTGTAATTGTACAAAAGGGTCTACGATTTGTTTGGCATTTAAATGGGCATCAACGGATGAAATCCATGACTCCACATTTTGTGGCAAGAACCCGTTGACCCGACCTTGAAAAGGAAGGATTGCTGACCTGGCATTTACAAGCGTCACAATTGGAGGAGGATTAGTCTGGCCTACACCACTAGGTCCAGGGGAAGGGCTGACAGGAGGAGTCATGACTGCTGTATTTTTTTTTTTCCTATCTCTTTGACCCCTTGCAATTCTATCAAAATATCTATATGAGTACAGACGCCCACTGCTTAAACGCATATGTATAATAAAATTCCCCAAACAATGTTACTAATCCCAAAACATTTCCCGAGAATTTCTGAAAGAAAAAGGAATTAGCACAAAGAAAGAAAAATTCTAAAAGAGAATTCGGAGTTTCCTTTAACAAAGATTAGCAATTCACTCACCCCAGTAATAATCAACTAATGACTCGTGATAACTACACTTCACTACCCAAACTGGAATGAATTCAAAAAATCTGTACTTAGCTTATATATGGATCTGCGTGATGTCGACACGTCCTCTCTCTCTCTCTCTCTCTCTCTCTCTTGATGTTTTGTTAGCGATGTCTCGTTCGAGTTTCTTGTTGAATGTAGTTCTTCCTGGATATGTTTTGTAATTATTGAACGCCAGTCCTTGGGTTTCCTAGGATGTTGATTGAAGATTCAGGTTGTATTCTAACATTTGTTGATGTTAGCTGTTTCGTTGGACTATAATACTTAGTCAAAATTGTAGATTCATGTAGATAATGTTGAGTTCTTGAAGATCTTTCTCTGGTTTTACAGCTTTTATTTTGAAGTCTTGAAGATCTTTCTCTGGTTTTAAAGCTTTTATTTTGAAGTCTTGAAGATCTTTCTCTAATTCTTAGAGTTTAACCGCTGCCACCATTTATTGGCGTGCTACTGTTATAAGCACACATTGAGTATGTGTTGTTTCAGATGTATGTAAATGGATAACAGAATACATCTTATTAGCTTTAAAGTATTTATTCTATAAAAACAACAGAGTTAAACATCTCCATCACTGGAGGAAGCTGGGTTGGTCAGATGACCAATTCTGGTGAAGTATAGATATGAACTGACTAACTTATCGATATCACAGATATCGTATGCTTAGTTTATATTAGACACGTCACAAACTCGGAAGACACCTGCATCCGGTGATGTCACAAACTTTCACACGCTTGAGACAATGTGTTGACGTTAAGAAGAATGTCACATTGCCGAGGTTTGCATTGTATGTCCTGTTTATGATTTGAATGACTACAGCAAGTCCCACGGCTAGCTCCTACACCTAACATGACATATTACGTCATGTGTTTTAAACATGTAATATTAACTATTCTAACTATTACATATATATATATATATATATATATACATACATATATATACACACATATATATACACATATATATATATATATATATATATATATATATATATATATATATATATACTGTATATACATATATATATATATATATATATATATATATATATATATACACACACATATATATACTATATATACATATATATATATATATATATATATATATATATATCTTGAAAAGGTTCCACAATGATGTAAGACGTGTTTGAAAACTTGGTGTATATTTGTAGATATTACAAAAAAAACACCATCAAATAATACATTGAATCTGAGTTTAATAGGAGAATAAAATCGGTTGTTAACAACGGGGTAAGTAAGGAGACTAAAGATATTGTTTATAGTAAACTAACCAGAAGGTTACCTTCATTTAGTTATTTTTATGGTACACCGAAAATACATAAAGTAGGTATCCCGCTAAGACCTATAGTAGCTAGCTGTAACACCCCACAGACTGATTTATCTACATGGTTGGCTAAGATTCTTTGTGAATTGATGGGTACCATCTCTGATTCTCACTTAAAGCATAGTGCTGATTTCTTAGAAAAGATCAAGAAAAGGGAGTATGTGGGTCGAATGTACAGCTTAGATATAGTCTCTTTGTTTACAAATGTACCCCTTGACTTTGTGCTGGAAAATCTCACTAAACTCGCCGAAGATGGCATTTTTAAACCACCATTGCCTATAGGTAAGTTTTGTGAGCTAATTAAGATATCAGTAGAATCTACTATTTTTGAATTTGAAGGTTCATTTTATCAGCAAAAGATGGGAGTCTCAATGGGTTCTTCCCTATCCCCGGTTCTGGCCAACCTATGTATGGAGTTTTTTGAGAAGGTTCTGGCCAACCTATGTATGGAGTTTTTTGAGAAGTTGTATGTTAACAAATTACCAAGAGAAATAAAACCTGAAATTTGGGTACGGTATGTGGATGATATTTTTATTGTATACAAACATAATGAGGAGGCTTTTAGAAGGTTTTTAAACTTACTGGATGGATATGTTCCCTCCATAAAATTTACTGTGGGAAGAGAAACTGATAATCTATTACCCTTTCTCGATTTGATAGTTCACCGAGATAACGTGAATAGGTCTTCTAAATTTTCTGTTTTTAGAAAGAGCACACACACCAATTCATACATTCATTTCTTTTCATATCATGATGCTAAAGTTAAATCAAATGTTTTAACAAATCTGTTTATCCGAGCATATCGTCTATGTGACCCTATTTATATTGATAAAGAAATTGAGTTTTTAATACACAGTTTTAGGAACTTATGTTACCCTAAATATTTTATCGAACATTGTCACAAAAAAAGCTAGAGAGATATATTTTAATCCCCTTGACAAAACTGATAAGCCTGATTTTAAAACATCTCTGCTGCTTCCCTACAACAAAGAACTCGCCAATTCCTCTCTTGGTTTGTGTAGAGAGACACCGGGATATAATATCGTTTTTCAGTATGAGAATACCCTCAGGAAGAAACTGATTAATAACAACCCAGGTAAAGATGATGATAAGATACGAGTATATGTGATTCCATGTAAGGATTGTGAGGAATGCTACATCGGGGAGAGCGGCCGCTCGTTGGAAGAGAGGAAAAGGGAACATATTGCAGCTTGCAGATCGGGGAACTTCTATAGTGCCATAGCCCGACATACTTGGGAGAAAAGTCATGCAATAGCCTTTAACAAGGCAGAAATTGTTTACAGGTGTCGTGACAGGGCAATCAGGAGAACGATTGAAGGTGCTGTGATCTCTTTGAACAAGACTTTTGAGGGTAACAGGGGAATAGTAGAAGATGAAAACATCAGTGAAGAAATATGTAGGAGAAGCAAAATTCGTAACAGTAGGAATATATGTGCCAAGATAAAAGATGCTTCCTCCTTCACAGGTGCATCCTCCACAGACAGTGCAAGTGACAAACGACCAGAACTACCAAAACATCGAATTGGCTAGTGACCATCGTAACATACCACCCAGAAGATCTCAAAGAATTTTGGAGAGGACAAGGGCCCAACAACCTGAAATCGTTTTGTAATGGATTTTAATCTGTTTTAACTATATATATGGCTATGTATTTGAATTGTTTATGTATTTCTGTTTTTCCTTATATCAGTACCTGACTTGTAATTTTATAAACATTTTAGTGACCAAGTCCACAGATCATGGACGAAAGCACTAAACGTTTTTTGTAATATCTACAAATATACACCAAGTTTTCAAACACGTCTTACATTATTGTGGAACCTTTTCAAGATAACAAGGAAGTACGACATTGTACTTGTTTGCACCATATATATATATATATATATATATATATATATATATATATATATATATATCTACTGTATATATATATATATATATATATATATATATATGTGTGTGTGTGTGTATGTGCGTGTGTGTAATAACAATTTTCGTGCCAGTTTCTAGGACCAGGGTTTGATTCCCCGGCCGACCAGAAGCTATTATCTGTGAGTTGAGTCCCCCTTGGTTCTCTGATCCCGAGGTATAGAGAGAATCCAGATATTAAGGGCGTATAATATCTGGTTTACATAAATATGAAAAACACGTCCAAATGTACAAAATTTGTATATACATATATATATATATATATATATATATATATATATATATATATATATATATATATATATATATGTATATATATATGTATATATATATATATATGTGTGTGTGTGTGTGTGTATGTGTATGTGTAGATATCAGAAAAGCTAACACGTGATGAGCATAAAATAATCAAATATGAAAACACATACTCAGTTCTCTTTTCGTGACTATAATATATACTTATATATATATATATATATATATATATATATATATATATATATATATATACAGTGTATATATATATATATATATATATATATATATATATATATATATATATACAGTGTATATATATATATATTTATATATATATATATATATATATATATATATATATATATAATTTGATAACTTGAAGAAAATAGCAGATAACTTAAGAGCTAAGAAATCAGTGGTCTTTATAAAAAACGAAGGAAAAGTAGCACCTCCATGAGCATCAACATCCATGAAAAGTGTTTTAATTCCATAGGACTTAGATGCTAAACTAGTTAGTTTTGCCTCAGAAAAACAGGTATGAGGAAGATCTAGTTTCTCAATACTCTATTTACTGTCTGTTATGGTCAGCTATATCAAAACGTAATTATACTATATCCACTTTAATGTTTTATTCCCCATTAATTGATTTATCATAAAAATTAGCGAAATAGTAAAAGGTAAGAAAATAATACCCAGCAAACACATACACACACACACACATATATATATATATATATATATATATATATATATATATATATATATATATATATATATATATATAAACATGTGTGTGCGCGTGTGAAGGTAACGTGTTCCTAATTTTCCCATAACCTAACTTTCGTTTTGACGTCAAGATTGCGTATCAATCTATCAGGGGTCCTGATGAAGGGCAACGAATTCTTTCCTCAGAGCATTCGTTTGACCACTTCCTCTCCTCCTGCCGTTTCGCTTCTTGGTCGAATTTCTTTTAACGAACATCTTGAAGGCGTTTCATGACGACGGAGCCCAATTGAACCATTGTTCCCTTTGTAATTAAAATATCCTTTTTATAACGACCGTAAGAGGTCTCGTGTCTCCAATTGTCTCTCCTGATGATGATGATTTAGATTGACCTGCCTATATACAAGGCGAACCACGGGCCATTGCGTTGGCAGACCGTAAGGGGAATGGGGCGTTGGTTGTATCTTTTAAAAGCTGTTACTTGTGTTGGATGACACGAACACTGATGACAGACATGAGTCTGACACAAATGACGACCGAAGCTGGAGCCCGAAGTTCAAATCCGGGGCGCCGTAAACCAAAAATCTCCGATCCCAAACCCGTTCCTTCATTTTCTTATAAGAAGACGTCCAACTGGAGTGTCTCTCCTTAGAAGTTCTTCCTTTTAGAGGGGAAAAAAATTACTTCAGATTGAAAAATTTTAGCTTTATCAGATCCTTCAATATTCTCTACTTCTGTGCAGTTTCCGCCTTATTCTGCCCAATCTTTATTTTTGGATCTTCAACATCATGGACTTTATTTTCTTATCTCAAATCCGCACAATCGTAAAGTGATCAACAAATAATAATTAGTTCTCCTTTCCTGATTCTTTATTTCTTCTCTCCCGTTCTCCTTCCTGTCTCCCTCTTCTTTCTGTATTTTCTGTCCGAATCCTTTCAAATAAATCCATTATTAGTCTTGAAGATTCTTGTTTAGCTTTTCATAACTGCCTTCCTGATTCCACGTGTCGTTGATTCCTTTTTGACGATGTATTTTGGTTTCCTTCCAAAATCGCAGACTCAATAATTCTCTGAACTTTCGCCAAAGCATTTTCTGCATCATCCAAATCTTGGCCTCAGAGGCAAGTCAGTGACAAAATCTTGCAAATTTGGGTTGACCAATAAAGCTATTAAAACAATCTTTTTACCTTTTCTAACATTCCTGCTCAAGACGAATGACAATTTAAAGCCGATTTGGAAATGCACCGGTATTCCATATTTCTCCTAACAGAGAGACTAATAATGTTTTGGAGCTCTGACAGGAAAGCATTCAACTTTCTTACTGATGACGAAAGACAAATTGGAGTCGAATAACGAATTGGGAGAATTCTGAAGACTATTCCGGATGGGAGCCTGTTAGGAATTTCCAAAAGGAAGACGTCCAATTGGAGTGCCTCTCCTTAGAAGTCTTTCCTTTTTTAGAGAGAAAAAAAAGTACTTCAGATTGAAGAATTCTCGATCTTTCTCTGGTCCTTCAATATTCTCTACTTCTGTGCAGTTTCCACCTTATTCTGCCCAATCTTTATTTTTTGATCTTCAACATTAGGGACTTTACTTCCTCCTTTCAAATCCACCCTATCGTAAATTGATCAGCAAATAATAACTAGTTCTCCTTTTCGGATTCTTTATTTCTTCTCTCCCGTTCTCCTCCCTATTTCCTTCTCCTTCCTGTATCTTCTGTCCGTATCCTTTCAAATAAATCAGTTATTAGTCTTCAATATTCTTGTTTTGTTTTTCATGACTACCTTCCTGATTCCACTTGTCGTTGATCCCTTTATGACGAGGTATTTTGGTTTTCTTTCAAAGTCGTACACTCAACAATTCTCTTAACTTGTACAAAAGCATTTTCGGCAAAACCCAAATCTTGTTTCCTTTTTAATAGCCTCATGGTGATGTCGGTGATAAAAGCCTGCAAATTTGGTTTGGTCAATAAAACAATTACAACGATCTTTTTACGTTTTCTAACATTTCTGCTCGAGACGAATGATAATTTAAAGCCTTTTGAGAATGCACTATTATTCCATATTTCTCCTAACAGAGAGACTAGGAATCTTTTGGAGTCCTATTGATGACGAAAGACAAATTGGAGTCGAACAAGGAGTTAGAGTAGTTTTGAAGACTTATTGAAGACTTTTTGAAGACATTTTGGAGCCTGTTAGCGATTTCCAAGAGGTCTTCATGTTTTTTAAAAATAAGCTAGAAACAAGAACTCTATATAGTTGGCTCAGCGGGGCTGCCTACTTCCCGCTAGCCCGGAGGGCCTTCCCCCTTTCCACTGGGAGGGCGGATCTCCCCCCTTCCCACTGGGGCGAGGGGCGGGGCTCCCCCCTTCCCGCTGGCAGGGCGGGGCTCCCCCCTTCCCGCTGGCCGGGCAGGGCTCCCCCCTTCCCGCTGGCCGGGCAGGGCTCCCCCCTTCCCGCTGGCCGGTTGGGGCTCCCCCCCTTCCGACTGGCAGGGCGGGGTTCCCCCCTTCTCGCTGGCAGGGCGGGGCTCCCCCCTTCCCGCTGGCAGGGCGGGGCTCCCTCCTCCCCGCTAGCAGGGCGGGGCCCCCCCCTTCCCGCAGGCAGGGCGGGTCTCCCCCCTTCCCGATGGCAGGGTGGGGCTCCCCCCTTCCCGCTGGCAGTGCGGGGCTCCCCCCTACCACTGGCAGGGCGGGGCTCCCCCCTTCTCGCTGGCAGGACGGGGCTCCCCCTTACACCTGCCGGGCTGGGGTCCCCCTTCCCGGTGGCCGGGCGTGGATCCCTCCTTACCGCTGGCAGGGCTGGTCTTCCCCCTTCCCGCTGGCAGGGCGGGGCTCCCCCCTTCCCGGTGGCAGGGCGTGGCTCCTCCGTTCCTACTGTCACAGCTGGGTTCCCCTTAAAAAATCTAAAAAATAGTGATTATATTTTAGATACATTAATGTCTGGATTCTCTTAACGACCTCGGAATCAGAGTCACAGGCGACATCACACAAAGACAACAGCTTTTGACTGGCCAGGAGTCGAACTCTGGTCCATGAAACTTGTATGAACATTGACATACCACTTGGCCAAGTGGTTTGTCAATGTTCATACAAGTTTCCAGGACCTGGGTTCGACTTCCGGCCGGTCAGCAGTTGTCGTTGTGTCATTTCGCCTGGGGCTCTGATCCCGAGGTCGTTAAAAGAATCCAGACATTAATGGATCAAAAATATATAGCTTATTTGTATATGAAAAACTCGTCTAAATGAGCAAATCTTACCATATATATATATATATATATATATATATATATATATATATATACACATTTATATATATACACACACAAATATATATATATATATGTATATATATATATATATATATATATATATATATATATATATATATATTTACACACGAATATATATATATATATATATATATATATATATATAGATATATATATACACACGAATATTTATATACATATATATACACACACATATATATATACATACACACATATATATACATATATATATATATATATGGATTAATATCAACACAACATCGTGTTCAAATAGAAATAAATTTCTACCTCATACTTGGGATCGAACGCTTATATATATATATATATATATATATATATATATATATAGATAGATAGATAGATAGATAGATAGATAGATAGATACATTTTGACACTGAAATGGATAACGCGGATTCAAGCTGCCAACTAATCATAGAGAGTTCATCTGTAACATGACTGGTATGGAATGAACATCTTGGCACCCAATCTTCTTTGACTCTTACTATTCTCTCCCTCTTTCACCCCTTCTCGCTCTCACACCTTCTCACTCTCACCCCTTCTTGCTCTTAACCCTTCGCGCTCTCACCACCCTCAGACTTTTCACCCCTCTCTCTCTCTCTCTCTCTCTCTCTCTCTCTCTCTCTCTCTCTCTCTCTCTCTCTCTCTCTCTCCATAATAAATGATAAAACTCAATTTCAAAATAAATATCATCTTGTAAAACATTACAAGCTCCAATCTCTAGAGACATGATGTTCGTGAAGTGAATCTCTATCTCACTAAGAGTTGGAATTGTTGAAAGTCAAACAAGCAAAAATGGAACGGTTACATGATTTCGGTAGGTTTGGATAAATGGATAAATTCCAGGAATTTAGAAGGTAAGAACTAATTACGTTTAATAAATCCAAAGAAATATCTTGCAATCCCAATTTATAAAAGGGCTCAGTGCGCGGGCCAATACTCACCTCGACAGAACTCTATCAAAATTTACGTTTTGGCCAATTATTATTATTATTATTA
>NC_090735.1:17066000-17073500 GCF_036898095.1 Palaemon carinicauda
GAGGATGCCTTTGATCGAAGGCATTAGAAAGGGTGCTTTGGGTAACAGACCCCTTAATGTAGTTATAACAGTGTGAAGATCATTACATAAACAGTTATTTATTTTAATAATTTTTCCCCTTTGACATTGTATTTTCTATCTTATACAACCTAATAAAATTATTATATTTACCTTCTTTATATTTCTTGTCGACACACGTCCTGCAGTATCCTCATCCTTCCGTGATAATTCACACGGACGCCTCGGATTAAGTTTGCGAGGGATATTCCCCTTTCAAGAAAAAACAGGGTCACTGGTCAGCCACATTTTGGAAATTTCCTTCTGCATCTGATGTCAGCTTATCGAAACAAAGACAATACCATCACTAGATACATATGAAACGATACAGATAAGAGAGCGGGCCCACCACCAAAATAGTTCAAACACCATAAATCCAATCGGCTGACTGGCCCTCCGACAATCTACCTCACTAACAACAACACCACGTGATCTAACGTCACGGTGACGTCACGTAAACAACTCGTTTCTTCACTAAAGGCCCAAATGCATTGTCAATCACGATTGTACATTTGTGTATGCGCAAGCATATCCTTTGTGAGTGGGCATGATTGAGTTTATTTCAAACACTTATCATGCCTTCTCACAAAGGATATGGTTGCACAAACACAGATATTGTAAAATCATGATTGACAGTGTATTTGGACCTTTATTATCACTGTATTGTCTATTTACTTATTATAAACAAGTAACTTAATCTCTCTCTCTCTCTCTCTCTCTCTCTCTCTCTCTCTCTCTCTCTCTCTCTCTCTCTATATATATATATATATATATATATATATATATATATATATATATATATATATATATATATTTATATTTATATTTATATATCCACCCTTCAGAATAATACTGAACTTATACACTTAATAATCTTTCAACTATAATACTGTTCTATTCTAAATATTCTTACTTAAACTGATCAAAATATGTACTCTAATTAATCACAACCTGCGCATACGAATGATTTCCTGTAATCTTAGGTTTGTAGTGGCCAATGTGGTAACCCCTGAATAATGAACGCCAGACTGGGGTTCGAGTCCCGCTCAAACTTGTTAAGGAGCGTCCACACTAGCGACAAAACATGTCGACAACACTGTGTACAACTTTGTACGTAACATGTTGTTAGACTGTTGACGAAACATTGTTGTCGAGATGTTGGTAGAGATTTATTGGTGATATGTTGGCAACCCTGGTGTGGACGAGTCGATGTGGTTGGAGATACCCGGACAGACACACAAGTCTCTAGAATAGTGGTTCTTAACCTGTGTTCGATCGAACCCCAGGGGTTCGGTGAGTCAGTCTCAGGGGTTCGGCGGAGGTAACACAACACAAATGTTATGAGTGGCACTTGCCAAGGTTAAGCCGCAAATTTCTGAAATTGTCTCTGAAAGGCATCAGCAAAAGTCAGATTGATTTGCAATAAGTATTCATTATCTTTTTGCTCTTGTGTGAAGTTCCTATAGTGATTCTGTGTGCATATTGTGCACTAGTACAATATATACCTGTCTTGAATTTGAAATATATGCTGATATATTTAGATGTAACTTTCTTTTTCTTTTCCTATTTATTCTGTTTACCTATATTATATAAATATTTCCAACTATGAAGGGTTCGATACTTTCTTTTTATTTTCCTCTTTATTCTGTTTACCTATTTTATATATATATATATATATATATATATATATATATATATATATATATATATATATATATATATATTCCCAACTATGAAGGGTTCGATGAGTGTACATATGACACTTGCGGGGTTCAGTACCTCCAACAAGGTTTAGAACCACTGCTCTAGAATGAGGTTTGGACGGCTTCACCAAGTTGACGCGTGTTGCCAATATGTTGCCAGACATTGTAGCAAAGTTTCATACATTGTTGTCGATATGTGTACCGATGTTGACTGTAAGGTTTCCAACGTTGTTGTTGATATGTCGGTAGACACGATGTTGCCAGTGTGGACGCACCTTTAGTTTCTTTGGTCGCTGCAACTTCACCATCGTTGTGAGCTAAGGATGTGGGGTTTGTGGGAGCCTATAGGTCAATCTGCTGAGTCATCAGCAGCCATTGCCTGGCCCTCCATGGTCCTAGCTTAGGTGGAGAGGGGCTTGGGCGCTGATCATATGTATATATGGTCAGTCTCTAGGGCATTATCCTGCTCGTTAGTGCAATGCCACTGTTCCTTGCCTCTGCCATTCATGGGTGGCATTTGAACCTTTAAACTCTTAAATTGAATTAATCTTTCAATTTCCATTGAAAGTTTATACTTTCTCTTTTAACAAGTGCTCGTAGTTTAATTACTTTCTTTTTCGAGTGATATGAAAAATTCTATATCCTCAAACATTTTATCATAAACTGATTGTGAAATTAGATATTCACTTTCAACTTTTAAAGACATATTGCGCGAGTTTGTTTTTATTGTTCTGTATTTTTTTACGAATAAACTTTCATTAAAGAGTATTATTATTGCAATTATTATTATCCTTTTTTTGAAAGTTTGGTGAACTAATCTCTCTTGGGGAGTGCGAAAAGCATCCCCAAACCATTTCCATCTAACACTCACCATGATCTTATACACATACAGCACTTATGTAATCTCTTTTATAGTTTCAAATGGCACTTGAATAATCTCTCTTATAATTTCATGTATATGATTATTATTATTATTATTATTATTATTATTATTATTATTATTAGTTGCTAAGCTATAACCCTATTTGGAAAAACAGGATGTTATAAGCCCAGGGGCTCAAACAGGGAAAATAGCCCAGTGAGGAAAGGAAAAGGGAAAATAAAATATTCTATATGATACTATATAACCCGTCAAAGGATTTATCAAAATTTTACCCTTTCTGCTTATTCTAAAATCAACCTTGGTCAAAAGTAAACAAGCCAATGTATACATGAAAATTGGAAAAAATAGATGAACGAATGTTAAGCGTATGGCATATCGTTTTACCCGCTCCATACTGGGCTATGGGACGGCTCGCATCGTATCGAAATAAACAATTTTTCAAATTCCATATCGTATCACCAGGACGACAAATATTTCTGCTTTCGATTGACGATTCGTTCATTTCGTTTTAACTAAAACGGCCAAACAAATTTTTGTTTGTTTTGTAAATATTCTTGTTTTCTTTTCATTATTCATATCTGCCATTGCACGTTGTTTATGGAAGTTAGAAATATAATACATTATTATTATTATTATTATTATTATTATTATTATTATTATTATTATTATTATTATTGCGTGCTAAGCTACAACCCTAATTGGAAAAACAAGATGTTATAAGCCCATAGTCACAACTGAGAAAATATCCCAGTGAGCAAAGGAAATGAGAAAATAAATACACTACCAGAGAACGTAATTATCAACTAAAATCAAATATCTTAAGAATAGTAACAAAATTAGAATGAGAAGGACGCTCAAAAATCAAAACATTGTTCTCTAGTCTTGGGTAGTACCATAGCCTCTGTACTATGGTTTTCCACTTTCTTGGTGTAGAGTTCTGCTTGAGGGTAATTGGGCACACTAATTAATCTTAGTTCCCTTTCTCTTGTTTTTTCAATTTTTTTGAGTTTTTAGAGTTTATAGATGAAAGATCTATTTTAATGTTGTTACTGTTCTTAGAATGTTTTAAATGTTTTATAGTAATAGTTAATTGATTCTTTTTTAGTTGTCTTATTGCTTTATTTCCTTTCCTCACTGGGCTATTTTTCCTTGCTGGGGCCCTTGAGCTTGTAGCATCTTGCTTTTCCAACTAGGCTTGTAGCTTTGCTGGTAATAATAATAATAATAATAATAATAATAATAATAATAATAATAATAATAATAATAATAATAATAATAATAACAGAAGCACATCAAGAACACCATCCAATGGAATTAAATAACTATGATAATTGCTCTTGTTTTTTTTTTTTTTTTTTTTTTTTTTTTTAAACAAGGCTAACTATACTCTTCAATATAGTGGACCAAATAACTTTATTAATCATCCAAAACATCAAAAATTTAGAAACAAATAAAAAAATCTAAAATATTTAACCGACAGTTATAACAAAGTATTGTTTATGTTGACTAAAACGTCCTTGGAATTATGTTTCCCTCTTGGGGATTCCCACGTTAAATTTTAAAAGCATAAGGCTATTTATTTCATTCGTTTCTGTCGATAACAATTGGGGAATTATTTTCATTACAAATTGTTCTATTTTATAGAATTTCTGAGTA
The DNA here is from genome assembly GCF_036898095.1 of Palaemon carinicauda. NCBI lineage: Eukaryota > Metazoa > Arthropoda > Malacostraca > Decapoda > Palaemonidae > Palaemon > Palaemon carinicauda. The sequence continues at coordinate 17,070,300 of NC_090735.1, forward strand.
AATATAATAATATTATTGTACCAAAAAAGTTCCGCTTCAAGTAATAGGAATTTGATATCAAATTGTATTAGATATTATCTAGATATGTTTGCGATTTATGAACCTTTCGCTATTTTTTTTATTTTGTAACCATTTTACATAAATAAGAAGTCTATACTGAAATGACATTGGAATATTCGTATTCTTTTATTTTTTTTAATTGTAAAATAGTTCCTGAAATTGTTAAATTTCCTATTTTTCTAAATACATCCATTACCTTTTTGGTTTTCTGTTTTTCGATCCTTTTGATCTTATTTTTATTAATATTTCAAGCTTCTCTAACTTATGATTGCTCCAGTTTTCAGAATCAATTTGTTTATATATAGTCTTTAGACACACACACATATACACACACACACACACACACACATATATATATATATATATATATATATATATATATATATATATATATATATATGTCTATATATATACATATATAATATATATGTATATATATATATATATATGTCTATATATACATATATAATATATATATATATATATATATATATATATATATATATAAAGATGGGGGGGAGACAGAGGGAGAGGAAGAGGGCATGGAGAAAGTAATAGTCGATTTGACACACTCACAACCACGTTTTTCTCTATCACAATCAGGTCGAAAATTTCATATCTTTTTCATCGTCACTCTGTGCAACAGTATAAGTAAAGTAATAAATTTGAAGCGCAAAGATTAATCCTTCATTCTGATGAAAGAAAATCCCAAGTAATCCCAGGAACAAAGACACGAGAAGAAAAGTAGTGAAACTGAGAAAGTTTCAACGTCCCTAGGGAAGAAGCCACTGCCAGCTAACTTTGTCTCAGGAGAAAGCGAACGAGCATATAATGTTGTTGTAATAGGCCTTAGGGGACGTGGCGGAATATTTGTATAACCCAAACGCTAACCTTCCCAGACTCAAAAAGAGGGACCCTTGTCAGTATTATTTGGTCTCGCCCTACGTTAAAGGAAATGGATTGGTCTCCAAGATGGTCAAATGGATGCCTTTTGTTTTTTCATGTCCGTTATTGCCCGCCCACGCACACATCCGTTCATTTGTTTTTATTGATCTATAAACATTAAAGTATATGCAGATAGATAACCGTATACTATACATATCTTACCGAAGATATATACCTGCTTTATTTTTCCTAATATAAAGTTATGAAAGAATGAATTTTAGTTGAAATATTTGCAAGAAAAAGAATTAATTTATTATATCCTCTTGTCAACAAGTCCCACTCTTCACCTCATGGAATAATAATAATAATAATAATAATAATAATAATGATACATTCAGTTTTCTATTTACATCAGGTATTATTATTATTATCATTATTATTATTATTATTATTATTATTATTATTAACAGGTCCCACTAGTCACCTCAAGGAAAGCTACAGTATACCAGTATACTATTGTCTAAGCGGAAAAGATCACTATACTAACAAACACTAATTGACTAATCTTTACATAATTGTTTTTTTTTTTCTTTGTACTTTGATTATGATTGGAAATGACCAAAATGTATTTAGGAACGTAAGTATTCGAATGCTTTTCTTTTCATCATTGCTCTGATACCAAAGTAGGTTTAAAAGTTGAAAGGCCACTCATGAATGGCAGAGGCAAGGGACAGTGACATGCCCTATCAAGCAGGACAATGCCCTAGAGACTGACCATGTATTCATATGATCAGCGTCCAAGCCACCTAAGCAAGGACCAAGGAGGGCCAGGCAATGGCCGCGGATGACTCAGCAGATAGACCTATAGGCTCCCCAGGATGGTGAGGTGGCAACGACCAAAGAAACTAACGACTTGTAGCGGGATTCGAACCCCAGTCTGGCGTTCACCAGTCAGGGACGTTACCACATCAGCCGCCACTTTTTTTACGCTTCAAATGCGTATATTAAGAACCTACTGATTACTTATATAGAACACACTTACTTGCTTTACTTTGATGGCTGCTTTTCCGGTCCCATGCAGCAGGGGAACCAACTCCACTCTCTACAGGACTTCCACTGTCGTTTTACCTTGTTCGTTCAGAGTATTTAACGTTTCATATCGCGTATTGTTCATTTACTGTTAAATCGTCACTGTTGCAAAAAAAGATACTAGTGTTTGTTCCAGGAGGTTTGTAGATTGTTTCAAACGATATTTTTTCTGTTTTATGGTGTAAATTTTATTTCTATATATTCAAAGCTTGCTACACTAGTTCTTTTCAACCTTCTGAGGTTTGAGTAGTTTTTATGAATAATGAGTCCGACACCCCCACCAGACCTACCTTCTCTCGGTATGTGAAAGAAGGCATGTGTAGGGGCTGTCATTTCAGTGATCTTTGCCTTGTCCAAGTTATCTAACCATGTTTCAGATAATGCTAGCATATCTAAATATTTCTCGTTTATCAATTGCAATTTTTTTTCAAGATGTCCATACCTGTGACAGTGGTAGCAGGTGATCACGTGGTACCTATCACGTATGTTATAAATACCCCATCGTAACGAAACTTTGTCCCCATTATCATGGATAGCCCTACGAACATCAGGATCACATTTCAGCACATGGTGGGTGGTGTCCCCCTCACCCCCGAGGCATTTTTCTTCAGGACTACACTTATCTTCTCTTCTATATTTTGGATTTGGTCCAGGCAGCAATTTCTTTGAATCAAAGCATTTACTACATCATCTTCATCCTTGTACACATTGCATATCATTATTTATGGTTTTAGTTTTCCGATTTTTCTTGTTTGAGTGTCAGCCACCAACGACTGAATTTTGTTCGCCACCTCTTCTATGATCGTATTGTTTGCAAAGTTTACATTTCCATTCGTAGTTGAACTCGTGTTAAGTATAGGAATGTCTTTAAGTGCTTGTTCAACCTCGAGTTTTCTTTCAGTAATTTTAGTTGTATTAGTTGATTTAAATATCAACAGATTTTTTTCCTTAACTTTGTTAGCAAATGTCGGTTTCTCCGATTTTGGGTCTATCAATGTTTGAATTGTTGCTTTAATTGATTCTATATTCATGGCAAGGGTGTCAAATTTCTCAGTGAGGTCGGTGGTCTGGGTGGAATTTGCTACGTCTGCGCTAAGGTCCGCAAGTTGGTTTTCCAATTCATCTATTTTCGCATCTTGTTCGTTGAGGGCCAGATCTCTCACGTTC
>NC_090735.1:17083500-17103500 GCF_036898095.1 Palaemon carinicauda
TTCATATTATCTCATGTTAGCAACAGCTTTTAAGTGGAAATACTGTATATAGGCAAGCATATTGAAAGAAACCAGTGTAATATCTTTTTCCTAACTCAAACTATTTAAAGGTAAAAGGTCTTATTTTTCGCATATATTGGATTAAATAAAATTGTAATGCTAACAAAAACATACAAAATTTACACTATTCTACGATATGTGGAATATAAGTAGATGAGAGAGAGAGAGAGAGAGAGAGAGAGAGAGAGAGAGAGAGAATCAATCAATTCAATAGTGTATTTTAGCATAGAATTTGTTTTGCTAAAATTGTAATACAAACCAAACACAAAATTTACACTATTTTATAATATTGTATAGAATATAAGCAAATGAGAGAGAGAGAGAGAGAGAGAGAGGGGAGAGAGAGAGAGAGAGAGAGAGAGAGGGGCCAATCAGTCTCCATAATGTATTCCAATATACATTTTGTTTCCTGAATCACATGTAATCAAAGGTAAATTAAAACTTTCACAGATAAAAGTAGAAAATAATACCATAGATTTTTTTTGTGAAATAGCCTAACAAACGCGTTGTAATCAACTTAGAATTACTGATAGGTCTTTGATAGGCATTATTGGGCCTAACAGGAAACCTGTAACCAAATAATCAGTTGTATTTTATCATAATTAAACCAATTTGATCAGGTTATTTACTCATCGCTGCAAACGGAATTTCCAGGAATTATGGGAAATAATGACATCAAATTTCCGATATGGGGAATTAAGTCAAAATAATTCCACAAATTGCTTCAAATATTTCATATAGGAAGTGGGTTATATTAAAGAGAAAAATAGCGGGAAATTTAATTCGTGGTTTTTGCCATTTGTCAGAATAAATGCTTTTTTGTGTTCATGGGAGTTTGTGTTCAAGAGATTATATTACATAATTTCTGTATTATCGATATCAATAGGATTGTTATATAATAACGATTGCTCAAAGCACCGAGCGTTGAGTTACTTCCGAATATATTGCAAATGGGAAATTTATTTTGATATTCCAAAATTGAATTTTATAAAGTTACTGATAATGGAAGATAATTTCTCTCTCTCTCTCTCTCTCTCTCTCTCTCTCTCTCTCTCTCTCATGCAATGAATCTCGAAAGACTAAAAAAATAAACACTAAAGAAATAAAGCTATTGATTTCTATTAAGAGAAAAAATTATTCAAATCTCTCTCTCTCTCTCTCTCTCTCTCTCTCTCTCTCTCTCTCTCTCTTTTACACACACACATCCAATGGGTCTCGAAAGACTAAGAAAATAAACACTGAAGAAATAAAGCTATTGATTTCTATTAAGAGAAAGAATTATTCAAATCTCTCTCTCTCTCTCTCTCTCTCTCTCTCTCTCTCTCTCTCTCGTTCCAACGAGTCTCGGAGGACAAAGATAGTAAATACTAACGAAACAGTTTATAATTTCGATGAAAAAAAAAAGTTAATCACATCTTCGTTCTAAAGGACAAAAAAAAAAAAAAAAAACGCGCAGTAAAAGCCCTACAATACACATTTTTCTAGTCTTCTATATAAGAATTACTATTACAATTATTGATGTGATAATGTCATTTCTGTGACGAGTTTTAATACAGTACCACGAGCTCTTGCTGGTCTGGTCATGTATGGGCTAAGATGCTCTTGCCTTTTGAGGATTGTTACCCTTGACGTATATATATATATATATATATATATATATCCCTCCAATATGCACTTATGAACTCCCTAAGGGAGATTACTTCACCAAACGTTCAGCTGGCCTCCACAAGGCACTAGAAGAGTTAGAAGACCCCCGCCTACATGGCTGGGGACTAAGAAGAGCGAAGTAGGAGGTGATGAATGGAGAGGTATTGAATTAAAAGCTCAAGATAGTGACGACTGGTGAAATCTAACCGAGGCCCTTTGCGTCAATAGGCGTAGGAGGAGATAAAGATGATGAATATCTTAACTAAATAGCTCATACTTAGATACAACACCTCCCTAGTTATAGACACATATACATACATACATACATACATACATACATACATACATACATATAAAATCATGTGTGTATAAGTCTATACATATGTATAAATATTTAAATATACTGAATATCTTTATATTTATACATCTCTCTCTCTCTCTCTCTCTCTCTCTCTCTCTCTCTATATATATATATATATATATATATGTATATATGTGTGTGTGTGTTTATACATATATAGTATACACATGCATATAGATATATTTCTCTGGGGTGACAACAATATGCTCCTGACATCAAATTCGTATTTTCAAAAAATTCAAGTAAAAAAAAAAAAAACAAGAATTCGTGTCGATATCAATAAAGAAGAGTTCGACCAAGCTCAATCTTGTTAGCAACTCCGGGAAAGTAATGATAGCAAAAATGCTTAGCATAATGAAAGGCAACACTTAAGGAACTAATGAATCACGATTTTGTCCAAAATTGCATTGTGCATCAGTCATTAATTTTTCTGAATAATTATATCTGAATATGTCGTTATCAACGTCCTCATTATTATCATCTTATCATCATCACCGTTATAATTATGGTCATCATTGTACTTACTTCAGAATTTCATTTAAAGGGGTTAGTTGTTAAAAACAAATATTAAAGATCCAAAATACAGGGTCAGGTAAAATGATCTGACACATTTGTAGGTTTAATAAAAGGCAAATAAAGTAAAGAAACAAAAAAAGTGTTTCTATTTTTGAAAATTACATATAATGCCATTCTGTTTCATTATGTTTTAAAAATTAAATCAGCCAAATGGGATCCATTAGTGTCCACACACTGTCGAAGGCGTTCACGAATGTTAGATCATTTTGTCTGACCCTATATATGATGTCATGGGGTCTTAAATCATTGGTTTATGCTATAATTTACTCTACTGTGTTTCTGGATTAATTCTTGAGAAAGAAGATAGACATAGGCAACATCGAGAAAAAGATTGAGCTCAGAGGATAAGATTTTATCATATGCCTAAGGCCTTTTGAACGAGAATAGTTGGGGAACTTATTCACACCTTATTCAATGAGTGATGAAGAATTAAGACTATTAGAGGAAAGGAAGTAGAAGTAAAGGTACTTCATTTGTAAAAAAGAAAAAAAAAAGAAATCCTAAAATTTAATGAATGACATATTACTTTTTGTAAAAGATATGTTAATATTGAGTGAAAAACTGCAGTTTTTTGTAAAAAGTTTTTAAAGAAAATATGTTCAAACTGAGTTAATAATAGGGCATTTTTAAAACATTCTTAAAAATGAGTAGGAATACAACTTTTGTAAAAAAAAAAAAAAAAGAAACAAAATTACTGAAAGACAGACCCCTTTTTGTAAAAAAATTCTTTAAAATGATTGATAACCTGAACCCACTTTGTAATAAAATTTCTTAAAATCAAATAAAACACAGAACCTTGAACCTTTTTAGTAAAAATATCATAAACTTAATGAAAAAAACTGAACACTATTTGTACAAAAAAAATCTTAATATCGAATTAAAACAGAAATCCTTTTGTAAAAATGAACTTAAAACTAGTTGAACCTCAAAATTGCCGTTATTCGTCTGCTTGTAATCATCTAATGGGAATAAGATACAAAAAAAAATAAAATGAATATTTTTTCGCTATAATATATAATTATTTAAACCATCTAATTTTCATAACTGTTTCCATTCTCACCGAATCGCGTCAAAAAATAAGCACTAGAATTATCGAAAGAGATAAATATATTATATAATAACTTTTTTTTTCCTCTCCAATATTCTATTCAGGACCAAACATACAAAAGTCCATTTATGATTTGATAATTTGGGAATGAAGCAATATTGAGGCCAATATTGGATTATATGCAAATTACTACTCCCTCTGGGAGATTGAAAATGCGATTTCTATACATTTTAGTTACATTAAAAAAAGGATTTAATTTCTATGAAATTATTTTTGCCAGTTGATAATGAGTAGAAAAACTTTTATAGAGTTCTCGAAATCAATGCTATCTATTAGCAAATCAGTAATTGAAGTCGCATTGAAATTGCATTGAAATTGCATTGTAATTGCATTGAAATTGCAATTGAAATTGCATAGAAATTATATTGCAATTACTTGAAATTGCATAGAAATTATATAGAAATTGCAATGAAATTACATTGAAATTGCATTGAAATTACATTGAAATGGCATAGAAATTACATTGAAATTACATCGAATTGCATAGAAATTACAATGAAATTACATTGAAATTGCATAGAAATTACATTGAAATTACATTGAAATTGCATTGAAATGGCACAATGGATGCGGGTAATTTCTTTTGGTTATTATTGGTTGATGCTTTGACATTATTTGGAAGCATACGAATCAAAGGAATTCAAGAGGTATCAACCATATGATTCTCACTAAGTCTTTTAGGATTTCCTAATCCACACCAGGCTCCAACCAACCTTAGTCGATTAGCTATCAGGAAGGGACGAAAGGTTTCTAATGTGTTGATATATATATATATATATATATGTATATATACATATATATGTATATATATACATATATATATATATATATATATAGTATATATGTATATATATATATATACATATATATATATATATATATGTGTTGTGTGTGTGTGTATGTATATACAGTATATATGTATTTATATAATCATATATATGTGTGTGTGTTTGTACGTATATATATATATATATATATGTATGTATAATATATACATATATATATATATATAGAGAGAGAGAGAGAGAGAGAGAGAGAGAAGGAGGGAGTAGAGAGAGAGAGAGATGAGAGAGAGAGAGAAGACAAAAACGCTCAAACTTAATCCCCCATCTAGGCCAGGAAAGATGATACCAAGAAAAACGAAGGAAACGATACATTTGCCTAGGAAAGAAAAGTATGTTATTAGAGTCCAGAGAACAGAAGCTGGAAAAAAAATTCCCAGCTAGGGAGTACAGATAGAGAACCGGTAATATTACCGTGTGCGTCGACTTCATAGTGTGTGCGCGGGTTTGCTGGTCTCACGATCGTTACAAGACTGACAGAGAAGTAAGAGTTGTTCCTATAAATGAAATGAACAATGACCGAATTAGGACGTACTGTATGAAACAGAGAAGGAGAAGATACAGAAGCGTACGAAAGAAGTACCTCTAGTGTGAGATAGGGTTCCATATGTGGACGATGAACTTTAACAAATAGTTATTATTATTATTATTATTATTATTATTATTATTATTATTATTATTATTATTATTATTATTATTATTATTATTATTATTACTAGCTTAACTACAACCCTGGTCAGAGAAGCGGAATGTTATAAGCCCAAGGTCTCCTACTGGGAAAAATGGCCCAGTGAGGAAAGGAAACAAATAAACTATACGAAAAGTAATGAACAATTAAAAGAGAATATTTAAGAACAGCCACAACGTTGAAACATATGTACCAACCGTGTGTCACACAATTGTACATAATTATTTTGTATATATTATGCTTGTATTTGCGCTCTTCCCTCGCACTAAAAGAACCTGAATGATCATGTCTCCCGTTTTGCTCTGTAACATTGTCTGTCTCTCGAACAGGTTATGTCCTGTTGCCTTGAGGTTTTGTATATAAAGGAGAGTGTTCCTTAATAAACAACTCAGTTGATTGCATCCTGCCTTTGAGTTCACAACCCTCTCTCGGCTCCGTCACATTGGTGAACCCGGAAGTCGACTCGCTCCCACCGCCTTCCACCCCCACCCCCTCGCCCCTTCATCGTTGGTACTATGACGGACTCTACGGCAGTTGGTGCTGTGGCCGCTCCATTCAAACTTTCATCGTTTACCAGCGGAGAGGCGTTTGCTTGGTTTCAGGCGCGCAGAAGTCCAGTTTCGTATCAGGGGCGTGACTCGCTCAACCACCAAAGCGGATTATGTTCTCGCGGCGATACCCGAGGACACCTTCCCAGAAATATCCGACTGGCTTTGTGAACAAGGAGACACCCCAATAGCGTATGACGCCCTCAAAACATACCTTCTGCAGCAGTACTCGCCGTCGCCAGCCGCCCGTATAGCAAAGCTTTTTCAGCTCTCGCAACAACCGTTGGGGGACCAAAGGGCTTCGCTTGCCTCAGGGAAATGAACAGTATCGCTCGCCTTCAACCTGCCGCAGACGGCTCTCCTCGTGAGGTGAACCTACTTCGTGCCCTTTGGATACGCCCGTTTACCCGAACCTGTACGAGCTTCCATACCCGATGTCGATAATTTACCCATAAAGGACTTGATGACCAAAGCCGACGCCCTTATGGACAGCCACTTCAAGACCTCCATCAACGCCTCCACCCCTGACGACGAGGATGCCTATTCAACGTCAACCGAAGCTGACATGAATGCCGTAGGACATACACGCCTACCCCGTGACGTGCCGAAGCGGCGACAAAGCCGCCCACCACCCACCAATCGCTCGCGCCCCAACGAACGACTTCTACAGCCACTTACTACCTCCCATCCGCCGCAGTTTTGCTACTACCACTTCAGATTCGGGGCAACCGCGAAGAAATGTGCCAAGGATTGTCAGTGGCCAAAAAACGTGTAAGTAGGCCATCGCTTGTGGCGGTGGCCTCCCGTGTTTCTAATCTTTTCTTTTTACAGGATGCAGGAAACGGGCATGCGATTTTTGGTAGACACGGGTGCTTGTCGTTCTCTTTGCCAAGGAAACTCTTCAAGGCACGACGTAGTCTGTCTACATCTGCCGACGTCCGCTTGGTAGCTGCCAACGGATCTGCGGATACCCACCTACGGTTACGAGAACCTCACATTATCGTTCGGAAACGGTAAATTCAATTGGAAGTTTCTCGTTGCTGACGTCACAATGCCAATGCTCGGTGCGGATTTCCTCTCTCATTTCCACCTTCTGGTCGATGTCGCCCACCGACGATTGGTCAACGCAGACTCGTACTTGTCGACAACCCTCTTCAACCCGCCCCCTCTAACCTCGCTCTCCACATCAGCGCACCCACAGATGCCTACGCCCACCTCCTCACGTCGTACCCGGAAGTTTTCCGTCCAGAACTTCGCCAAACGCCCACGGTTCCTGCCAAGCATGGTATTTATCACCATATCAAGACGACGGACCCCCAGTCCTTCGCAAAATTCAGACGTCTGGCACCGGAACGATTGGCAGCCGCCAAACAGACGTTCGCCAAAATGGAGGAAATGGGCCCTTTGCCAAAAGGCCTCCAGCCCATGGTCGTCACCCCTTACACATCGTTCTGAAGAAATACGGCTCCCTCCGTCCGTGCGGGGATTACAGGCGCCTGAACATGCAAACAGAACCGGATCACTACCCCCTCCCAAACATTGCCGATGTGACCTCCTACCTGCACAAAGCGAAGGTTTTCTCTACGCTCGACCTCTTGAAGGGGTATTATCAGGTGCCTATGAACCCAGAAGACATCCCCAAGACTGCCATCACCCTCCGTTTGGTACATACACCTTCAATTACTCCTGTTTTGGCCTTCGTAATGCTGGGGCAACGTTTCAACGTCTCATGGATGGCATCTTAGGGGACCTCCTTTCTGTGTATGTTATGTGGACCGACATACCTGTGTTCTCCTCCTCAAAAGAGGAACACCTCCGTCACCTGCACATCGTGCTCGACCGCCTGCAACAAAACGGCCTTGTAGTCCGGTACGACAAGTGTACCTTTGACGCCAACGAAGTGTCGTTTTTAGGGCACCGTATCACTCCTGAAGGAGTCCATCCCCTCCCTGAGAAGGTAGTAGCCGTTCAGAACTTCCCCGCGCCCTCGACCGTCAAAGCTCTGCAGGAATTCTTGTGCATGATCAACTATTATCACCGTTTTTCTGCCAGGCCATTGCCGCCACTCTTGCTCCCCTCTACGCCTCCCTCAAGGGCAAGCCAAAGGACCTGAAGTGGGGTCCCCTTCAAGAAGCAGCCTTCTGCAATGCAAAGGAAGGCCCTATCAACTGCTGGCGGCTCTCACTTTTCCTATCCCACACGCCCCCCTCCCTTCTCTCCACCGATGCCAGCGACGTCGCTATTGGTGCAGTACTCGAGCAGGTGGTCAAAGGCTCGCCCCGCCCATTGGCCTTCTTCAGCAGAAAACTGTCCAAGGCAGAATCGGGTTATTCTACCTTCGATCGAGAATTGCTGGCGGTGCACTTGGCTGTCCGTCACTTTCGCCATTTCTTAGAAGGTACGCCCTTCGTCATTCGCACAGACCACATGCCTCTGGTGCACGCCTTCACTCGACAGTCTGACGCCTGGTCCGCCCGTCAATGCCGACATCTCTCCGCCGTGGCTGAATACAATACGTCCCTGGGAAAAATGAATCCCGTTGCCGATGCCCTGTCAAGAAACACGTTGGCTGCCGTTCAACTGGGATTGGATTACAACGCCCTGGCTGAAGCCCAACGACAGGATCCAGAGTATCAAGCTTGTAGGACATCCTGCACGTCCCTCCGTTGGGAAGACTTTCCCCTCGAAGACTCCAACACCACCTTCCTCTGTGACGTCAGTACTGGTAGACCGCGACCTTGGATTCCTGCTCCCATGCGCCGACAGGTGTTTGATTTCCTTCACGCCTTTCCACATCCCTCGTGCCGTTCTACTGCACAGCTGCTGAAGGCAAAGTTCATTTGGCACGGCATTTCTAAGGATGCTAAGGATTGGGTCCGCGCCTGTGCTTCTTGCCAAACTTCCAAAGTACATCGACACACGGATTCAGGAGTGGGCACCTTTCCTCAACCTCAGCGTCGTTTCGCACACATTCACGTCGACATTGTAGGCCCCCTACCCACATCACAAGGACATCGTTACCTGTTTACCGTCATCGACCGCTCCACCTCGTTGGCCTGAAGCCATTCCCATGGAAACTGTAACGTCCGCCTCATGTACATCTGCCTTACTCTCTGAATGGATTTCAAGATTCGGTATCCCAGAGCATATTACTTCTGACAGGGGAACCACTTTCACCTCTCAATTGTGGACGTCATTAGCGAATCTCCTGGGCATCACCCTACATCAGACAACGGCCTACAACCCCCGCTGCCAATGGAATGGGTTGAACATTTTCATCGCACCCTCAAAGCAGCTTTGATGTCCCGCTGCAAGGATTGCAACGGGTTTACCTCAGCTTCCCCGGGTCCTCCTGGGACTAAGGACCACTCCTAAAGACGCCCTCGACATCTCGGCCCGCTGAAATGGTGTATGGCGACCCGTTGGTCGTCCCTGCCGAATTTTTTCCTTCTACAACCTCCTCCGACGATCTCCAGTACATACGTCACGTCGTGGGAAAATTTACTCTGTGCCGCCAGAGTTACAAGCCCCCAGCGAAGCATCACATACCAACGGACTTGCACTCTGCAAACGCACGTCTTCCTGCGCAACGACACCAGCAAGCCACCACTAACGCCCCCTTACACGGGCCCCTTTCCTTGTGGTCCGACGCAGTCCGAAAGCATTCCTCCTAAACATTCGGGGCAAAGAAGACTGGGTCTCCATTGATCGTCTAAAAACCTGCTTATCTTCTGCCAGATGACCCCGCCTATAGTTCGCCTCTCTAGATCAGGGCGCCCCTATTTAACATGTACAGTATGTCATTTTTAGGGGGGGAGCCATGTACCAACCGTGTGTCACACAATTGTACATAATTATTTTGTATATATTATGCTTGTATCTGCGCTCTTCCCTCGCACTAAAAAGAACCTGAATGATCATGTCTCCGTTTTGCTCTGTAACATTGTCTGTCTCTCGAACAGGTTATGTCCTGTTGCCTTGAGGTTTTGTATATAAAGGAGAGTGTTCCTTAATAAACAACTCAGTTGATTGCATCCTGCCTTTGAGTTCACAACCCTCTCTCGGCTCCGTCACACATATCTTTCATATATAAACTATAAAAAAGAGACTTATATCAGCCTGTTCAACATAAAAACATTTGCTGCAAGGTTGAACTACCCCGATTAGGAAAGACCATTCCACAACTTGGTAACAGCTGGAATAAAACTTGTAGAGGACTGCGTAGTATTGAATTTCATGCTGGAGAAGGCATGACTATTACAATAAACGAGATGAAAACCCGAATTTGCGGTATATAAACAAGGCACTCAGTTTATTCATCCTTTTTTTAGGGGTGTGGAAGGTGGGTAGTCTATATATACCTATCTATTTCAGCATTTTAACCTCTTTAAAAGATGTAAAAATAAACTTCTTCATCATCTCCTCCTACGCCTATTGACGCAAAGGCCTCGGTTAGATTTCGCCTGTCGTCTCTATCTTGAGCTTTTATATCACTACTTTCCCATTCATCATCTCATACTTCGCAATGTAGGGCCTGGGTCTTCCAACTCTTCTAATGCCTTGTGGGGTCCAGTTGAGCGTTCACCAAAGTTCACCAAAATCAAACTTAGTCACCCAAAATATTTGTAAAAGTGAATTGTTCCGTGATACATCTTCAGAAATAACAGAGAAGAAACTTGGAAAGGGTAACATTGAAGGTTGTGAATGAAACTAATATGAATAAACTCACAAGATCAGAGTAAAGGGATGTGGATTGCTTGGTTGTATTAAGAAATAAAAAATATTTAATCAAATGGAAAGCTATTTTCATTCTAGATTATTTTTCTTTTACAGGCTAGATGATGATTAATGCTTACTAATTGAGAATAATTTGTATCACAGAGAGGTTTAAGGAAAACATTATAAGTATTTATGCTGCATATCATTATGAAATTAAATTTAATAAGTCACTCCGTATATAGAATAAATTTCAGGAAAGCCGTTCAATCGAATGAATACAATAAAGTAAGGAAAATATAGATAATTACCTGAAATAAACCAAAGAAATTTAAAACAATAGAATTTGAGTTAAACTATAAAGAATAAACTTTGCATTTTTCCAGTTTTGGAAATAAAGTTATTTTGATTTTTGCTTTTGGTTAGAGTTGATAAGGGAATATTGCACCACCCATGTCACTATTTCAATAAAGCTTACTGAACATCATAACGTTTCTCTGTTTCGAAATTCATAGGAAAAAAAAGTATGCCAAAATATTTTTGCAATTCAATAAGATAAAAGCCTAGTTTCATTTTTTTTATTACACTATTGCACATATCAAAACTACATCCGTTATGAAATGTATAAAAATTTCAACCTATAATTTTTACTTAGAAAAAGAACTTTATCTAATGATTATTAACTTAATAGTATTGAAGTGCTGCTTCTCTCTCTCTCTCTCTCTCTCTCCTCCTCTCTCTCTCTCTCTCTCTCTCTCTTATTACACTATTGCATATATCAAAACTACATTAGTTATGAAATATATAAAATTTTCCACCTATAATGTTTACTAAGAAAAAGAACTTTCTCCTATGATTAAAAACTTAACAATATTAAAGTGCCGCTTCTCTCTCTCTCTCTCTCCCTCTCTCTCTCTCTCTCTCTCTCTCTCTTATTACACTATTGCATATATCAAAACTACATTAGTTATGAAATATATAAAATTTTCACCTATAATGTTTACTAAGAAAAAGAACTTTCTCCTATGATTAAAAACTTAACAATATTAAAGTGCCGCTTCTCTCTCTCTCTCCTCTCTCTCTCTCTCCTCTCTCTCTCTCTCTCTCTTATTACCACTATTGCATATATCAAAAACTACATTAGTTATGAAATATATAAAATTTTCACCTATAATGTTTACTAAGAAAAAGAACTTTCTCCTATGATTAAAAACTTAACAATATTAAAGTGCCGCTTTCTCTCTCTCTCTCTCTCTCTCATCTCTCTCTCTCTCTCTCTTTATTACACTATTGCATATATCAAAATTACATTAGTTATGAAATATATAAAATTTTCACCTATAATGTTTACTAAGAAAAAGAACTTTCTCCTATGATTAAAAACTTAACAATATTAAAGTGCCGCTTCTCTCTCTCTCTCTCTCTCTCTCTCTCTCTCTCTCTCTCTCTCTCTCTCTCAAAATCCCAAAAAGGTATTTAGTGGGTAGAAGGAGGTGGACGGGGTATAACTATATATTCCAGCATTTTTAACCTCTTTAAAAGAAGTTACAATCAACTTAGCCACCCAAAACATTGATAAACGTGAATTGTTCCGTGATACATCTTCAGAAATAACAGAAGAAACTTTTGGAGAGGGTAACATTGAAGGTTCTGAATGAAACTTATATGAATACAACTCACAAGATTAGAGTAAAGAGATGCAGATTTCTAGGCAGTATTAAGAAGTAGAAATATTATTTAATTAAATGGAAAGCTATTTTCATTCTAGATTAGTTTTCTTTTATAACATGATGATGATTAATGCTTTATTAATTGTGAATGGTGGGCAGTACAGGAAGGCATAAAGAAAACATTACAAATATTTTTTATGCATATCATTATGAAATTAAATATCGTATCCCTCCCCTAATTTGAATACTTTTCAGGAAAGCAGTTCAATCGAATCATTACAATAAAGTAAGGAAAATATAGATAATTACTGAAATAAACCAAAGAAATTTAAAACAATAGAATTTGAGTAAAACTATAAAGAATAAAGTTATTTTGATTTTTGCTTTTGGTTAGAGTTGATAAGGGAATATTGCACCACCCATGTCACTATTTCAATAAAGCTTACTGAACATCATAACGTTTCTCTGTTTCGAAATTCATAGGAAAAAAGTATGCCAAAATATTTTTGCAATTCAATAAGATAAAAGCCTAGTTTCATTTTTTTATTACACTATTGCACATATCAAAACTACATCCGTTATGAAATGTATAAAAATTTCACCTATAATTTTCACTAAGAAAAAGAACTTTATCTAATGATTATTAACTTAATAATATTAAAGTGCAGCTTCTCTCTCTCTCTCTCTCTCTCTCTCTCTCATCTCTCTCTCTCTCTCTCTTAGCATACTATTGCACATATCAAAACTACATCCATTATGAAATATATAAAGATTTCACCTATAATTTTTACAATGGAATAGAACTTTATCTTATGATTGTTAACTTAATAACATTGAAGTACAGATTATCTCTCTCTCTCTCTCTCTCTCTCCTCTCTCTCTCTCTCTCTCTCTCTCTCCAAATTTATTAATGATTAAGGTTCCGTTTCTCGTAGGCCAAGAAAAATATTTAGACCCATAGGTGGAGCGAGGGAGGTTGGGAGGGATTTATAGTCATTGGATTATAATTAAAAAGAATATGAAATTGGGACACTAATACTTAAGCTTCTGAAGGATTGTTAGTTTAGAGAGAGAGAGAGAGAGAGAGAGAGAGAGAGAGAGAGAGAGAGGGATGTTTCACTAAACCTATTCGATCAAGATAAAATAAACAATCTCTTTAACCGATTGAACTTTTCATTTTAAATTTATCCTCATTGAACAACAGTGAGTTGAACTTTAAATCTTATCAATACATTCTTAAAATAAGATTATAGAGACTTGACTCGTACCTTAAAATAAAATCATAAGTTTCTGCTCAATACTGTTGATTTCAATATAGTACACAGGCACTTAGTGGACCAGTACCTCATTAAAAAAAACACAAAATAACTTTTATAAAACATCAAATAAAAAAGACTCTTCGATTCAGTTTATTACACGGGCGCATATTGTACCAGTGCCTTATTGAAAAAAAAAATTACAAATAACTTTTTTTTAAAGCAAATAAAAAAAGACTCCTCCCACAGATGATTTTCAAACTGAGAATAATTGTCATTTTGAGAACGTGATCCTTCTGGGAGAAAAAAAGAAAGGGTTCGGCCAGTCTCGAAGATAATTGTTTTGTGATGAGCGGTAGATGATCTCTGCAGCTGGTGCCACCCAGGGATGCTGCTGCTGCTGCTGGGAGAAGCAGCTTTATCAGATTAAAACCGGTGGAAGTACGGATATGAGAGAGAGAGAGAGAGAGAGAGAGAGAGAGAGAGAGAGAGAGAGAATGTTAGGATTTAAAAATCGTACCTGGTTATAATTAAAAAGAGTGAAGGGGGCAAGAATAAGTAATTTATATCGAAAATGAAGAACGAGAGAGAGAGAGAGAGAGAGAGAGAGAGAGAGAGAGTAGTTGGGATTTGAAGATTGTATCCGATTAAAAAAAAGTGAAGGGAGCAAGAATCGTAATAACTTACATACAAAAAGAAGGATACGTGAAAGAGAGAGAGAGAGAGAGAGAGAGGAGAGAGAGAGAGAGATAAAATCAGTGTATGTTTGATTTCTCTACTTCGTTTTCATTCCTCTTCGTGACCAGCAAATGATTCAATTCACTGATTCAGCATTCATTCTGTTAGTTTAACCTTGGAGATTTAAATTATATATATATATATATATATATACATACATATATATATATACATACATATATATAATATATATATATATGTATTTATATATATATATATACATACATATATATATATATATATATATATATAATGTATGTGTGTGAGTCATTCAGATACTTTCAGATAAATCGTTATCGCCTGGTTTCTATACAAACTATTTTTTAGTTAAACAACTTCTTTTATTCTAGAAAGTACTTACAATATTTATAGCATCGCCAAGAGGAATATCAGTTTTTCATCACAACGACTCATACATCAGCAGAGACAACGTATCTCTTAAGTTATTGACAAAAGAAATTACAAAACATAAATTCTTTAATATCCGTTTGAAAATGGACTCTCCTTCAGAAGTAAATATGCTGGCATTTGGCCAGTAAATAAAACATTACCAGTGTTTGTTACGAACGGGGTAGGAGTAATATTTCATAACTATTATTATTGAACGCTATATGTAATTCAAACGGAGCTGGTTGTATTTTTCATACTATTAATAATTTGGATTATATTCAATTACTAGTGTACCCGAGCCGTCATAAATGACGTCTAAATATGTATATAGTATATACACACACGCGCATACACACATTTAGATTCAACCATTCCACGCCCTCCCTCTTCTCTAACTACAACCCGGTGGTTCGGCAATTTGTGGGAGGCTGTGGTTTCCGTGTGTATTTCTCGGGGTAACCCTTTTCACTAGGGTATGACTACATCTCTCTCTCTCTCTCTCTCTCTCTCTCTCTCTCTCTCTCTCTCTCTCTTCTGATTCTAACAGGATATATATATATATATATATATATGTATATATATACATATATATATATATTTATATTTATATTCATATATATGATAGATAGATAGATAGATAGATATAATATATATATATATATATATATATATATACATATATATATATATATGTATATAGATGTATATATACATATATATATGTATATATATACATACATATATATATATATATATATACACACACACATATATATATATATATATATATACATATATATATATATATATTCAGACACCACTTGCTCTTTATCATATAGGGGAGATGTTTATTTGTTGTAAAGAACTTATATGGCGGAGGGAATTGTCTGGGCTCATAGCTCATTCTAACTTGTTTGTAATCCAACAGTTAACTAACTACCAGAAAAAAAATAGGCTATTGCCTCGTAAATAATGGGACACAAGAAGCAACTTCCTGCACCTATAAATAAAAAAATATTAAAATCATAATTCCTTATTGATTAATACGTGAATAATATTGTCACATTTTTTTTTTCAAATTTGAGAACAAAGTCATTATGACCTAAATTCTTTTATTTCTAGCATAGAACAAGTGAAAACCAAAATCTGAAAACCGAATTATGCATCTGTCAATATATAAATTCTGTATCTGTATTCCTTTAATGTTTTTATGTTGAACAGGCTGACATATGAATTTTTATAGTTTATATATGGCCTTTCTGTTTTGACGTTGTTACTGTTTTTAGAATGATTTATTGTTAATTTGTTCTCATCATTTATTTATCTCTTTATTTCCTTTCCTCACTGGGCTATTTTTCCCTGTTGGAGCCCTTGGGCTTATAGCATCTTTCTTTTCCAACTAGGGTTTTAGCTTGGCTAGTAATAATAATAATAATAATAATAATAATAATAATAATAATAATAATAATAATAATAAGAGGGTAAAAATTATTCGTAGTTTTCCCTTTGTTTCAGAAAATTTTTGGAAACTTGAGAAAGGTTATTTTCTTGCTTGAGGTTACACTAGGGCACACTATCTCTCTTATTTCTCTTCCTCTTGTTTTGTTAGTTTTTCTAGTTTATATAGGAAATATTTATTTTAATGTTACTGTTCTTAAAATATTTTATTTTTCCTTGTTTCCTCTCCTCACTGGGCTATTTTCCCTGTTTTAGCCCTTGGGCTTATGGTAATTAATAATGATAATAATAATATCACACACATTCCACCTTTTGCATTACCTCTTCAAGGCAGCAATAACATTACCCATTTCATTTCAGCAATTCATATTACAAGCGAAGGTATGTTCAGGTAAGGGGAATGCTATTACATAATTGTAATAAATTTCTGGTCTATTACTTTTGTTGCATTAGAGGTAGAGTTAAGACTGCTCGATATTATCACGGAACGAAAAAATATGAGAAAGCGAAGAATTTGTTCTTTCCGATACTTGTCCTGCACCTGCCTTGCATTCCTCTACTTACTTTTACTTTTAGAGGTTTATTTCTCGCCCTCCATCAAACACTAAAGGTCTGTTCAGGCGGGCCTTGGTGTATGAAAAAATAATTCCTTTCCAGTTAATATTTTGCTCTGTATCGTTATCAGTTATTTCGCTAGCATTTGTATTCAGGCTTAATAGTTTTCAGGTCACTATTATAACACTTTCTAAAAAGATAAGTCTTCAGGTTTTTCTTGAAGGCAGCCACATTTGTGCTATTCTTGACATCGAGTGGAAGGTCGTTAAAGAGTCTCGGTGCAGCATAACTGAACGTTCTTCCTCCTATTGCATGATTCACACTAATTTCGAATAGTCTATGTGGGTCATCTGCATGTCTAACTCTTACAGTGGCGCTGGTAGCTTCAGAGTAGGGGACCAAGCAATCACGAAGATATTTAGGCTTATCACTTGTAAGTGCTTTGTGAGTCAACAAGCAAATTTTAAATTCAATTCTAGCCTTAATAGGTAACCAATGTAGATCGATCAGTGCAGGAGTTATTCTCTCCCGAAATTTAATGCCTTTTATCAGTCTAGCCGCCCGGTTTTGCACATTTTGAAGCTTCCTTAGTAGTGTATTGGGCAATTTGTAGTACAGAGAATTGCAATAATCAAGCCTTGATATTACATGACTCATCACTAAAATTTTTGTACTGCCCTCTGTTAAATATTTTCTAATAAATGCTATGTTTCTCAGGTGATAGTTACACACTTTCACTGTGTTCACAATTTGGTCCTTCATTGACAAATTACAGTCTATCAGTACACCCAAATTTTTCACAACAGGCACAATCCCAACATCAGCATCACCAATTTTTATACTTTGAATTAACTGGTAATTCTTCAAAGCCACCCTTGTGCCAAAGAACATACATTCTGTTTTATCATCATTTAATTTGAGCTTTTTCCTCTGCATCCATGTTTTTATTTCAGTCATTATCTCATCAATTTTCTTCCCTGTATCTTGTGTTGTTGAAATTGAGAGGTAAAACTGAGTATCATCTGCATATAGTTTAAAACCCACTTTTTGTTTTTTCAAGATGTGTGATAGCTCAATAGTATATATGTTAAACAAGATAGGGCCCAGGACACTACCCTGTGGTACACCCTTCATAAGAATTCTCTCATTGGATCGGTTTCCAGAAACTTCTACAATAGTCTTCCTGTTCACTAAGTAACTTCGCAAAAATTTCAGTGCTTCCTGAGTCACTCCAATAGACTTTAAGTCGTCAAGTAAGTACTCGTGCACAACAGTATCAAAAGCAGCACTAAGATCTAACATAATTAAAATTCCACACTTTCCCCCATCAAGAAGACCTATCATATCATTCATTATTGAGCACAAAGTAGTTTCTGTAGAATGATTAGCTCTGTAGGCCGATTGATTTTCCGGGAATACCTCTAACTCGTCAATATGCGCCCATAATTGCTCACTTATGACTTTTTCAATAAGCTTTGACATGTAGGATAAATTTGAAATGGGCCTATATGAATTTAGCTCGTTTACATCACCTTTCCCTTTGTAAATTGGTTTGATCAACGCAGTTTTTTCACAGCTAGGAAAACAGGATTGCGATATACTTAGGTTAATTATGTTCAGGTAAATATTATATACGACTTGTTTGTTTGGAGCTTCACTTATTGAACTGTTTGGGAAAGGGTCGTTTCCACAATATGTATTCTTCATCTCTCTCATAACCTTTAACAAGTCGCACATATTTATTTCCTTAAATTTTATTAACTTCTTTCCCTCCTTCACTAACAATTATTTCTAACAATTATTATTATTATTATTATTATTATTATTATTATTATTATTATTATTATTATTACTTACTTACTTACTTACTTACTAAGCTACATCCCTAGTTGGAAAAGCAGGATGCTATTAGCCCCGGGGCTCCAACAGGGAAAATAGCCCAGTGAGGAGAGGAAACGAGGAAAAAGGAAATAGTTTAAGAACTGTAACAACATTGAAATAGATATTTCCTATATAAACTATAAAAACTTTAACAAAACTAGAGGAAGAGAAATACGATAGAATAGTGGTGTGCCTGAGTGTACCCTCAAGCAAGAGAACTCTAACCCAAGACAGTGGAAGACCGTGGTACAGAGACTATGGCACTACCCAAGCCTAAAATGTACAACGTGTTCACCAACATATGGTCATCTTTTTCTCACGGGGTCGAATCATCAATAACCAGTTTGAACCATTCTTTTAGCTCTCTCTCTCTCTCTCTCTCTCTCTCTCTCTCTC
Source organism: Palaemon carinicauda (assembly GCF_036898095.1). NCBI lineage: Eukaryota > Metazoa > Arthropoda > Malacostraca > Decapoda > Palaemonidae > Palaemon > Palaemon carinicauda. Next base: position 17,102,391 of record NC_090735.1, read on the forward strand.
TCTCTCTCTCTCTTTAGAATGGAGACTACCCAATATGATCTTGAAGAATGGAATGACTCAGGAAAGCGAATTATGAATTCTTATATATTAATAATATTCTTTGATATCAGTAAGTGAAGAAGGAAAACTCTCAACGACTAAAAGAACAATCATGAAAGAGAGCTTATAAAAAACTCAACGAACTAGATAAAAATAAAATCATACAAACTGTCGTCGTCGAAGTCTTCGAAGTTGTCGAAGTCGTCGAATTCTTCGTCGTCATCAAATTCGTCTAAGTCATTGTCGTCAAAGACGTTGTCGTCAAAGTCATTGTCGTCAAAGTCGTCGAAGTCGTCGAAGTCTTCGGCGTCATCAATTCGTCGAATTCTTCATCCCCATCAAATTCGTCTAAGTCGTTGTCGTCAAAGTCGTTGTCGTCAAAGTCGTTGACGTCGTCGATGAATTCGTCATCATCAAATTCATCTAAGTCGTTGTCGTTAAAGTCGTTGTCGTCAAAGTCATTATCGTCGAAGTCGTAGAAGTCTTCATCGTCATCAAATTCGTAAAAGTCGTCGTCGTCTAAATCGTTGACGTTAAAGTCGTCGTGTCATATTCGTCGAAGTGGTCGAAGTCGACAGTCTTCATCGTCATCAAATTCGTCTAAGTCGTTGTCGTCAAAGTCGTTGTCGTCAAAGTCGTTGTCGTTAAAGTCATTGAGGTCATCGTTGTCAGTGTCGAAATCTTCATCGCCATCAAATTCGTCCAAGTCGTTGTCGTCAAAGTCGTCGAAGTCATCGTCGTCATTGTATAAGTCGTCATCGTCGAAGTCGTCATCGCCGAAGTCGTCGTAGCAAGAAAACCCAAAGCTACTTGCTATAATGAATCCTGGGAATACTAAACACAAATAAACATTACAAAGCATCAAAGCACCAAGCAGATCCCAAGTACTCTCTCTTCTAGACATTATACATCTCGCTTATAGAAAAATCCTTTCACTTTCGTAGTAACGTTTTGCGTCTGCTTAGCATTTTAATGACATCATGCGCCCAGGGACACAGTGGAATAGAAAAACATAATGGAATCTCCTAGTTAAGACACCCCAGGGTAACACGTACCAGAATCCGCTTTGTT
>NC_090735.1:17108500-17116000 GCF_036898095.1 Palaemon carinicauda
AAATCATTATATCAGTGTCTCTCTTTTATAAGGCCTATAGAATGAAGAGCGAGTGTCTAACTCTATATGTGTATATATATATATATATATGTGTGTGTGTGTGTGTGTATATGTATATATATATACTGTTTATATATATATATGTATATATATATATATATGTGTGTGTGTGTGTGTGTATATATACATATATATACAGTATATGTGTGTACGTATATATATATATATATATACAGTGTATTTATATAATTTTTCAGTGACTCTTTTATCACCCCTATATAATAAAGAGCAAGTCTCTCTCTCTCTCTCTCTCTCTCTCTCTCTCTCTCTCTCTATATATATATATATATATATATATATATGTGTGTGTGTGTGTGTGTGTTTGCGTGTATGTATGTATATATATACAGTGTGTTTACATAATCTTTCAGTATCTTTTATCTCCCCTATATAATAAAGAGCAAGTCTCTCTCTCTCTCTCTCTCTCTCTCTCTCTCTCTCTCTCTCTCTGTAATATATATACATATATATATATATATATATATATATATATATAAGTGTGTGTGTGTATGTATGTATATATAAAGTGTATTTATATAATTTTTCAGTGTCTCTTTTATCTCCCCTACATAATAAAGAGCAAGTCTCTCTCTCTCTCTCTCTCTCTCTCTCTCTCTCTCTCTCTCTCTCTCTCTCTATATATATATATATATATATATATATATGTATATATATATATATATATATATATATATACATATATATATACATACAGTATATATATACAGGTTATATGTATTATTCTTTTATGTCACGCTTAGCGGCATTGCCAAACGTATGACTAGTCACTATTGGGTCTCTCCCGGTCACTCAGACAGGGGGAGATGGAGTAGTCATACCCTGGTACAAGGGTGTATCCCGAGAGATACACTAGGAAACAGAATCTCCAACAAATTGCCCAAACTGCAGTGTTGTAACTAGGAAAGGGGGAGTGGTGGAAAGAGTTGAATCTCTGTGAGTGTGCTTATTTATCTAAATATTTAGCCATAATTTTTTACGGGTCGTGTACACTAGTTAATCATATTTCTTTATTCGGATAGAAATGTCGATATTATTAGACGCTTTAATCTTTAAAGGTTTAATGTACTACAACAGGAACTTTATACAATGCTTGCATAGTAACATACATTGTTAACAAGTTGCCGTAAAAAACGGTAAAAATCCTGGAATAAAAATTGCCAGGCATTTACCATTTTAATAACAGATATATTGACGTAAACGAGTGATATTAAAGTCACCAACCTGTAAAAGATATTTACAAAGTAGGGTAAAAATTACGGTCGAATGAATTTTACTTAAGTACAGCTGAGAAAAATATACTTTTACGAATAATTTCCGATTAAAATTACGGTTATTTTAACAGTGTACGTTTGGCATCATATATCTTACCTAAGAAGCCACACCATTACGTAACTATGATTGACAGACACTCACCGAGATCATCCATTTATTGGCACAAATGGTGTCTGAAGATATGGTGTCCCAATACCTGTCATGAACCTTCTGCAGACACTCGTCTCTGGTGAATACAGTCACGATCTGGAAGTTATACAGTGGCTCGCTGGAAGCTGATGAAATAAAAGACGTCAAGGAAATGAATTGTCAATCATGTTTTGTGATATTTTCTACGTAGTTAATTACACCAAAGTATTTCTTAATATATTAATACTGAAACTTACTAGAATATGCTGTAATCCAGTCCTAAAAGATGGAACTATACTCATTTTTTTTTAATGAGGCGCATTTGCACAGACTCGCAGCGATGCTCTTTTAGCTCGGAAAAGTTTCCTGCTCTCTGATTGGTTAGAATTATCTTGTCCAACCAATCAGCTATCAGGAAATTTTTTCCGAGCGAAAAGGGTACCCCTGCGAGTCGGTGCAAATCTGCCTCGCTAAAAAGAATTGACTATAGTAAATCTATTTCATTTTATTTTATTTTATTTTTGTTCTCCCAGCACCTCATTGAATAGCTTACTGCAAAAATAGTTATTTCATCTCGTGTTTTTAGTTTTGATTTTAGTAATGTGAAATAGGTATTCATTACTAATGCTTTTTCATGTATGGGAAAAATAATCAATTATATTTTTGGATATAATATTAAGCATTAGGTTCATTCTTATTAGTATCGAAGTTCTTCTCTACTAACAGACAATCGAAACAGGAATATAATCTTGACAAATATCCAGATGTCATCTATTCATATTGATCTATTCTTTCTTCAACATATCTACGGTACGAAACTTTTTCATGAAAGTTTAATAATGGTACATTGATAGTGTTTATTCTGTACTGGTGATTCAGTTGATTTACTTCGGGGATAAAAACAGGTAAAATGGATGACTTATACCTTAGCGGAATCCAAAAACAAAAGTTGTCTCAAGTACTTTCATTTCTTTACTAGGGTAAATAACATACTTATGATACTTCTTTTTCCTCCTTATAAAAGCTTACGTTTGCCATTAAATTATAAATGCAAAATTAATCTCATTCAAAGAAAAATATGCATACGTTTTTTATTAAATTCTCGAAGTAAAATGAATCCCATTCGAAGAAAAATATGCATAATTAATAGCAAATGGAAGTAACTAAATGGCTAAGCATTTAAAATCAGATTTGGATATCGTAGGATTAAAACAATCTCAAAAAAAGAGCTTAGCATAGGAAAATATGTAAGAGCGGGTAAAAATACAAATTCGTTGTCACTGGATTTTCTAAGCTGAGAGCTCAATTATCAAGGAAAAATCGTAAATAAGGCCCTCTGCGTACCCCCAACTAAAAATCAACACGATACATACATGACTGAGATATCGTAGCTACGATCATTGGATTACTTCCATCATATTCCGCTTCATCTGGCAAGCATATAGGTTGAAGGAAGTCTGAAACAAAAAGATATAACATGGAACAACGTAGAAATCAAAAAGCTAGTTACGGACCAATACTATGGACAATAAAGAACGTAGATTGTTAGGAAAGGAAATCCATGAACATATTGAAATCAAAAGGCCAATTATGGACAGACACAATAGACAATAAAGAACATAAATTATCAAGAAAGTAAATCCATGAACATATCGGAATCAAAAGGCCAATTACGGACAAACATTATAGACAACAAAGATTGTAAATTGTTAAAAAGGGCAATCCATAAACATATTGAAATCAGAAGGCCTATTGCGGACAGACAAAATAGACGATAAAGAACATAGATTATTAAGAAAGTAAATCCGTAAACAGATCAAAATCAAAAGGCCAATTACGGACAGTCAGTATAGACAATAAAGAACGTAAATAGTTCAGAAAGGAAATCCATAAACATATTGAAATCAAAGGGCCAATTACGGACAGATATTAAAAACAATAAAGAACATAAATTGTTCAGAAAGGAAATCCGTAAACGTATCGAAATCAAAGGGCCAATTACGGACTGACAAAATAGACGATAAAGAACGTAGATTATTAAGAAAGTAAATCTTTAAACATATTGAAATCAAACGGCCAATTACGGACAGACATTAAAGACAATAAAAAACGTAGGTTATTAAGAACGGAAATCCATGAATATGTCGTAATCAAAAGACCAATTACGGACAGACAAAATAAATAATAATGAACGTAGGTTATTAAGAACGGAAATCCATGAATATATAGAAATCAAAAGGCCAATTACGGACAGACACTATAGTCAATGAATAACGTAGATTATCAAGAAAGCATATCCTTGAACATACCATTGAAGTGTAGTGGGTCTTCTAATCTTAGCATCCCGATGTCCCCTTCAGGACCGTCCGTAGAATCAAACCATTGATAAGGCCTCTTCTCTGTTACTGATACGTATCGGGTGCCATTCTCATTCCGAAGGTCGACGTGAGTGCTAGAAAATTAAATACTCATTTGTAAATTATTTTTTTTACCATAAAATAAATTGGAATCATTAATGTTTATCCTCATAGGTATGTAAACTTAAGTTTTTACCAGATGAGAAACTGGAATCATTAATGTTTATTCTCATAGATATGTAAAGTTAAGTTTTTTACCCAAAAAGAAATTGAAATCATTAATGTTTATTCTCATAGATATGTAAACTCAAGTTTTTTAACCGGATAATAAACTAGAATCATTATTGTTTATTCTCATAGATATTAAAAAATGTTTTTACCAGATAAGAAATTTGAATCATTAATGTTTTATTCTCATAGATATGTAAACTTCAGTTTTTTACCAGAAAAGAAGTTGGAATCATTAATGTTTACTCTCATAATTATGTGAACTTTAGTTTTTTTACCAGATAAGAAACTGGAATCATTAATGTTTATTCTCATAGATATGTAAACTTACGTTTATACCAGAAAATATATTAGATTTATTAATGCTTATTCTCATAGATATGTAAAATTAAGTGTTCAATAGCTTATAAAGAATATTGAAGATTGGTCGACTGAGTTAGAGTTCTCTGGTATCCTGACATCGAAGGCTATTGACGCCAATATCGTTTGTTATAAATAAAAGATAAAAGAATATGCAATTCAAAACCATAAAGAAAAGGAGATGGAAGAAAATTAACCACACCACTGAGTTACTTAATGTGTGTTTGTAATTAATATATGATAATTAGCGATTTATTGATTCTACTGGATAGTTAATGTCTTGCATCTGTTTTTTTTTTCTCTCATTCAAGTATTAAATAACTCGATTTATTATCCTTATTCTGCTTTTCCTTTTTCATTAATATGATAAATCCTTCGTGTCCTTGTCATTCTTTTGTTCGCAATCAAGAAATAAGGAACACTATATCATTAGGCCCATATATGTCACAATGAAGTAAATGAAGAAAGATATGATAAATTATTATTATGAATTAAAACTACATACAATTTATTACACTAAATTGTTCGAGAAATAATTAGCTCACTTTAAAAAATATGAAAATCATTATTACTTTCAATTAAAGCGAGGGATAAAAAAAATAACCTGTCACTGTAAAGTAAACCACTTATCGTCGTTTTAGAAGTAATATGGCCATAATAACCTAGGAATAAGAATATGCAATTATAAAATAATAACAGAAAATAAAAAATGGACATCCTGAAGGAGGTTCTTATTTCTCTGTTGATAGATCCAATATAGATATAATTACTGGGGCATAAGAAATGTGTAATTACAAATAATTGCACAAGAAATCGTAAAAGTGCATATCTTGAAATAGCTTAGTGGATTTATAATCAAGACTTAATTATTATTATTATTATTATTATTATTATTATTATTATTATTATTATTATGATTATTATTATTATTATTATTATTATTTTATTATTACTTCCTAAGCTACAAACCTAGTTGGAAAAGCATGATACTATAAGCCCAGGGGCCCCAACATGGAAAATAGCCCAGTGAGGAAAGGACATAAGGAAAAATGAAATATTTTAAGAACAGTAAAAACATTGAAACAAATATTTCCTATATAAACTATAAAAACTTTAACAAAAAAAGAAGAGAAATTAGATAGATAGTGTGCCCAAGTGTACCCTCAAGCAAAAGAATAGTATTAGTAATAGGATAAGTCAGGAAACCATTAGATAGCCCTTTTCGTCATCAAACGATAAGGGCAAATCACTACTGATGAAGGAATTGATAAAAGAGTAAATCATGCTTGGATGTTATTTTCCAAGTCGGGTGAATGATAAAGTTAGAAAATTTAGTACAGAAATCTTTGAAATTAAAAAAAGCTCCCATCAAGGAAAGTGAAATTTATATACGAAATTATCAGATTAACAATGTACAGTAGGTATCATTTGAAGATTCAGGCCTACGTGGCTGAGGACTATGAAGCATGAAGTAGTTGATGAATGGAGAAGTATTGATTTAAAAGCTCAAGATAGAGACGACTGGCGAAGTCTAACCGAGGCCCTTTGCGTCAATAGGCGTAGGAGGAGATGATGATGGCGACGATGATAATGATGATGATAATGATCATTCTCTATGTAACAAAATGAGGCAAAATTATTTGTAATATCTATGGTCCTTACAAGACGTTTCATTATAAGATGGTTGAGTAGTGCCTAACTCCATATAAGATATTAATCACCGTAAACATTAACTAATATGAGAGAAATTAAAGTGTTTACTACATAAAATTAATGTACACAAATTCAAAGTCATGCCACTTACATTGAATCAAGGCAGGAAGCTCTGGTCAAAATCCACGACTCGCTGACGATGACTCCACCACAGCTGGCAAGAACGAAATGGCCGTCTCTTAATGTCCCAAGACCAACTACGTAAGGAAATCCAAGGCCCTGGTTTGGTCATAATAATAATTAATAATTATCTGGAATCATAATGGTTTGATAATAAAGGTTTACGTGCTAGAGATAGAAAGTAATCTAAGTCTTTTAAAGGTTTATTGTCGCTCATAAATGACAGAGGCAAGGGACAGTGACATTGCCCTATCAAGCAGGACAATGCCCTAGAGACTGACCATATATACATATGATCAGCACCCAAGTCCCTTCTCCACCCAAGCTAGGATCAAGGAGGGCCAGGCAATGACTGCTAATGACTCAGCAGATAGACCTATAGGCTCTATCCAAACCCCAATCCTTAGCTCACAAGGATGGTGAGGTTGCAGCGACCAAAGGAACTAACGAATTTGAGAGGGATTCGAACACTAGTCTGGCGATCACCAGGCAAGGACGTTACCACATAGGCCACCACAACACTTCGTTTCTTCATTGGAGCAATGGCGTTGTTTTCATCAATAACATCAATATAGCTCAAGTTATTAGTATATATGATTTCTTTAGGCATCTGGAGTCAATACTTCTCAAAAGGACCTAAGTTTCAGTAACATGGGCATTTTTTTAATGTTTAATTTTCATCAACAATTTGCGATCATGAATAATGATATGCACATTGGTTTGATTGATAGAATCATTTGATTATTAGAATAACCGACGCTGTTTTGGTATACGATCTCAAAGTCGTGCTTTTACTTTGGTATGCGATCTCACCTGATAGTAGCGATCTTACTTCACTTCATGGAGAAGCAACAACCATTAGATTTTCTATATATATATATATATATATATATATATATATATATATATATATATATATATATCTATATATATATATATATCAGGAATAATTATCTAAGACATAATAATCAACCATTGATGTTAGCTTGCGCAGCTCAACATTATCGCTTGCCAGTGCATACGGAGCTTAATGTTTTTATTTTTTTCGCGAGCGGAGCGAGCGCACGGCGAAACAAGAACCATTAGATTTTCTATTATTCTTGTTTTTTTTGTTTTTTTTTTGTCTAATGAAAATACTGAGATCGCATACCAAAGCAAAAGAATAATTTCTGAGATCACACCATAAATGAGATCGCATACCAAAACAGCATCGAATAATCTCACTTTGTTTGATTGTCAT
>NC_090735.1:17121000-17126000 GCF_036898095.1 Palaemon carinicauda
GTGCAGTACAATATTATTTTATATTTGTTTCAGATTACATTAATAGCTGATTCTACATTTGAATAAAGTTATTGGCTGATGATTATAAGAATAGAACTTGCTCTTCAAGAGAGTACCCGATTTGATTATTCAACAATGCTACTCCTTTGGTGAACAAGCTCGTATTTTTTGTCACATTAATCCAAGGTCTCATTTAGTATTCACAGAAGGTGGGTAGTATGGTGGAAGTGTTTGTTTATCACTACGTTTATGTAATTATAATCTTTCTCATTCTTAATTCATCTTCCTTGATCTGTCTATCTATCTATCTATCTATCCATCTATCTATATATATATATATATATATATATATATATATATATATATATATATATATATATTCAAATAAGCCATATAATTTTGATACATTAATGTCTGGATTCTCTTAACGACCTCGGGATCAGAGCCCCAGGCGATATCACACAAAGACAAGAGCTTGTACCCGGCTGGGAGTCGAACCCTGGTCCGGCAAACTTGTCTAGACAGTGACTAAACCACTTGGCCACGAAAAAAGTGGTTTAGTCACTATCTATACAAGTTTGCCGGACCAGGGTTCGACTCCCACCCGGGCACAAGCTCTTGTCTTTGTGTGATATCGCCTGGGGTTCTGATCCCGAGGTCGTTAAGAGAATCCAGACATTAATGTATCAAAAACATATGGCTTATTTGAATATGAAAAAACACGTCTAAATTTGCAAAATTTATCATGTATATATATATATATATATATATATATACATATATATATATATATATATATATATATATATATATATATATATAAATATCAACAATTCATAATAAAAACCTTTCTCATTCTTTCTTCATTTCCATTGCTTTGTCTATCTATCTATATATCTATTCTCTATATATCTATATATTTCTCTATCTATTTATTTCCTACTGGTAGATCATCCAAAAGTGTGGCGCTATAAATAACAGAAATTTATAGTAAATGTCTTTCTCATCCTTTCTTCCTCTCCATTGATCTGTTCGTCTGTTTACATATCTATTCTCTATCTATCTATCTGTTTATTTCCTACTTGCAAAATATCCAAAAGTGTGACATTATAAAAAGCATTAGTTTATAATAAACTGTAGATACGCTTTATGAAATATTCACATACAGATATGAAACAGTTTAATGGAAAAATAATTAGAATTAACAGGAAGATTAAATTTAAACGTCGTATCCAAACCAAATAATACGTGGATACAAATATGATGATTGTATATCAAATTCAAGATGTCTGTCTGTATTGTTCAATATTAAAAGTAACGTCTATTGATCTTTTCTCTGAATACGAAACTTTTCCACTATCTGTCCATTATCATAGTCTCTTGTCGTTTTTACATCTCCTTCTCCTGCTTCCTCATACTTTCCGATATCCTACAAATCCTAACGTAACTGGAAAGGGCCAATTCACTGGCCTTCCCTCGGGCGGCCCCAATTATGAACTTACGGTTTGGTGCAGATCTTCATTCCAGGTTAATTAGCTGCACAGTTCCATAGGCCGGACTTGCAATTGCTGTTTCATTGGAGATCTTCGCTGTAATCATTTCCGGAATGGCTGTTTCGTGGGATCACGCACACTGTTGAAAATTTGCATGAAAAAAAAAAAAAACTGTAAATGCCTGGCAAACACTTGTTCCAGGATTTTTTACCGTTTTTACGGCAAATTTTTAACAGCGTATATGATACTGTACCATATACACTTAAAATTTTGCCGTAATAAAACGGTAAAAATCCTGGAACAAGTGTTTGCCAGGCATTTACCGGTTTTTTTTTTTTTTATTTCAATGCAAATTTTTAACAGTGCAGGTATGGGGATTTCTTAAATTACAGTTTAACTTGTATTTGCAGCTTCATAGGGATTTCTCAATGTGGTGATTTCCTATCATATCTATATTTCTTAGATCAAGGTGTGGTTATCTCTCGTTCAGACTTTAATATAAACCTTTAGTCTATTTTTTTTAACTGTAGCTCAGAAAATAAAATTAGGCCAGTGATTTATCAAAGACCGTTTTTCCACATTGAATTAAAATTCAACTTCCAATTACAGATGCCGCTCTTTGCATGCAACCATTTCTAAAATTATAGACACAATAGCTTCGACGTTCTCTTAGTCTTATTTTCTCTCGTCTCGACAATTGATATTAAGGTAAAATGTAGAATTATTAACCAATAATGCTGTACAATTTTGAGTCTAAGTAAAAAAAAATTGGTAAAAAATCATAACACTACAATTATTGATATATTTTCTTCCATTAACAGGAACAAAAGTAATCTAGTGATGCTAATAGTTTTCAATTTTTCTTCATGGCATTTATTTACATTTACAAACTCGTCAATAACGATAAATTCTATTTTGACTGAAAAAAGATATAACCATGGAATCTTTTTCTTCATTTTGCTTATGAAAGTTGAATACATTATTAACTATGAAATTCAAACGGTGGAAAATATTCAAATATAACATTCATTAATAACAATCTCTCTCTCTCTCTCTCTCTCTCTCTCTCTCTCTCTCTCTCTCTCTCTCTCTCTCTCTCTCTCTCTCTGGCTATAAACTATTTTCTTGATGGCATTCACAGAAGTGATTTATACAACCATTATCCTCTTAGTCTGGTGTTTGATTTATAACGGCTCAGTACCTTCGGGGCTTTATGATGTTAATGAAAAAATGGACTGAGGAAAGGTATGCAACTGGGCTGGGAAAACAACAGAGTGAATCACTGACTGAAGCATGGCTTAATGTATGTAGCATGAAGGCCCTCATACTCACACATATATACATATATATATATATATATATATATATATATATATATATATATATATATATATATATTTATAGTATGTGTGTGAGCTTGTAACTAGGTGTGTCTATATGTACAGTATATATGTGAAGATTTATCTACCTATTTATTTATATACAGTATATATATATATATATATATATATATATATATATACATATATATATACATATATATATTATATATATATATATATATGTGTGTATGTATGTATGCATGTATATGTATATGTATACTGCATATATATTTACACAGTATATATATATATACATATATATACATATATATATATATATATATATATATATGTATATATATACATATACATATATATATGTACATATATACTGTATATATTTATGTCCGGATGCTCATTTGTGTATTTGTGTGCATTTCCTCAAATTGGGATTTGTTTAGCAAAAGAAGCATCTGATTGTATTACAGTGATTATTTGCTTTATAGATTTCAAGAAAGGGCATTTGCACCGTCTAAGTAGGAATATATCACTACGTAACTATTGATAACTACTAATAACTCTAAATGAACTTGTACTAAACTTGCATAAGTCTACATATTATACAGCTTAAAGAGGCTTGTTTTGTTATGCAATATTTTCTTGTAAAGGCTTACATGTTTTCAGTTTATTTTTTTTATAATTTTCAAAGCTTTCATTAATCAGTTTTGCTTACCTGCAGAAAATGTATGAAACGTAAAGTTTATAAAAAAAAAATATTCTCAGGAGAATATCGTAATTCTCTTGTAAAGTTTTCGTTATCTTCTTTATTAGTCAAAATATTTGGAATAGAATTGGATGACCTATGTATGTTTCCTTTTGTCTTCCAATGGTCAAGAAAGGTGGTAAAACATAGAAATTTATTACAATAAAATCAATCAAAAACCCAACTCTCTCTCTCTCTCTCTCTCTCTCTCTCTCTCTCTCTCTCTCTCTCTCTCTCTCTCTCAATCTCTCTCTCTCTCTCTCTCTCTCTCTCTCTCTCTCTCTCTCTCTCTCTCTCTCTCTCTCTCTTTTAAGGCCCTGAATTTAATTTCAAGCAAACTCTAAAAGTTTATAATTACATTCTCGTTGAATGTGTGAATATCATTAAGAGAGAGAGAGAGAGAGAGAGAGAGAGAGAGAGAGAGAGAGAGAGAGAGAGAGAGAGAGAGAGAGAATTGACGCGGGGGGCGGGGATGAAGAGGGTGGAAGGGCGTGGGAAGCTTAAAAGGTCCTTTGGCGATAAATTATGATGGCGCTTCATTAAGAGGATCTAGTCCAGGGGCCTCCTCTTCAAGAAAGAGCAAGAGGCTTGGCGAGACCTTCTACTTTGATCCTTTCGGGTTACTGTTGTTGACAGGGGAGCTTAAAGAGAGTGAAGCTGAATTAGTTAAGGATGTATTAGATATATTTAGGCTAATGCCCTACTATTTTCATACACACATATGTATGTATGTATGCATATACATATATATATACATATATATTTATATATATATATATATATATATATATATATATGTGTGTGTGTGTGTGTGTGTAAGTACAGATATATATGCATATACTGTATCAACAAATATATACAGTATATGCATATATATATACGTGTATATATCATATATATATATTATATATATATATATATATATATATATATATATATATATATATTTATATATATATATTATATAATATATATATATATATATAGAGAGAGAGAGAGAGAGAGAGAGAGAGAGAGAGAGAGACTTATCATTATGAGAAATAAAGTAAATTAAGCTGTTAATTTTTCACTTGAAATGAGCTCACGCTATTTTAAGGGTAATTTTAAATATGCGTCTTTCACCGAACTCGTTAGTTTCTTTGGTCACTGCAACCTCACTATCCTTGTGAGCTAAGAATGGTGGGTTTGAGGTAGCCTATACGTCTATTTGCTGAGTCATCAGCAGCCCTTGCCTGGCCCTCCTTGTTCCTAGCTTGGGTGGAGAGGAGGTTTGAGCACTGATCATATGATCAGTCTCTAGGGCATTGTTCTGCTCGATAGGGCAATGTCACTGTGCCTTGCCTCTGCCATTCTTGAGCGGCCTTTAAGCCTTTAAAATGGGAAAATATGTCAACAAAATCCAATTAGTTTTAAAACCTACAT
>NC_090735.1:17138500-17139826 GCF_036898095.1 Palaemon carinicauda
TGGTAAATAACTATCTTTATAAGCAAGCTCGTTTAGGTGTATTGCTGTTACAACTATCCACTTCGTAGGTGATTAAGAGGTTGTAAAAGATTTTCCTTTACTCGTAAAACATTTATTTTCATAAGAATTTTCTTTAAAAAAAACTATTCAAAAGACACTTTTTGATGGGTTCATCATATTTTGTATGTTTTATTTCGGCAAAACCACGAAGTCAGGAATATATGTATTTTCTACGTTAAAGATTCTAGACGCATGTGTAATTACATAATCCAAGCCAAGAATCTTTCAGGAGATATACATTCAACCATTTATAAAAAATAGAAACCTGATAGAAATAAGAAAATTTATAAATATTTCCTACCATTAGTTTCTTATTAACCATATCAAATACGCATTGCGTAACATGTCAACTTCGAATGTGTCTTCTTATTTCCAATTTGCATGGGGTAAGCACGGTTGCCTTCTTTTTAACCCTGGATAGGTACGGTCCTCGGACACCCCTTTAAGGGTATACTCGGACGCGAACGACCCCGACGCCAAAAAAAATTCTTGAAAAATCAGTTTTTGCAGTAACCTCCTTTTTTCTTTTGCCAAAAAAAACTTCAATGAATGCTTAAAACAACTGTAAAGATAAATACTACTCATCTGCAGAAAAACTATTTATTATAAATATTTTAAAAAATTAAGTAGAAAAAAAAAGACCTGACATAAAAATTCATAAAAAAAAAGTTTATACATATATACACAAATCCTTTTAGGAATTGATTCTTGAATGTTTAGGACACATCTTGATGTATTTTGGATGAAGTCAGACCCATGGAGGTGAAGATCTGAAATGAGAAAAAAAGGGTAACTTTTTTGGCCAAAAAAAATTGTCCAAATTTCATGAATTTTTTTGGGTACCCAAATGAAATAGGAAGTGGCTAATTTTTTTAGGGAATAAACATATGTTATCCTAAAATAGAAATATGTAAAAAAATCTTCATTATTTTGTAAATTACATTTATATCAGGGGCCATATCTAAAGGTAATTTTTTGAGTACTTGGAAATTTCGTAAAAAAATACATATATTTAATATATAATATGATATTTATGCAGGTAAAAATATACCAAAATATCACAAATTCTATAGGGAACAAGAATATATATAGATAGGGCAGCTTACGCTTCGGATATGTCCACAAAATGGCCGCCAACCACACTGACTCAGACTCCCTAATCTGCCACTTGAAATGTAGGAAGGGTATGTCAATTTCAAGGTGTTATTTACTAATCTAATTATTATTGGATATGCATAAAAATTGTATGGTGGGTTGCTGGATAAT
>NC_090735.1:17140326-17147826 GCF_036898095.1 Palaemon carinicauda
TATACATATATACACAAATCCTTTTAGGAATTGATTCTTGGAATGTTTAGGACACATCTTGATGTATTTTGGATGAAGTCAGACCCATGGAGGTGAAGATCTGAAATGAGAAAAAAAGGGTAACTTTTTTTGGCCAAAAAAAATTGTCCAAATTTCATGAATTTTTTTTGGGTACCCAAATGAAATAGGAAGTGGCTAATTTTTTTAGGGAATAAACATATGTTATCCTAAATAGAAATATGTAAAAAAATCTTCATTATTTTGTAAATTACATTTATATCAGGGGCCATATCTAAAGGTAATTTTTTGAGTACTTGGAAATTTCGTAAAAAAATACATATATTTAATATATAATATGATATTTATGCAGGTAAAAATATACCAAAATATCACAAATTCTATAGGGAACAAGAATATATATAGATAGGGCAGCTTACGCTTCGGATATGTCCACAAAATGGCCGCCAACCACACTGACTCAGACTCCCTAATCTGCCACTTGAAATGTAGGAAGGGTATGTCAATTTCAAGGTGTTATTTACTAATCTAATTATTATTGGATATGCATAAAAATTGTATGGTGGGTTGCTGGATAATTGTCGATTATTTTACGTTTATAAAATTAAAATTCTGACCCAAAAAATTTTTTTTAAAGGGAAATAAAATCGAAAAAAAAATGTAAAACAATATTTTAGCTAAAAAAATTTGATGATATTCAATCAAAAAAAAAGTAAACAAAATTTTCCGACAAATAAACATCTAGAGGAATCATTACTCTGTGATAGTTCCTTAGTACGTAGTAATTTTGAAAGAATTGAGAAAAAACGAAAAAATGGCAATCACCGGAAAATCGAACACATACCTATATATACGCCATATCTGGCTAAAAAAAAGATAGGCATGGGTAGCCAGATCATCTAAAAACACTTTCCAACACTATAAAAATATAAGTTTTGCGACACTACTTGCCAATTCCTTACGGTAACATGACTAAGCAAAAAAATGCAAAACAAATAAAAAGGGGGACTCGTGGAAAAATGGCCATTCTAATATACGGCATTTCAGAAAAAAAAAAATTTCAGCCACGTGCTAGGCAAACCATCAAGGCATATTTTCCGACAAATAAACATATAAATGAAATATTACTCTGTGATAGTTCCTTAGTACGTAGTAATTTTGAAAGAAATGGGAAAAAACGAAAAAATGGCAATCACAGGAAAATCGAACACATACTTATATATATGCCATATCTGGCTAAAAAAAAAATAGGCATGGGTAGCCAGATCATCTAGAAACACTTTCCAACACTATAAAAATATAAGTTTTGCGACACTACTTGCCAATTCCTTACGGTAACATGACTAAGCAAAAAAATGCAAAACAAATAATAAGGGGCACTCGCGGAAAAATGCCCAACATTCTAATATACGGGATCTCAGATAAAAAAAAAGACATGCACGTGTTAGCCCAACCATCAAGGCACACTTTCTAACACATAAACATGAAAAAAAAATCAATAATATACGGCAATTCCTTACTACGTAGTAAATTTTTACAAATATTGAAAAAAAAACAGAAATTGGCAACCGCAGTTAAATACCCAATATACCAATAACTACGTCGTATCTGACAAAAACAAAATCACGCATGGGTAGCCAGATCATCTAGACACACTTTCCAACACTAAAAAAGCAAAAGTTTTACGACACTATTTCGCAATATCTTACGGAAAAATGACTTGGCAAAAAAATGAAAAAAAATGATAAAGGGACACTCGCGGTAAAATGCCTGACATTCTAATATACGACATCTCAGATAAAAAAAAAGACATGCACGTGTTAGCCCAACAATCAAGGCACACTTTCTAACACATAAACATGAAAAAAAAATGGATAATATACGGCAATTCCTTACTACGTAGTAATTTTTACAAATATTGAAAAAAAAACAGAAATTGGTAACCGCAGTTAAATACCCAATATACCAATAACTACGTCGTATCTGACAAAAACAAAGTCATGCATGGGTAGCCAGATCATCTAGACACACTTTCCAACACTAAACAAGCAAAAGTTTTACGACACTATTTGGCAATATCTTACGGAAAAATGACTTGGCAAAAAAATGAAAAAAAATGAAAAAGGGGCACTCGCGGTAAAATGGTCCTCGTGGTGATGAACGACATTTTAACTAAAAAAAAAAACATGCACATGGTAGCCAAACAATCCACCAAGACTTTCCACAACTGATAACCTATACAAGTTGCACCATTCTACGACAATTTCATAATACGTAATAACTTTGATAATTATGCAAACTACCTCAGAAGGGTAAACTCGGACGCGAACGACCCCGATGCGTCTCAGAAATCGGGGAAGGAGTACAGCTACAGCAATGCACATCTGGACACTACTAGAGCGTGTAGGGGAGACACCTCCTGCAGGTCGATCACCCACAAATTCAGTCACAGGGGTGAGTCACGTGAGAAAAACCTGTTTTTTTTTGACGCTCGGGGTCGCAAACGACCCACCGTACCTATCCAGGGTTAAAGGACTTTGCTTTGGCTTTAGGGGAGACCGTAGACCCGATCGGCTGCCCTGCCTGACATCGCTTAGACCCAGGTAGCGTATGTTCATATGTTGGTATCAGCCACCAGCGTCCTTTCCCCCGGCAGCAAGGAGTCTTGACGCGGTTAAGTCGACAGTTCGAGACTTGCGAGGTGTCTATTATGTTTTTAAAAACATTAGAATGCAAATAAACTTCGCTGTGCTTCGGAAGATAGCAAATAAATGCAACTTATCATATTTCATATTTATAACATAATTCTTTTCATCTTAAGGTCTACCATTATCAAGTTAAGAACCTATTTGATCATTGCATCACGATATTTCAAGCCAGTAATAACATTCCAAGTGATTGCCCAAATAGGAAAATTCGAGATCGCTTTCCTTGATAAATAGAAAAAAATCTCTAGCATTTATAAAGCAATATCACTAAACAGTAATCTTGCAGCCATTCAAGATTAAGCAATTTCGAATCACCTTTGTTTAAAGTTTGCGTGTGAAACCTTCATGAACTCAAGGGTAAAATTTCCATTAGTTTTGACGTTTGCAAACAATTTTCAAGGTTGCCCTAACTGTAATTTATTGGATTAAAGATGATCTCATTGATATTATTTACATATTGTTATATTTTGTAAGTCAGATAGAAATTCAATGTAACTGCATAATCAGTAGAACTTCAAAAGTTCAAAGTTGGAGCAAATGTTTTTATGTTGACCAGACTGACATGAGTCTTCTTATAGTTTATATATGAAATATCTGTTTTTGATGTTGTTAAGAGTTTATATGCGACAATATCTGTTTTGACGCTGTTACTTTTAGAATGATATATTGTTGATTTATTTTCATCATTTATTTATTTCCTTATATCCTTTCCTCACTGGGCTATTTTTCCCTGTTGGAGCCCTTGGGCTTATAGCATCTTGCTTTTCCAACTAGGGTTGTAGCTTGGCTAGTAATAATAATAATAATAATAATAAAGATGACTTAATCTAAGCGACTTGTGAACAGTAGTAGTCAGGAAATCATATCTAAAAAAAAAAAAAAGTTAAGCGATTGATTGATCCTAAGTTACCTAATGTTAAAAAAGGTAAATTTCTGTATATTCATGGAAAAGTTTGAAGAGTACTTTACTTAAGAATGAATTTTCAAAGGAAGTTATTTCCAAGATGGGTATGCTTAGAAATAAAATCTATTTTAGAAAAAAAAAGTCAAAATGAATTAAACGGGTGGACATATTCCATAAGCATGTAGTATTCTCTCTCTCTCTCTCTCTCTCTCTCTCTCTCTCTCTCTCTCTCTCTCTCTCTCTCTCTCTCTCTCTCTCTCTCTCTCTCATACCGGAAAACAGCTACATAAGTCAAAGTTTTATATTTCTTTCATATATATATATATATATATATATATATATATATATATATATATATACATATATATAAATATG
This sequence comes from Palaemon carinicauda, assembly GCF_036898095.1. Lineage (NCBI taxonomy): Eukaryota > Metazoa > Arthropoda > Malacostraca > Decapoda > Palaemonidae > Palaemon > Palaemon carinicauda. Next base: position 17,144,332 of record NC_090735.1, read on the forward strand.
TATATATATATATATATATATATATATATATATATATATGTTTGTATATACATACATGCATACATATACGTTATATACACTATATATATACATATATATATATATATATATATATATATATATATATACAGTATATATATATATATATATATATATATATAGAGAGAGAGAGAGAGAGAGATTATATATATGTGTATATGTGTGTGTACGTGTGTATACGGATAGATATAAACGATACATATATAGACATGCATGTGTATATGTTTATCTATTTTTGTTTGTATACATATAAACCGATATTCATGTGCATATGATTACATGTGCGTGTATGCAAACGGACACGTATGTGCAACAGCACACAGAGCATATATAATGCCGAATATTAATTGCAGAAACAACCGTTAACCTCCAGACACGCACTGAACATCAAAACTCGAAAATCAAATATACGTATAAATTTCAAAACATTCAAAACATTCGCCTCATCAAACGGAAAAAGCCACATTCGCCATGCATGAGAAGCGCCAATCATCAACATTCGTACACATCAAAGCCACATACTTTGATGTTGCCTCCCTCGTCCGACGCACAAAGCCGTCAGCGTTTCTCCATATTTCATATCTTGTGCAGGGGGGAACACGTGAATATTATTAGTATGGAATTTTCGGCGGGAGTGGGTAGACCTTTTTTTTCCGAAAATATGTTTTACCATGGGTCTTTTCAGATTATCATCATAGGTTTCATTGTAGCAACAATTATATATATATATATATATATATATATATATATATATATATATACAAATATATATATATATATATAGATAGATAGACAGAGTACATATGCATATATGTATTTACATATATATATATATATAGAGAGAGAGAGAGAGAGAGAGAGAGAGAGAGAGAGATAGATAAATAAATAGATAGATACAGCATATATAAATACATGCATATATATATAATTTATATATATATATATATATATATATATATATATATATGTGTGTGTGTGTGTGTTTTATGGGTATAACTATACATATGCATATGTTATGAATATATATATATATATATATATATATATATATATATATATATATATATTTAAATATATATATACATATATATATACATATATATATATATATATATATATATATATATATATATATATAGATATAGCTATATAATCTTATTGAAAAGATGGTTGTGAAAATGAATTTAGCATATAGCAGACATGCAAAAAAATTGCATTTGATTTATGAGGGGCTTTAATAATTGGTATTTTATCATTGTTGGCAATAAGTTCGATGATGATGATGATAATAGATTAATAGAATTAATATTTATATTAATAATAATGAGAATAATGATAACTTATTATCAATGTTGATATTATTACTATAATGCCAATAATAATGATATATATAACACAATAATTATTGCTACTACTAATATTACTGTTATTATTACTAATGATAATAATATAAATCATAATTGATACATGAATATATATATATATATATATATATATATATATATGTGTGTGTGTGTGTGTGTGTGTGCGCGCGTGTGTATATATATATTCATACTTACATATATACATATGAATATTTTATGTACGTATATGTTTTTTCATACTTACATCCCAGTAGAACCGACCTTGCCCATAACAATAATCCATTTCTATCATTGGCCCTTTTTGCACCTAACTCAGTAATAAGGTCACCGCAAGCACATTTGAAATCAAGTGCCTGTTTCCAAGTTGCGTTGCTTGAACCCGTTTCTTCTCGCTGGTGAGGCGATTGTTATACACGCAAATAGCCAACCGCTGGAACAGACAACCAAATAAATTGAGTTAAAGAGTCCTGTTTCAACCAACTATATATACGAGTTTCACATCCCTTGGATTACGATGGAGCATCCAGTAATAATTCTTGTCAACCAATATCTGTTATTCCTTCGTTGCATGGCAGCTGGCTCCCCTGGTGTGTGCCCTCCGCTTGAATAATTTCCCTTCTCTAAATTTATATCGTTGTACCTGACTCCACAAAGGAGGACATTGTTATTTTAATCTATCTCAGTATAGGATAGTAATATATATATAGATATATATATATATATAATATATATATATATATATATATATATGTATATATATATATATATATATATATATATATATATATATATAAATTATATGTATATATATATAATATAATATATACATATATGTGTGTGTCTATATATACATATATAAATATATGTGCATAAGAATGTCTATGTAGTAATAAATACATACATGCATATATATATATATATATATATATATATATATATATATGTGTGTATATATATATGTATACTGTATATATATATACTACTTGAATATAAATATGTGCGTAAGTTGCGCGATTGTATGTGTGTGTGCTGTATCATACTGTATTTACGTTTTTGGGGTTTTCCTTAATATTCATAATTTCTAAATCAAAAACCTTCAGTATTTAGTCGTTGATTTATAAAATCTTCTAATAAGATGGTAATCTTTTTTAAAGCAGGTCCCATATTGACTTAATTTTCAGAGAAAACATCATAGAATTACATTTTTTCTGTGAATAACTTTAATATTTTATAACAAAAATAACTTCATTTATGATATACATAATACAACGTAAGCTGGTGTCCATCATGGTATTCTTAAAGGTATAACTTACCTAGGAGAAATTGAGTAAACAGGGTTAGATTTTTGTATCTTATTGGAAACGTCCTTGCCTCACGATCTGCTGGACTGGAGTTCGAGACCCGTTCAAGCTCGACATTTCTTGTTGCGACTACAACCTCATCATTCTTGTGAGCTAAGGATGGGGGTCTTGAGGGAGCCTATAGATCTACCTGCTGAATCATCATCAACTATTGCCTGGCCCTCCTTGGTCCTAGCTCTGGTGAAGAGGATGCTTAGGCGTTGGTCATAAATATATACAGTATGCTAATTCTCTAGGGCATCGCCAATGTCCCTTCCTTCTGTCATTCATGAGCAGCCTTTAAACCTTCAAACCATGAATTAATTTCATGAAAATTAAACTGTGTCGTTCGGTGTAATCGAAAGATGTGAGAACTAGTTAGACATTCAAATATATCGCCAGAAGTTGCAGAGAACGCATACCATACTTGCTTCATGGTTTTCATTTAACGAACATGAGATAGTGCAACTTTAGGCTTCTGGTACGATTCATTGCGAGAAGTCATGCTTGAAGGAGTTTTGTTTTCTTAATTGTTCAGGGAACAATAGAGGGGGGATTTTACCTTTTGTTTGTAACGTGCTCTAGTTCTTAAATCATTATGTAGCAGGATTTTGGAGTGGAGAGAGAAATGTGGCAATTTTATTTTCCTTCTATACATTGTCAGAATAAGTCGATGCAAAACACGTTAGTTCGTGAGTATGTATGGGATTTCGAATATCTATGTGATGCATTGGCAACTTACATACATTTGG
>NC_090735.1:17152826-17157826 GCF_036898095.1 Palaemon carinicauda
TTTTATAAATCGTATTATTAAATAGTTTAGCCGTGAATATTATGAAATTATAAGAAATGGTCTTAAACGTTATTCATATTTTCAAGTATTAGGAAGTTTTCAACCAATAATTGGTCACCAAAAAGTTAATTATCATTCTGGGGATTCCTTGAAATAACTTTTAAACACGAAGAAAATAATATACACACACATAGTTTAGAAAGTTTAGTATTAGTAAGTGATGAAAAGTGTAGTTTAAACACAATTTTAATTATATAAAGGTACATTTTTCCTGTTAAGGTCTAAAAGTTAATTCATTATAATTGCCTATTTTTTTTTCCTTTTCTATTATTTTTGGTGTAGTATTTATTGGTGATCAAGTTGATCATTGTTGATTTTGCAAAATTGAGTTGGAAAAACCTAAGAGCATTTTGTAGTGGAGGCTTGTATTTCTCCTGTTGACTGATGCTGTAGTTCTTATACATTCTTATACATCTCCTGATGAAGGAATTGGCGAGTCTGACCCTTTTCATTAATAAAAAATATGAATAAATTATATATTTCTTATTCAATATCAAAGGTGAAATAGCTGTTGGAATTCGCTTAATTCCTATGCTGTTTGCAAAATCTTAGACTGGTTGAAAGCTAAATGGAAATGTTTCTTTGACGTGAAATGTTATTTTCTACTTATGAGCAAGGACATTAAAAGAAAATTTAATTGCTTTTATGTGGAATATTGACACTTGAGGTAATCAGAAGCTGAAATATAAAATAATAGCATATATTTTCATAAAGAATAATATAAAGTATTGTTAGGTATAAGGTTATAGAAGTATAAGACTAAATTACAATCATTCTTGTCAGATGCATACTGAGAAGTTATATTTCATTCTAAAAAAAAATAGCTCATCTCTAAGAAAACTGCTTATGCCTAAAAATTCTATTTTCGTCAAATTGAAGTGATACAAGAAAGGCACTTATGAAATAAGAATGACCTCATCATTCATCGTATGACAAAGAAAATAATCATCGCAGAAATGACTATCATTTCATAGGATAAAAATCTAACAATCGCATCTCTCCTTCGCTGAAGAATTACACTCCTTTTCTTCATGAACTCACGATCCTTGACACCTCGTCAGATATCACTTCTATCCCACCTTCTGACCCGTTGTATCCTGAACGATAGTCAGGGTGTAAATGATGCCAATGACGGCGAAACAGGAGTAACTCCAGTAAAGGCCGGCAGGTGTCAGCGCTGCTTGCAGTGGGCTGTACATTTGCAGGGAGGCGAAGCTCATGAGACTTCCGAAGAATGTGCATACGCTCATTACCTGTTGGGAAAAATATATTTGGTAGCATAATGCATATTGGTTGATGAATTTTATTTGTTATACAGAAAAGATATATATTTTTCTGATTGTGATAAGAAACTCTCTCTCTCTCTCTCTCTCTCTCTCTCTCTCTCTCTCTCTCTCTCTCTCTCTCTCTCTCTCTCTCTCTCTATTCTTAGTAGCATAATGCATAGTGGTTGATGAATTTTATTTGTTATACAGAAAAGATATATGTTTTTCTGATTGTGATAAGAAATTTTCTCTCTCTCTCTCTCTCTCTCTCTCTCTCTCTCTCTCTCTCTCTCTCTCTCTCTCTCTCTCTCTCTCTCTCTCTAGTGAATAGTAACATGGTAAACGAGTTCAAGAATAAGTTAAACAAGATCATAAAAACTTTCTAAACGTTCAAACTAATTCGCTCTACACAAGAGCAAATGTGGTCTCCCCACACGGACTAAAAAGTCTTTGACAAAACCAGAATCCTTGTAACTCTCTCTCTCTCTCTCTCTCTCTCTCTCTCTCTCTCTCTCTCTCTCTCACACACACACACACACACACACACACGTACACACACGCCTGTTAATCTCATTAGTCGTCTTTCGGATAATATGTATTAACTAAATTCAGCCACGCCGAACCATTTAAGAAATTATAGGCTTATCTGTATATGATTATAAGCATTATTTAAAACACGCACAATTCATCAAGTCATTATCGTTATAATCAGAAAATCGGTCCTTTTTATAGCAATCATAAAAACCAAATATTAACTATTGTTTGATTGATTCTGGAATCAAAAGAGCATCTATCATTTACAGTTCATCACGTACACTGTTAAAAAAACCGTAATATTAATCGGAAATTCTTCGTAAAAATATAGTTCTCAACTGTATTCCAGTAAAATACAGGCGATCGTAATTTTTACCCTACTTGTTAATATCTCTTACGGGTTATTGACAGTAAAATCACTCCTTAACGTCAAAAAAATCCGTGTTTAAAACGGTAAATGCCTGGCAACATTTATTCCAGGATTTTTACGGCTTTTTACGGCAAATTCCTAATAGTGTAGTCAGACCCACATAAAATAGCTTTTAAGTTTTTAAGTGATACTGCACTTATAATCGTTACATATATAAACTGTAATATATTATCATAGATTTCTAACAATCATAAAAAGTAAGAAATCCTACTGGAATCAAAACAGCATCTATCATCTATAGTTCATCACGTTGTCAAACCGACGTAAAATAGTCTTTAAGTTTTTAAGTGATACTATTTTTATAATTATAACATATAAACATTAATATATTATCATAGACCTCTAACAATCATTTATAGAGTAATAAATCCTATTACACATTCTAGGGACTAACCTGAGACCGGATATTCGTAGGGAAGTACTCGACAGCAAGCATCCAAGGCGTAGGCCCTATGCCTAAGCTACTGCTGAAGGCGCAGACCATTAGGCAGGCCGTTGGTACCCAGTTCCATCCTACGAAGTCGGATCTGAAATATATTTCGTGAAGTTCAGTGCTTAGATGGGCGTTATTACTACTTATCTTGTTGTTGCTTTGTTGTTTACATACTTATTAATTTGTTGGTGGAAATGTTCTTATATTAGATGGCATTTCTAAATAGCTGCTGTGTAAAGAATAACATTATTACTAAGAATTCAAGGTGTATGTAGTTAGTGTTATATATATATATATATATATATATATATATATATATATATTTATATTTATATATACATATATATACATGTATATATACACTATATATACATATTTATATATGTGTGTATACATATGTGTGTGCATATATATATATATATATATATATATATATATATATATATATAGGTGTGTATATATATATAGATAAATATATATATATATATATATATATATATATATATATATATATATGTATATATGTATATATATATATATATATATATATACATACAGTATAAATATAAGTGTGTATGTGTTTATATGAGTGTGCGTGTCTGTGTCTGTCTGTTTGCACATTCAATATTATGTTTGTGGTTTACACTTGTCCAGTCACCATAGCCCGACTATAGTATTGCATATAGCAGTAACTGTATAACATTGTACTTCTTACCCTTCCTCCACCGCAGACGTTTCAATAAAGGCATAAGTTCCAAGAATTGTGTAAGCCAAAACAAGAAGAGCCAACGACATCACGAGACATTTCTTCCTACCGATCCTGTCCACAATAAGAGCCTGGAAGATATTACCACCAAGCAAGAGCACGAACACGATAATCGTGCTGACGTCGCTGTCGATGGAGAGTCCTGACGTTTGCAGGATTCGAACTGCGTTAGCTTTGATGACTTCTGTGCCGCAGAAGTTTGAGATCCCAAAGAGTCCGAAGACTATCAAGCACTTCTTCATGATGTCCTTCTTGAGAAGGACGCCCCATCCGCTGCTGCCGTCCTGCCGTTCGTTCTGTTTCTTCAGCTGTGAAATCTCAGTCTCGAGGTCGAAGTAGGATCCTCTGAGACGTCGCAGGACTTGTCTCGCCTCGTCCTCCTTGCCAGTCACCGTCAGGTACGTTGGGCTTTCGGGCATGAAGGGCACAACGACCAAGCCGAAGAATATGATCTCCGCTATACAGAAGAATGCGATTTGATACCAAGTGCCCAGCATTCCTATGGCGACAATGAGGATTGCTCCGACGCTCTTCATGCACTCCGCGCTCAAGATGGCGGCTCCGCGGATGGCTGTGTCCGAAACCTCGGATAGGTAAGTTCTTACAGCTACGACCAGTAGGGCGTACGCCATGCCACTGATAAACCTGTAGATGAAAAGAGTGTAATGATCAATCTAGCGTATTTGTCAATGGAAAGTTGACCTAGAATGTGACGACTCTGATTTACTCTGAGTGCAAACAAATACGTCAAATGCCACAAGAAAAAGAAGAAGAAGAAGAAGAAATTATTATCATCATTGTGTTTATTATTAGTAAAACAAGTCTTGCTGAAAGCAACGTGAAAAGCAGAGTATTACAACCTCAATGACCCCTATAAGGAAAAGAAAAGAAGACAAAATAATTAAATATAAAAGAGAAATTACAAAACTAAACTGAAGTAAATAAACAACATAAACTAAGAAACAAGACTTATGTCAACCTTCAGAACAAAAAAAAACCCTACTCCAATATTGTGCTTAAATGTTCCACTGATTCAAAATAGGATTAGAAGGAAGATTCCACAATTTAGTCTAAATCAAACTCCTAGAATAATGTGTAATATTGAACCTTAAAAAAGGAGGGGAACGACTTTTACATCAAACTGAATACCTAGTGTGGTGGATGATATCCACTGGCACAATATTATGGCTGAAATACTGTCAGAGAGTGATATCAAATTCAGAGATAAGAAATGTAAACGTCAAGGATCAGACAGGTAAGCAATACTGAAAATAATGGGAAAATAAAATATTTAGATCATCAACTGAGGATAGACTAGGGTCGAAACGTTTTGAAAGACTTATGATAATGCCAAAGTATTTTTCAATTGTAGAGAACACACACTGATTTTGATTCCTGAAAAAAATCACAATATAATTCCAACGTACTCTACTATTGTAAAAAGACAGACTGATTGTGTGGCCCTTAAATTTGATTTGCAATCAATAAAGATACCTGAAATACTAGATAAGC
>NC_090735.1:17162826-17170326 GCF_036898095.1 Palaemon carinicauda
TTTCGCATTTCTACCCTATGGCGATCTTTTTATAGCACCATTTCTGGCACTACATCATCAAAATCACTTGCAAAGCTATATCTATCCAGTCTTTTTTCCTATTTTCAAACCATGATCAAACCATCTATAAATATGATGAGCCATCTTTTCACATACAATACACGGCTGGTTCCATAACTTTATTCTCATTTAGTAACATTGGCTCCATAAAGAAAAAATAACCAAGTAATTCATCCCTACTTTTTCAAATACTGTATCTTTAAACAGAAATCTTGCTTAATTGTTTCAGGAATCTTTCAAACTCTTAATTACCTGCCAATTGTGAGATGAACCAATGCTTAAACTTTACAACTATTCTCACTGTTTACTCACAAATGATGAAGTGAACATTTCTTGTGTTTCATTCTCCCAAACGCAATGCGTCCATTCTCCAATTTCATCTTTCTCTTTCTAATGACTAAACTTCATTTTTCCAATATCAGATGCTTCATATCATTTTCACTAGTCTCTGCAATATCTCTTTGTCGTCAAGAGTCACCACTTAATCATTGATACCTTTGTTCTTATCCATTCATTTCACAAAGCTATCCCGGTTTATCTGTGGTTTCACTTATCACCTTATTTGTCTGAGAATAAGGCAACCACGAAAGCATAATATCCTTTTCTGAAAACTTCTTTTATAATCACAAGTTTACACAAGCTTCACTAATAGGACGTCTAGTCCTTCCATGCAACAATATATTGACACCATACTTTTCTACAATTTGCATTATACATCACTCTGTCTTCTATTAGATAATTTTTAACTGAGTTTATTCTATTCAGAGTATTACCACCGTTTTCAATTCTTTACACAAAGTATAGCTTATTACAATTTATCAATCATAATCCTTTTATTCACTTTCAAAAGCCTTATGCAACACAGATCAATAATGCTCTGTTCACTTTTAATTTAAAGGAACAACTAATCCTTCTCCTAACCTATGTCTCTAATGCTTTTTTGAGTTGTTATTATAATTTTTTGTTAAATTGAATTCGGTTTCTATCAGGAAAATTTTACTTTTTGCCTAAAACTTGTGAACAAACCTGCCCAAAATATAACTTTTGATCGAAGACTTGGTTATCGACTGCTATCTCTCTCTCTCTCTCTCTCTCTCTCTCTCTCTCTCTCTCTCTCTCTCTCTCTCTCTATATATATATATATATATATATATATATATATATATATATATATGTATGTATATATATATATATTTATATTTATATTTATGTATATAGAAAGAAAGAGAGAGAGTGAGAGAGAGAGAAAGAGAGAGAGAGAGAGAGAGAGAGAGAGAGAGAGAGAGAGAGAGAGAGAAGACAAAAAAAAATTACAGTATAAACACACGACGTTTCAAAAACTCCCCTGCATACATGCTGAGTCACTCAGCTGAAATTAACTCTTACAAAGGGGGTAATTTTTTTCCCTTTTCATACACTGACGCTGTTGTTCAAGATACGATCAATAATCTGCAACAATGATAACAATTTTTTTTTTTTTTTTTTTTTTTTTTTTTTTTTTTTTTTTTTTTTTTAAATCCCTGCACCCAAGAGAACCGGAAAGTCCCACACTCACTTGTCATGTCCAACTGCCAATCGGAGAGATCCAGTTCTGTGCCCAAGAGGGTCGAGTTGTCCTTCTGGATGTCCGAGGCGATGGTGTTTGGCCAGGAGAGCCCCATGCCGAAGTTCATGTGGCCCATCGTCGTCAGGAGGAATAGGCCTACCTGTAGATTTAAAGTTTGGATGATTGGTATGATACATCTACGGAAGGTCCTTAACTTAACAACTTAATTGGTTCCAAAGAGCTGTTTGTAAGTCGAATTATTTGTATGCCTAATTGTTTGTAAGTCAAATTCTGCTAAATTTTGGATTTGGGTAGGCCTAACCTAAATTCCATACCTATGATTTCCAGCTATAAAAGTCAACAAATAGTCGGTTTCATATGAAATAGATATCAGGTTATCACAAATGTAATTTTGCTTACTGTATTAAACTATATATTATTGTTTGTAAGTCAAATTCTGTTAAATTTTGGATTTGGGTAGGCCTAACCTGAATTTCAGACCTATGATTTCCAGCTAGAAAAGTCAACAAATACTCGGGTTTCACATGAAATAAATGTCAGGTTATCACAAATGGCATTTTGCTACTGTATTAAATGGTTTGTTATTGTTTTATTACAGTATTTCTTTATCTTGTCTTTGTTATTTTTTGTTATTTTCTGTTGGATTATATTTTGTAACCCCGATTGTTTGTAATTTAAGGACCTTCTATACTGTAATAGCAGAATTATGCATTTTTGTAACTAGGTTTTCTAATCTATTACAGCTATGCAATCATATATGCATATATTTTGATTAGTACTTAACAGATCAACCTCTTTATAAAGAAAGATACATAAATAGATACATAGACATACGTATAACAACCTTTTGTAATAAGCAAAATTGCATGTATCATTTGAAAAATAATTTAACAATGCTAATAGATTATAAGACAAACATTAGGTTCGAAATTCAAAATAGATACCATACATATAACAATCTTTATATAATAATCAAAACTGTATGTATCATTTGAAAAATATTTTACCAATACTGATGAAATATAAGATAGACACTCGGTTCACTATTCAAAATGGATACCGCACACACATAAACATACGTATAAGAACATTTATATAATAATCAAAATTGTATGTACCTTTGAAAAATAGTTTACCAATGCTGATGAATTATAAGACAAATACTAGGTTTGATATTCAAAATAAATAACATGCATACATAAACATACATATAACAACCTTTATATAATAATCAATATTGTATGTACCCTTTGAAAAATACTGATACATTATAAGACAAATACTAGGTTCGAAATTCAAAATACGTGTCTTAGATACAATACCAGAAAGAAGTATGGAGGAAGTGTCTTACCTGTTTCATGTAACGTCTCCTCCTTTCCGAGGCCGGTTCCTTTCGTGCCCCATTCTCTTCTGTGGAAAAGGAAAATTAAGATCAAACTTTAATTCTTCAATCTAATATTAACATGATGGAAATTGAATACCGTCGTCTATTAATTTTTCATTGAATATGTCGAAAATTTCAATATATTAAAGTATTAATGGATCCACACAGTTCTATATATATGTTATTCTATATTTGTTCTATAATTAATGATTTGAAGTTCTCTGGCATCCTGACATCAGAGGTCATTGACGCCGATGTTCTATAAATATATCTATTCAACACAGCTTGTATGTATGTATGTATGTATGTATGTATGCATGCATAAGATAAAATTCTCATACATTTGTGTGACTAATACTATAACGATATAATATCGAACGTAAGGATAGTGAGTGAAATTAAATCTGGCGTGGAAATACCGTAGGCTCTCTCTCTCTCTCTCTCTCTCTCTCTCTCTCTCTCTCTCTCTCTCTCTCTGTATATATATATATATATATATATATATATATATATATATATATTTGTGTGTATATATACATACATACATATACAGTAAGTATACATATACATATACGTATATATATATATATATATATATATATATATATATATGTATATATATATATGTTTATATATGTATATATATATATATATATATATATATATATATATATATATATATATATATATGAGAAGAAAATACCTATATCATTTTATATTGACGGCTTAGTTTTATGGATGATCGATAACGATAGTCTAATAGCTTTTGTTGTTTTCATTGACATTACGCAAGAATACTGATTTACCACATTAGTTACTCCCTTTCACTGTAAATTGCTTTAATAAATACAAGAAACTCTTCCCTCTCAAATGAATGAGTAATTCCTTTCTTATTCGAACTCTTTCTGCATATGAAAAGGATGAAGTGCTTCCTGCTTCTCCTTCGAATATTTATCAAAATAATCAGCGAATATAGAGAAACTGCTAATGTGTCATTAGGTTTTCTCTTTTCCCTATTTGTCGATTTTTGGTATACCATACAATGGCTCTAGGAAGATTTTAATTACATATATATATATACATACAGTTATATGTAAACACACACACACATACACACAGACACACACACACATACACACATATATATATATATATATATATATATATATATATATACACATATATATATGTATGTATATATATATATATATATATATATATATATATATATATATATATATATATATATATAAATCTATATATATATTCATATATATAGTGTATGTAGATATATATATATATATATATATATATATATATATATATATATATATATATATATATGTCTACATACATTATATATATACATATAAACACACATCTATATATATATATATATATATATATATATATATATATATATATATATATATATATAAGTCGAATCCCTTCGCTGTCAATATCTGCTTGCAAGTTACAAAACAAACGTGATAAAAAGGTTAAAAGTTGAAGGCCTGCAGGTGACATTCTCCTGTTTTACAAGAAAATAGATTTTATATTTTCTGGAAAGGTAAGTTATCAAACACTGTCTTTTGTGTATGTGCGAGTCGGTGTTTGCTTGTTTTATTTTACTCTTTTAGCAAGGTCACACATATTTGCTTCTCATTGTTTCAAAAGCAAATATTCTTAAGAATTGCGAGCAAGTACAATACAGTCCAAAAATCAAGAATGTAAACTTTTTCCATTTTTTTTTTTCAGATTTTCGTTCCTAAAGAAAATTCCGTTACGATTATACTCTGCTCTCATTTAGTTGAATTTTGGAATTAACCTAATGATGAGAGTGAATTTAAAACGAGAAGAGGTAAGAATAGACAAAAAAAAAATTATTCCATCTTGGGCAGAATAAAGAAAAATGACATTATTGTGAAATATAAGGTACTTGAGACTAATGTCTTATGTACCGCACGTGTTTCATACACGCTCATACTCTGCAATGCTATTGTTTTTTTATCTCTCGCTCTCTTCCGAACTGATAATAGAAGAACCTATTTAAGCTTGACATCGTATGTTTCATATCTTTCTATTTTTTGTGACATTGTTGCCCTCAATTGTTTGTATATAAGCTCGTTACCTGTTATATAAATTTCCCTAACATTCTCCTCGCCTCTCTGTAATGCCAATTTTTTCTCTCGCTCTCTTCCGATCTGATAATAGAAAAACTTGTTTAAGCTTGACATTGCATGTTTCACATTGCTTAAATTTTTGTGACATTGTTGCCCTCAACTGTTTGTATATAAGCTCGTTATATGTTGAATAAAATACACTTGCATCCATCTCGTCTCTATAATGTTATTTTTATCTCTCTCTCTCTCTCTCTCTCTCTCTCTCTCTCTCTCTCTCTCTCTCTCTCTCTCCAAACTGATAATAGAAAAGCCTGTTTAAGCTTTCCCTCGCATGTTTCATTTTTTTTGAATGTTTGTGACATTGTAACCCTCAACTGTTTGTATATTACCTCGTTATCTGTTGAATAAACTACACATGCATCCACCTCGCCTATCTGTAATGCAATTTTTTTATCTCTCGCTCTTTCCTGATCTGATAATAGAAAAACCTGTTTAAGTTTGCCATCGCATGTTTCAGATCGCATGAATTTTTGTGACATTGTAACCCTCAACTTTTTTGTATATAAACTCGTTATCAGTTGAATAAACTACACTTGCATTCGCTTCACATCTCTGTAATGCTATTTTTTTATCTCTCACTCTTTCCCAAACTGATAATAGAAAAACCTGTTTAAGCTTGCCATCGCATGTTTTACATTGTTTGAATTTTTGTGATACTGTAGCCCTCAACTGTTTGTATATAAGCTCGTTTTCTGTTGATTAAACTTTACTCGCATCCACCTCATATCTCTGTAATGCTATTTTTTTTATCTCTCGCTCTTTCCCAAACTGATGATAGAAAAAAAATTTTAAGCTTGCCATCGCATGTTTCAGATTGCATGAATTTTTGTGACATTGTTGCCCTCAACTCTTTGTATATAAGCTCGTTATATGTTGAATAAACTACACTTGCATCCATCTCGTCTCTATAATGATATTTTTTTATCTCTCTCTCCCAAACTTTCCATCGCATGTTTCACTTTTTATTTAATGTTTGTGACATTGTAACCCTCAACTGTTTGTATATAAGCTCGTTATGAGTTGAGTAAACTACAATTGCATTCACCTCACATCTCTGTAATGCTAGTTTTGTATCTCTCACTCTTTCCTGATCTGATAATAGAAAAACCTGTTTAAGTTTGCCATCGCATGTTTCAGAATGCATAAATTTTTGTGACACTGTTGCCCTCAACTGTTTGTATATTATCTCGTTATTTGTTGAGTAAACTACACTTGCATTTACCTCACATCTCTGTAATGATATTTTTTATCTCTCGCTCTTTCCCAAACTGATAATAGAAAAACCTGTTTAAGTTTGCCATCACAAGTTTCAGATTGCTTGAATTTTTGCGACACCGTATCCTTCAACTGTTTGTATATAAGTGTGTTATCTGTTGAATAAACTAATAGCTCCCATTGCCACACTTACCGTCAGGTGAACCAGAAACCGGAGTGTAAGCCGCGTCGCTTTGAATCTTCTGCTGAGACATGTCTGCTCAACAGTAAATATTCTGAAAATCAATATACAAAATTGTTAATATGTTCATATCATCAATCTAATTTGTGTTCATTTAACTTCTATAATATCAAAATCTAAAAATTGGAAAGCATTGAAAATTAAGCCTACTCTGTCATGTTATTTGTCTTGTCAAGTAAACAGTAACTTGACTAAAACGTGTAAGACTGAGAATTGAATTTCTATGAAATAAAAAAAAAATATATATATATATATATACAAATCTATTACAACCATTACAGCAACTTACGTTTTCAAGAGAATAATATTTCTAAAGATCATTTTCCTAAAATCAAAAACGTGTAAGATTGAAAATTGGATTTCTATAAAAAACAATTTTATACAAATCTATTATAACAATTACAACAACTTGCATTTGCGAGAGAAAAATATCTCTAAATATCATTTTCTTTAAATCAACAGCATGAAAAGAGATATTCTGTCTTCTATCGCAAGACAAGTATTGCACAGAATAGGTTTATGGACGTGTGAATACAAATCCCATATTTAGTAATATTCACTGAATTTTATTTTCTTACTTTAGCTCTAAAAGTCGTCTATTTCACAAACTTATCAACGAATAACACACTTTCGTAAGAATCTTACTATAAAGTATAAACATCAAAATAAAAATGATACACAGCAAAAAATTTTCACGTGATAAACGTAGTAGACATTTTCTACTACGACCTATGAATGCCAAAGATATATAATTCATTTAATAATCAAAAGAGAATCATTATTTGTTATTATTTTTTAATAAAACATTTCAAATTTTCGAACGCTTTATATTTTCTCACATCTAATCCTA
>NC_090735.1:17175326-17177826 GCF_036898095.1 Palaemon carinicauda
TAACATACTTTGCATGATTGTAATAATATTTATGGGTAGGGCATATAACCTACTCTGTCCTGCTGCATTTATACTGAAGGTAAATGTCGACCCAAAATTTAGACTGCTTTAGCTGAAGTTTTGACCGATATAAAGGCGTGTAACAACACAAGTGCATACAACCTATCATGGATAGCTTAAGTTTTACTTAAGGCTAATGTGTTCAAACTATTATGACTGATTATAGTTTTTACTTAAGACAAAAGTGCATAATCTACTCTGTTGGGCTGTAGTATTACTTAAGACAAGGCATCTTCTCTACTCCATCCGGCTACAGTTATACCTATGCCAAAAGTCTACAATATTTCATCTTTTCTTTGTACTGTTACGTAGACAGTACTGGCTGCAGTTTTTCTAAAGACGAATGTGGAATGTGTACAACTCTCTCTCTCTCTCTCTCTCTCTCTCTCTCTCTCTCTCTCTCTCTCTCTCTCTCTCTCTCTCTCTCTCGTATAAATTTTACTACAGTCAAAACGGTATCGTTTGGCTATAATTCTTTGCAAAGTTATCATTGACTATTTACTCTACTCCCGTCAACACCTTTTATCCAATATCTACTAATTTCCTTATATAGTATTACTTACTAAATCCACTCCCCCACTCACCCCCTCCCCCTGATAATAACCATGCAAGGTCAATAGACCTTGTGACCATGAATACAGAAGCGGATATATACTGTTAATTCTATCAGACATGTGAATATGTACCAAGACATATATCTGGAACCAAAAAACTATTAATTACGAATACACTATGATAAGATATTACAGGGTTTGATATTTATATCCTTGTAGATCGTGAATATAAATCATGAGGTAAAAATGAGCTCGAACTACATATATGAAAGAGAACAAACGTGAATTGTGTCACTTTCGAGAGCAAATAATTTTTCTATATCTATCTTCACCAATCTTTCTATTCATTCATATATCTGTCATATGTGATTGTCTATGTATCTATCCCTCTTCCTTGTCCTTTTTCTTCTTACTGTTTATAATCAGTTTTATTTGTTATTATTTAGGAGATTGTAAAAGATCTTTCCTTTCGTCCGTTAAGTAATATAATGGATTGGATCTGGATAAACTAGAAAATAAAAACCTTGTTTTAAAGGTCGAGTAAAATCTTACGATGAAAAACCTCTGGTTATTGACTCTTATGTATGAATTTCATTTGATTATGTCAATGAGTATATGGATATACAATTGCTGAATAATGATAACAAAGAATTTATCGTTCTTATTCATTCAATATTATGAATCAAAATAGAAAATTATGATCAAGGAGGAACAACGGATATTATTGACCCTTATAAAGCTTTTGAAATAAAGTAAAAAAAAAAAAAAAAAAAAAAAAAAAAAAAGGGGGTAACAGAAAAACATTTCAAGGTACAGAGGTGAAGGTGAACTCGTTGCACGAACACATTACTCCCCTTGAACAAATTAACGACGAAGCCTTAACTGGCAAGGAAATTGAGCCAGTCATCTCAGGAGGATACCTGAAGCAGCATCTTAACATCAGTCTCCTGTAAGGATTCGGGAAATACACGACCCTCATGAATTATTGAAATGTGCATAACATTTATTCCATGTGCATTTATATGCATCAACCGCGTGTGGATGTTTGCTTCTGGTTAGAGGCAGATAATCGCGAAAACTTTGTTTTATAATCATTGGAAAGAAATTTTCTTTATTTTGTCCTAAAACAGATTACATACATATGTATATATATATATATATATATATATATATATATATATATATATATATATATGTATGTATATATATATATATATATATATATATATATATATATATATATATTTATATATGTATATATACATATATATATATATATATATATATATATATATATATATTATGTATTACATATATATATATATATATATATATATATATGTATATATATATACATGCATATATATATATATATATATATATGTATGTATGTATGTGTGTATATATATCTGTATATATACATACATACATATATATATATATATATATATATATATATATATATATATATATATATGTATATATATATATATATATTCATATATATATATATATATATATAATATATATATATATATATATATATATATTTATATATATTATCAATAGTAGCAGATATTACAGTATTTACATTGATGCAAAAATGCTCGTTTTACACCCAGAGAAACTGCCGACTTCAGAAAAAGAGGAGCATAATATCATAAATTCATTTTTCACAGGAATGACCTTACAAGTAATAAAGCCCAAGTATTGTCCCCCAGAGAAACAGTACCTTCTAAGCAGAGAAGAAGAGCATCATATCGGAAATTCACTGACGCTTTATCTACGTATAATGCATTTTCCATTAGGAGTGGGACGCTGGGCCCTGATCTCCAAGGGTTCCTAAATGAAATAATTTCGCATTTGCAAAGAGGGAACTGTACGTA
>NC_090735.1:17182826-17190326 GCF_036898095.1 Palaemon carinicauda
TCTTTGCTACTCTGTCTCTTATTCCTGTCAAAGACTGTTTTATTCTTCTTACTGCACTGTAATTGTTCAGTGGCCACTTTACTCTTTGTTAGGGTAGAAGAGACTCTTTAGCTATGGTAAGCAGCTCTTCTAGGAGAAGGACACTCCAAAATCAAACCTTGTTCGATCTTATATCTTATTCCTCTTCCTTTTGTTTTGTTAAAGTTTTTATAGTTTATAAAGTGATGTTTATTTGAATATTGTTGCTCTTAAAATATTTTATTTTTCCTTGTTTCCTTTCCTCACTGAGCTATTTTCCCTGTTGGAGGGCCCCTGGGCTTATAGCATCCTGTTTTTCCCACTAGGGTTATGGTTTAGCAAGTAATAATAATAATAATAATTATGTATACCACATTATGCGCATAAATATCTACAATAAATACGTGTTTATGTCGCAGTCTATTCTTCCCATCTATTAAGCATCCACTTTTGGTGACATATGATTTAAGAAAAATTTGCCTCCTTTGCAGATCACATTGGATCAAAGCTAATATGTTTCCCCGCCATCTTCCCAGCGTTCTTCACAGAGTCATTTTTTCCGGCATCCAATATAGCTCGCAACAAACAGTAAATCAAGGAATCCTGGACTCAGCGGATATAAACCTCCGGCAGTTTATCAAAGGCTCGAATGAAAAGGTCCCTGACGATGTGTAATGTAACGATGGATTTAGTGATTATAATATCTTTGAATTCCTTTGAGAATGAAAGGATGCTTATCCTAGAGAGAGTCCTGACGCATCAGGATTTAACGATTGTTTGAGTAGGAAAAGGTGCCACGTTTTTAAATCATCTATATCTTGAAATTATCTACTTCTGAACACGAGCAACCGATTAGATGCCACCGTGTTTTTAGAATTACATCTATATCGTGAAAGTAATCCACTTCTGAAGACAAAGAAGCAATTAGATGCCACCGTGTTTTTTAAATTACATTTATATCTAGAAAGTAATCCACTTTTGGCTCGAACAAGTAATTACATGCTGTCGGGTTTTTAAAATTACATCTATATCTTGAAATTAATCCACGTCTGAGCACGAACTAGCAATTTGATGCTGACGTGTTTTCAAAATTACATCTATATCTTGAAAGTAATCCACTTCTGAGCACGAACAAGCAATTAGATGCCACCGTGTTGTTAGATTACATCTATATCTTGAAATTAATCCACATCTGAGCAAGAATAAGCAATTAGATGCTGACGTATTTTTAAAATTACATCTATATCTAGAAAGTAATCAACTTCTGAGCACAAACAACCCATTAGATGCTGACGTGTTTTCAAAATTACATCAATATCTTGAAAGTAATATTTTGAACACGAGCAAGCAATTAGATGCCACCGTGTTTTTTAAATTACATTTACATCTAGAAAGTAATCCACTTCTGAGCACGAACAACCAATTAGATGCCACCGTGTTTTTAGGATTACATATATATCTAGAAAGCAATCCACGTCTGAGCACGAACAAATAAATAGATGCTGACGTGTTTCAAACAAACATCTACTGTATATTTTAAAAGTAATCCACTTCTTAGCAGAAACAAGCAACTCTATCCTGACTTTTTTTTTAAATTACATCTATATCTTGTAAGTGATCCACTTCTGAGCACGAACAACCTTTTAGACGCAACGTAAGTAACAAGTTTATCACGCCAAAGAATGCTTCCTGCCCCAAGTGGCACTAATATGTAAGGCTGGAAATAGACTGCTGGGCTTGAATTGGATAATCAGGTACTGCCAGCATGGCACCAAGGCCACAGGGAATGACGACTTGTAAGTTAGAAAACTGATGAGGCGTTATGCAAAGATGGTATGAGTGGTGGAGTAATGCATGCTGGGTATTGCCATGGTAATGATGGCATTGTTAGTACAGCACATTTCTCTCTCTCTCTCTCTCTCTCTCTCTCTCTCTCTCTCTCTCTCTCTCTCTCTCTCGCTTCTATTTGCTAGTAGATTATCATAACTCTTGCTTTTATTTTTCTATATCTCATAACATTTTTACTCTCTCTCTCTCTCTCTCTCTCTCTCTCTCTCTCTCTCTCTCTCTCTCTCTCTCTCTCTCTCTCTCTCTCTCTCTCTCTCTCTCTTCTGTTTGCTGGTAGATTATCATAATCTTGCTTTTATTTTTTTATTTAATAACATTTTACTCTCCCTCTCTCTCTCTCTCTCTCTCTCTCTCTCTCTCTCTCTCTCTCTTCTATTTGCTGGTAGATTGCCAAAACTCGTGCTTTCATTCTACTATTTGTTTCATAATATATTTACTCTCTCACTCACTCTCTCTTTCTCGATTTAATTTTATTTTTAATTTCATAAGATTTTTACTTAAACCATACAAGAAGCACTTCTCAACAATCTCTCTCTCTCTCTCTCTCCTCTCTCTCTCTCTCTCTCTCTCTCTCTCTCTCTCTCTCTCTCTCTCTCAGAGATTACCATGAGCCTAACTTTTATCTGATTCTTTATTTCATAAGATGTTTTTTACTTATGCTATAAAGGAAGCTGTTTTCAACAGCGCTCTCTCTCTCTCTCTCTCTCTCTCTCTCCTCTCTCTCTCTCTCTCTCTCTCTCTCTCCTCTCTCTCTCTCTCTTCAATTTACTAGTAGATTACCATGATTCGCTTTTATTCTATTTCTAATTTCATAGGATATATACTTATACCATACAAGAAGCGCTTCTCAACAATCTCTCTCTCTCTCTCTCTCTCTCTCTCTCTCTCTCTCTCTCTCTCCTCTCTCTCTCTCTCTCTCTCTCTCTCTCTCTCAATAACGCCAGAGTTCTCTCCTAAGTAAGGTAGAATGGACGGTGTCACATTCCCCGAAACCCATCACATCCCTTTTACATTATTAACAGCTTCAAAGTCCATAGGATTATCTCAGCACTACAGCACGTCTTAAACAATCCATAAATAGAATACTAAACTGCCAATAACATTCATAATATTTGAAAAATTTCCAATCAATTTAATATTATAGGGTGTAGCATTATCCTATGTAGTGACTTGTGTACCTATCACTCACTAGCCTCCTGACTAGTCCTGGGGTAACATTCGCCTCGCATTCACATGGCGGTAAATCGATCCCAGTATGGGACCGTGAGTGTAAGCTGCTTACTGGGGAGGCCACTGCTGTGGTTGGGCTCCACAGCAGGGGGTTCGGCTTGCCTGGCTGACGTTCTGGTGAGTAGCTATTCTGATGAAACTGGAACTGAAACCAAACACCTTTAACTTTTAAAGTTTGCCAAGCTATAAATCATGAAGAAGAAATTGCAATCAAAGTCCCCGCTACTAAAGTAAATGAAAACATAAATAGAGAAGGTTATATTCTCTCATATAGGAAGATTTTTCTGGTTCATAAAAGCATAATTCATGGAAAAAGAAATAAGAATTATCATTATTATCATCATCATCTTCATCATCTCCTCCTACGACTATTGAAGCAAAGGACCTCGGTTAGATTTCGCCAGTCGTCTGTATCTTGAGCTTTTAATTCAATACTTCCCCATTCATCATCTCCTACTTCGTGCTTCATATTACTCACCCATGTAGGCCTTGGTCTTCCAACTCTTCTAGTGCCTTGTGGAGCCCAACTGAACGCTTTGTGAACTAATCTCTCTTGGGACTGCGAAGAGCATGCCCAAACAATCTCCATCTACCCCTCATCATGATCTTATCCACATATGGCACTCGAGAAATAATTATATTTGAAAATAAATTGAAAAAAAAAGTAATAAATAACTTTTAAAAGAGAAGTAGAATTGCAGCCAAAAAATATTAATGTCTCTCATCAAGAGAAATTCTTTTAGACTCAAAAGAGCAGACTTTATAGAAAATTAATTTACATCTACAAATTGAATATAGAAAATTGAAATATAATAAAGAAAACCTTCTATACAGACTAGAACATAAAGACTTTTAGCACCCCTGGTGGAGGAGCGACCCGCAAGCAATCCCATCCTGGCAAACTTATAAATCTTTATAAAATCCGCGTCACTTCTCACCTTGCCCCCAGCTGCCCAGCTTGCACTGGAGCCATTCGTTGACATTAGCGTCAATAACAAGAAGAAATATCTGAGATTGGATGCAAGGCGTTATTGGCTGCAACAATGGTCTCCCCTTTAGTAACTCACCTTTGTTACTTGATGGGGAAAAATGCAGGAAATGCAGAAAGGGGAAGTGGGGAATGGTGGGGATGTGTTTGAGGGGGAATGAGGGGATGAGGGAATTTGAAGAATGTTTGAGGAAATGGAGAGAGGGGAAGTGGCGAAAGGGAGGGTGTTTGAGGGGAAATGAGGGGATGAGGGAATTTGAGGAATGTTTGAGGAAATGGAAAGAGGGGAAAAGGGGAAGGGGAGGGTGTTTGAGGGGAATGAAGGGATCTGAGGAATGTTTGAGGAAATAGAGAGAAGGGAGTGGGGAATAGGGGGGGGTTTGGGGGGGGAATGAGGGGATTTGAGGAATGTTTGAGGAAATGGAGAGAGGGGAAGAGGGGAAAGGGAGGGGTGTTTGAGGGGGAATGAAGGGATTTGAGGAATGTTTGAGGAAATGGAGAGAGGGGAAGAGGGGAAAGGGAGGGGTGTTTGAGGGGGAATGAAGGGATTTGAGGAATGTTTGAGGAAATAGAGAGAAGGGAGTGGGGAATAGGGGGGTGTTTGAGGGGAATGAGGGGATTTGAGGAATGTTTGAGGAAATAGAGAGAAGGGAGTGGGGAATAGGGGGGGGTTGGGGGGGGAATGAAGGGATTTGAGGAATGTTTGAGGAAATGGAGAGAGGGGAAGAGGGGAAAGGGAGGGGTGTTTGAGGGGGAATGAAGGGATTTGAGGAATGTTTGAGGAAATGGAGAGAGGGGAAGAGGGGAAAGGGAGGGGTGTTTGAGGGGGAATGAAGGGATTTGAGGAATGTTTGAGGAAATGGAGAGAGGGGAAGAGGGGAAAGGGAGGGGTGTTTGAGGGGGAATGAAGGGATTTGAGGAATGTTTGAGGAAATAGAGAGAAGGGAGTGGGGAATAGGGGGGTGTTTGAGGGGAATGAGGGGATTTGAGAAATGTTTGAGGAAATGGAGAGAGAGGGAGAGGGGAAAGGGAGGGGTGTTTGAGGTGAATTGAGGGGATTTGAGGAATGTTTGAGGAAATGAAAAGAGGGGGAGTGGGGAAAGGGAGGGGTGTTTGAGGGGGAATGAAGGGATGAGGGAATTTGAGGAATGTTTGAGGAAATGGAGAGAGGGGAAGATGGGAAAGGAAGGGGTGTTTGAGGGGGAATGAAGGGATTTGAGGATTTTTTGAGGAAGAGAGGGGGAGTGGGGAATGGGGGGACGTGTTTGAGGGGGAATGAGGGGATGAGGGAATTTGAGGAATGTTTGAGGAAATGGAGAGAGTGGGAGTGGGGAATGGGGTGGTTGTTTGAGGAGAAATGAGGGGATTTGAGGAATGTTTGAGGAAATGGAGAGAGGGGAAGTGGGGAAAGGGAGGGTGTTTGAGGGGGAATGAGGGGATGAGGGAATTTGAGGAATATTTGAGGAAATGGAGAGAGTGAGAGTGGGGAATGGTGGGGATGTGTTTGAGGGGAAATGAGGGGATGGGAGAATTTGAGGAATGTTTGAGGAAATGGAGAGAGGGGAAGCGGGTAAGAGGAGGGTGTTTGAGGTGAATGAGGGCATTTGAGGAATGTTTTCTAATGAGAGTTAGCTTTCTTTGCTCTGATGATGCGGATAAAGACTAGTTTGGTCTTTTTGGTGTCACTGAGTTGGCAATATCAGCTTTGTTAGAGAGAGAGAGAGAGAGAGAGAGAGAGAGAGAGAGAGAGAGAGAGAGAGAGAGAGAGAAAAAAAAAATTATAGTAGTATTCCATTAAAGCTTTTTTGTTCTTTTTCGTAAACCAAATAAAGAAATCTTCACCTTCCTTATTTTGCTTCCATGCAAATAGCTTTGGTTACAAGCTTTACAATCATTGGTTTACTTTCGAAACATCTAAATTTCTCTCAATATTTTCAAACTTTCTTGATATGCAATTTGAAATTATTTTTATAATAAAAATGTTTTAAACATATTTCATAACCAACAAGCCTACATTAAAAACTAGAATGTTATTAGTTATATTATGTGACAAAGATTGATTTTATCCCTGAAAAGAAATTAGTCTCTACTGAATAAAGTTGATACTCTAAATCAAAAACAAATATTAGAGATAATAACAAAAAAAATTACTTCTAATTATACATTCAATCTTTTATTATTCCGAAAAAAAAGTAAAATAAACAAGTTCAATGACCACTTCTTAGTTCTGGTGTCTTTGGTCTTTATGTTATTTGACCTTCTATGATACAAAAGTGTTTATTAGATTATAGCTGAAATTCTTTCTTATTTTAGGAAATACTCACTTTTCCCTTTCCCAGAATACTGAGAGCACATTACTGGTTCTCATTATTTATTTATAGAAAAACAACTCATCATCCAAACTCCTCAGACGCTAGTCTTTAAATTCTAGACGTTAATGTTTTCCCACTGTTGCTACTGAAGCTTCAGGTATGTCTGTATTAATGAAGTATACTTGCGCATGCACGCGTGGGCGTGTGGATATGCGCGTCGGTATAAGTGAGAGTCAAAGGGGAAAAAAGAGACAATACAAAAGTACCGTGTGGAAAAGAGAATGCAATTGGATATATATATATATATATATATATATATATATATATATATGTATGTATATATATATATATATATATATATATATATATATATATGTATATATATATGTGTGTGTGTGTGTATACGTATATTTATTTGCGTGATTTCAATCCTAAAGTAGGTCAAAAGAAGAGATAAGAATCAGCATTAGGTAAATTTTTGAGTAGGCACAAGAAAGGACGGAGGAAACATGCTTGTAGAAATTGCTGAAACCAACAAACTTAAAATCATGAACACTTTGAAAAATAAAAAGGAACATGGAGAATAGGCATAGAAGAGACCGAATGGAGAAATGAAAAGCGAATTAGATTTTATTCTCACAGATGAAAATTAATTTAGTTGAAGATTTAAGTGTTGAACAAGTTAAAGTCAATCGAACATAGAAGCAAGATTTGTTTAAATCTAAGGAAAGAAAGAGAAAAACTAATTCTAAGAAAGAAAATCTATACTCTGGTGGGTTTAGTTTAGCAATACAAAATAGGTACTCCTAGCTACATGATGATATTGAACCAAGTAAACAAGAAATAAACAGTAATTTAACAAAATTCGTATTGGAATCAGCACAAGAGTTAGGTGGAGAAGTTCCTAAAAAAATATCAAGGAAAACTATTAAGAAAGACCAAAACCTAATTAAGAAAAGATTAGAAATAAGGGTAAAGTCCAAGAGAGATGAAATAGAATTACCCGAACTATCCAAAATAATAAACAAACTAAAACCCAAGACTTTCGTAAACACAATCAGACCAAAATGGAGGAAATACTAAAGAAAGGAAAATGCATCCAAT
>NC_090735.1:17197826-17200326 GCF_036898095.1 Palaemon carinicauda
TTCTTCATAGAAATTGTAAACTATTATCTTATTATATTAAGAAGCTTTTAGTTCAGTATTCATTATATTATTATTATTATTATTATTATTATTATTATTATTATTATTACTTGCTAAGCTACAACCCTAGTTGAGAAAGCAGGATGCTATAAGCCCAGGGGCTCCAACATGGAAAATAGCCCAGTGAGGAAAGAAAACAAGGAAAAATATCAAATATTTTAAGAACAGTAACAACATTAAGAAAAATATTTCCTATAAAAACTATAAAAGCTTTAACACAACAAGAGGAAGAGAAATAAGATAGAATAGTGTGCCCGGGTGTACCCTCAAGCAAGACAACTCTAACCCAAGACAATGGAAGACCATGGTACAGAGGTTACGGCACTACCTAAGACTAGAGAACAATGGTTTGATTTCTGAGTGTCCTTCTAGAAAAGCTGCTTACCATAGCTAAAGAGTCTCTTCTACCCTTACCAAGAGGAAAGTGGCCACTGAACAATTACAGTGCAGTAGTTAACCCCTTGAGACAAGAAGAATTGTTTGGTAATCTCCGTGTTGCCAGGTGTATGATGAAAGAGGAGAATATGTAAAGAATACGCCAGACTATTCAGTGTATGTGTAGGCAAAGGGAAAATGAATCGTAACCAGAGAGAAGGATCCAATAGAGTACTGTCTGGGCAGTCAAATGACCCCATAACTCTCTAGCGGTAGTATCTCAACGGGTGGCTAGTGCCTTGGCCAACCTACTGCCTATTTGTCATAAAATGGTTGACCTTTGTATACCATTATTATTATAATTGTTATTGTTGTAATTGTTGCTGTTGTTATTAATACTTCAATTATAATTTGTATTACCATTATCAATATCATGGTTGTTGCTGTTGTTAATAATATTATTACTATTACCATTATTATCATTATTACTAAACATGGCAACACTTGATATTCACGGCCTCAAGTTCAAGGAAACTTATATTCTGCTCATCCACTTTTTGTTAATCTCAGCCAGAAGATGTGTTACTCAAGAGCCCGAATGCTTGGTTATTCGATTATAGACTAAAAGCATCCTATAATTTAAGGTTGTTTTGCTATTCTTCTTTATGTATTTGGATAAAGTATACAAGGTTATCACAGATAATGGCTATGTGAACATGTCTAAGGGTCTCATTTTAAACCTTATTGCTTTAGGGGCCAATAACTTTGATAGGAGGTCTAGACTATCAGACTTTATTTGTTGATTTGTGTATTTACTTATTTATATTTTGTCTACGCTGCGTATTTAATATTTTGATGGATTTTGATGCATATCTATATATTCAAAATGAATAGAGGAAGATCCAGATCTTCAGGATCTAGAATTCATAATAGAATTTGAGAATGTGGTTCACATACACACACACACATGCGCGCGCACACACAATACAGGTTTAGATACCTTGGACGTTAACAAAAGAATCCTTGCTTCTTTAATGAGAGGATTATAAGAGCCTGGGCTTTGACCCCTTAATTGGAGACCTATAATGTGAACTACTTCATGTTCAAATTAAAATCATCTCAACACCAACGAACTGCAAAATTGCAAGAGCCTGTGCTCTGTAGAATTGCAAGGGCCTGTGCTCTGCAGAATTGCAATAATCCGTCCTCTGAAGAATTGCAAGAGTCTGTGCTCTATAGAATTACAAGAGCCTGTGCTCTGTAGAATTGCAAGAGCCTGTGTTCTGGAGAATTGCAAGAGCCTAAGTTCTGGAGAATTGCAAGAGCCTGTGCCTATAACTACCAACATGGTTGTTATTAATATTATTATTATTATTATTATTATTATTATTATTATTATTATTATTATTATTATTATTATTACTAGATATAAGCTACAACCCCAGTTAGAAAAGTGTGATGCAATAAGCACAAGGGCCTAAGCAGGGAAAATTAACTCAGCGAGGAAAGGGAATAATGAAATAAATAAACTATATGAGAAGTAATGAAAAATTGAAATAAAATATTTTATGAACAGTAACAACATTAAAACAGATCTTTCATATATAAAAAGAGATATGTCAGCGTGTTCAACATAAAAACATTTGTTGCAAGTTTGAACTTTTGAAGTTCTACCAATTCAACTCTGTAGGATATAAGGCTTACGTACTTCGTCATTTGTAAGGGATGTAATTTGCTATTGTGTATATTGTATATATGAAGGTATATGAAACCATTGTATTGATCCTATTGTAAATGTTCTTAATAAGAAAAAAAAAATTCAACCACAGGATAAGTAAGGTCATTCCACAACTTACCAAATATGTAGGCTACTCACCACTAGATGAAAAGCTCCATGGAACTAAAATGTCTAACTCTAAAACTAATAAGAAGAAATATGTTTACGTTGTTTTTGCGTGAGTAATGGTTTTGTAAGACAAGACTAAAAACCAACAAAGACCAAGGTCTGAGTATTGCCTCTAATCAAGCTACGTGCTTTCAAGAGTCACTTAGCCAGGTACGTGAG
>NC_090735.1:17205326-17235326 GCF_036898095.1 Palaemon carinicauda
ATATTTCTAAAAATTGTCTGGAAATTCATTTATAAAATCAATGCAGCTCTTACAATGGCACTGATGAGCATTTAACAAGGGTTATTTCAAATCAGAGTTAAACCGAACTACAGATAATTATGTGTAGTAAATTACATAAAGAAATGTCTACAGTTACATTTCCTCTCCATTATTTTTCCCATCAGTGACACTTGAGGAAATTACTATGGTAATGATATCAATGAAAAATATATAAATTGTGGGGGGGTTTTCTTTCTCGCTGTAAAATGTTCATTGCTGCAATAATTACTCATTTTAACCGAAAAGTTCCGGTATAAGAAAAGAATCAATTTCTTGAAATAAGGTAGTATAAATTGGATCATTAATATATGTGGTGGCCTATTGGAAACGTCCCTGCCTGGTGTTCGCCAGACTGGGGTTCGAGTCCCGCTCAAGCTCTATAGTTTTTTGCAGTATCTGCAACTTCACCATCCTTGTGAGCTAAGGATCGGGTGTTTCGGGGAGCCTATATGTCTACCTGTTAAGGCATCGGCAGCCATTGCCTGGCCCTCTCTGGTCCTAGCTTGGGCGCTGATCATATGTAAGTCTCCAGGGCATTGTCCTGCTTGCTAGAGCAATGTCCTTGTTCCTTGCCTCTGCTATTCATGGCGGCTTTTAAACCTTTAAACACTTTATTCGCGAACGATAATTTTCGTTAAATTGATTAATAAAGAATAAGATAAATGCTACTTGGTCGGCTGGATTTAAATATTTGATTCTTGTATCATGTCTATTCAACTATCTATCTATCTACGTGACTTATCTGTCACTCAGTAGGTCACATTCTAATTTAAGAATTCTCTCTCTCTCTCTCTCTCTCTCTCTCTCTCTCTCTCTCTCTCTCTCTCTCTCTCTCTCTCTCTCTCTCTCTGTATGACTGCATTGCATCGTTACAAAATTTTCTGTTTATTTTCAAATCTTTTCAGCTATTATACTCGAACTCCAAGATGGGCGTGCCTGAGTTTTCTTAAGATAATTACTATGATTACAAAGTTTCGTAATTCTAATTTCAGCAAAGTTATTTATATACATATATGTGCTGGGGGATTATGGGGGTATTCTTACGTTATTATTATTATTATCATTATCATTATTATTATTATTATTATTATTATTATTATTATTACTATTATTATTATTATTATTTGCTAATCTACAACCCTATTGGGAAAAGCAAGATGCTATAAGCCCAGGGGCCCCAATAGGGAAAATAGCTCAGTGATGAGAGGAAACAAGGAAAAATAAAATATTAAGAACAGTAACAGAATTAAAATAAATATTTCCTTTATAAACTTTAAAAACTTTAACAAAACAAGAGGAAGAGAAATTAGATAGAATAGTGTCCCTGAGTGTACCCTCAAGCAAGAGAACTCTAACCCAAGACAGTGGAAGATCATGGTACAGCGGCTATGGCACTATCCAAGACTAGAGAACAATGGTTTGATTTTGGAGTGTCCTTCTCCTAGAAAGGCTGCTTACCATAGCTAAAGAGTCTCTTCTACCCTTACCAAAAGGAAAGTAGCCACTGAACAATTAAAGTGTAGTAGTTAACCCCCTTGGGTGAAGAAGAATTGTTGGTAGTGTTGTCAGGTGTAAGAGGACAGAGGAGAATCTGTAAGGAATAGGCCAGACGATTCAGTGTATGTGTAGGCAAAGGGAAAGAACCGTAACCAGAGAGAAGGATACCCATGTATAATAATAATAATAATGAAATGATAATAATAATAATAATAATAATAATAATAATAATAATAATAATAGGCCTATACCCATGTTATACCCCAACAAACCCTTACTTATACTTTCACTTAAGATTAGCTGTACAAAAGCGACTCGTCTAGTTAGGATCTTCTACCATATGTGTGAACACCTTCACACTTCATATCCCTGCCGAAATTTTCAGCTATGAACATCATAGTCAGAGTGGCGACATTGCCTAAGGGAACCGTGGGTGAGGTGCGCGTGTCTTTCAAGGTGACCTTCGGTGATTATTGTCTTGGTATTGTCTTTCAGCTTATGCCCGGTGATTCAAAGTATGCCGAGAGCTCAGTGATGCTCGGTTTTTTTTTTTTTTTTTTTTTTTTTTTTTTTTTTTTTTGTGTGTGTGTGTGAAAGAATAGATTATCACTATTAACTATCATGTACGGATTATGGATACGAGACCGAACTAAAGTAGAGGATATTTTAATATGTAAGAAAAAGGAGTGGATATAGGCAGGAAATATAATGAGAATGACAGTTAATAAATGGACATTAAGAATAGCAGAATGGGTCCCTAGAAATTGCAAAAGCAGGGGAAGGAAGAGAAGACAGTGGATTGACGAACTAAATAATTAGATAGTAGATAGACATTAGAAATAACAGAATGGATCCCTAGAAATTGCAAAAGAAGCAGGGGAAGGAAGAGAGGACAATGGATTGGCGAACTAAGTAAGTAGATAATAGATGGACATCAGGAATAACAGAATGGGTACCTATAAATTGCAAAAGAAGCAGGGGAAGAAAGAGAAGACAATGGATAAACGAACTAAGAAAATTTGCGGGTATAGACAGGCATAAAAAGACCATAAACAGAAGCGAGTGGAAGGGCGTGCCTGAGGCCTTTGTCCTGCTGTGGACTAGTTACGGCTGATGATGATGATGATGATGACACTAATTTTACGCTAACACTAAACTATTCGTAAGATTTTCAGCTAAGTTTTTCAGTATAGGAATGCAAACTATGGCCTACATTTGCATAATATAACAGAGAAAAAACAATATTTTGGATATTGTGCAACCCACTTTAAGAACAGATACTTATCCCTGCCAAAATGAGAAAAGCTTTTTCCTTTGCCATTTTTACGAGACTCAGAACGTGAAGAATGTTTTCAACGCAGTTTTGGGAACAAAGTCTTCCTGCAATATGTCACTTGCTGTTGGCAGGACTAATCATTAATGAGGAACTTTGGAGAAAACTTGGATAAGTTCTGATCAGCGAGCAAACAAAGTTGTCCTGCTTCCACAAAAAAAAAAAAAAAAAAAAAGATGGATCTTACTTCTGAGAAGAGATAATCTATCTTTTCTCTGAAAGGAGCTAAATCTCTAAGATTTTCTTAACATATAGCGAGTGTTGCAGTTTAATGATGGCAAAAATAATTGATAGTTTCCACTTGGAATTTTTCTATCTTTAATTTTTCGTGTTGTTTCAACATATGACTTTACATAATAAGAATCTTTTAACTTTTAAATTAAATTATTATTATTATTATTATTATTATTATTATTATTATTATTATTATTATTATTATTTTTATTATATTATTATTATTATTATTATTGTTACTAGCCAAGCTACAACCCTAGTTGGAAAATCAAGATGCTATAAGCCCAAGGGCTTCTAAAGGGAAAAATAGCCCAGTGAAGAAAGGAAATAAAGAAATAAATAAATGATGACAAAAAAATTAGCAATAAATTATTCTAAAAACAGTGACAACATCAAAGCAGATATGTCATATATAAACTATAAAAAACTTGTCAGCCTATTAACATAAAAACATTCGCTGCAACTTTGAACTGTTGAAGTTCTACTGATTCAACTACCCGATTAGGAAGATCATTCCACAACTAGGCCACAGCTGGAATAAAGCATCTAGAATATTGTGTAGTATTGAGCCTCATGATGAGAAGGCATGACTATTAGAATTAACTGCTTACCTTGTATTACGAACAGGATGGAACTGTCTGAGAAGATCTGAATTATTATTATTATTATTATTATTATTATTATAATTATTGCAAGCTAAGCTACAATACTAGTTGGGAAAGCACGATGCTATAAGCCCAAGGGCTCAAACAGGGAATAATAGCCCAGTGAGGAAAGGAAAATAAAATAAGAAATCCCTATGGCTTCAATGAAAGAAATGATGCACATAAGATTGTCGATTGCAAGGATATGTGCTCTCTCTCTCTCTCTCTCTCCTCTCTCCAGTGCCCAATAATCTTCCTCTTCCACCTCTCCTCTCAACTCCTTTTCCTCCATACTTTGCTGGAAGGTAAGATCGTGGAAGGGCAGTATGTCAATTTATTGCCACCGCCAAGGCGGCCGCTGGCAACAGAAAAAGGTTGCCACATCGTAAATTTTTGGACAAGCTTTTCCACCAGAATATTCTGCTTTACTCGGGTTTTGGGTTAACATAAGAGTACGCTTATCAGAGGCGTAATTTCGCCTTCATAGCCTCTTACTCGCAAGTGGGATTAGCACCTTGATTTACTACCCTCGATCCAGATAAATATGCCCCCACCCCCTCCCCCTTCCCTTAAGTGCTAATGTAATTGGTGATACATAACATAAGAGAAGTCTTTCAGAAAGAAACGAATGAAAATACTAAAGAAAAATGGGATTTAGGAAATCATAAATTTCCAAGCGGCTTTCACATATTAGAGCACTGAGGGGGACTTTTATTTTATGGTAATAGGCCAACTATTTCTTTTCTCGGTGGGGTCTCTTTCGTTAAAGCAAAAACGAAGAAATATGCGAATAGAAATTTAAAGATTAAAATCATCCAAATGCGTTGACTAAAATTTTGACGTAGATAAGTTATAAGTATGACATAAGTATGAATTACAAACTTGAATAGAGATAATTTTATAAACGCATTGATAGGGATAACCGAAGAAGCAATTGGTATAAGCACATCTTTAACTAGTGCAAATGTAACTTTTTTAAAGTGATTATCGATTCACTTAATTTGCAAATCATTGGGTATTTAAAGGTTTAAATGTCGTTCATGAATGGCAGAGGCAAGCAGGACAATGCCCTATGATCAGCGCCCAAGCACACTCTCCATCCAAGCTAGGACCAGGAAGGGCCAGGCAATGGCTGCTGATGACTCAGCAGGTACACAATGACCTATGATAAGCGCCTAAACACTCTCTCCATTCACGCTAGGACCAAGAAGGGCCAGGCAATGGCTGTTAGGTAGACATATAGGCTCCCTCAAACCCGCTATCCCTAGATCACAAGGATGGTGAGGTTGCAGCCGCTAAAGGAACTAACGAGTTTAAGCAGGACTCGAGCCCCCGTCTGGTGATCACCATGCAGGGACGTTT
This sequence comes from Palaemon carinicauda, assembly GCF_036898095.1. Lineage (NCBI taxonomy): Eukaryota > Metazoa > Arthropoda > Malacostraca > Decapoda > Palaemonidae > Palaemon > Palaemon carinicauda. The sequence goes on from NC_090735.1 coordinate 17,210,457, forward strand.
CCAATAGGCCACCACAACCCTAAAGAGAAGAGATGTCGAGACGTTTCAGAGCAGAGAAATGCTGTTTTAGAAATTACAGATTTTCTGTAGCTCTTTCAAGAAATGTTTTCACGATATGTTTTATATCTTTTACTGTGATGTGTGTGTTTTATGTGTTTTAATGTTGACATTATAATTAAGTATGCTGTCATTTATTCAGTAAATATGTTTGATCGTTATAATGCTCAAGAGAGAGAGAGAGAGAGAGAGAGAGAGAGAGAGAGAGAGATGATATTACCTGTCTAAATAGAAGATCATTCAAGACTAATAATCAACTAATATTTTTTTTATGTTGAATCTACCATCGCCAGCAAAACTTATAAGAGAAACAACATAAAAAAAAGTTATTGGGATTAGAAATAAAAAAAAAACATATGTTGAGAGAGAGAGAGAGAGAGAGAGAGAGAGAGAGAGAGAGAGTTTTCTTCTTAATAATAATAATAATAATAATAATAATAATAATAATAATAATAATAATAATAATAATAATAATAATAATAATAAAAGTAAATAAGAGAATAAAACACTTTTATAGCAAAGTATTATATTCTACCCCAAAAAAATTACCTAAAATATATTATATTCTTGACTGATTCCAAATGAGGAGAAATAAACTAGATTTTTTTTATAGTTTTTAAGATTTGTATAATATAAGATGAGAAATATCTTTCTTTGGTTTAACTGTTTTCCAAAATAAGATAAGATATCCGTAATTAGTAGAAAGTAAGATGAATAATTATCCTTAGTTGAAATAAAGTAGAACTATGAATATCCTTGATTTGTAAAAAACAAGACATTAAATATCCTCGACTGGTAAAAAGGAAAAGGAAAATATCCTCGGCTGGTAGAAAGGAAAATGAAAATATCCTCGACTGGTGAAAAGGAAAAGGAAAATATCCTCGACTGGTAGAAAGGAAAATGAAAATATCCTCGACCGGTGAAAAGGAAAAGGAAAATATCCTCGACTGGTAGAAAGGAAAATGAAAATATCCTCGACCGGTGAAAAGGAAAAGGAAAATATCCTCGACTGGTAGAAAGGAAAATGAAAATATCCTCAACTGGTGAAAAGGAAAAGGAAAATATCCTCGACTGGTATAAAGGAAAATGAAAATATCCTCGACTGGTAGAAAGGAAAATGTGAAATATCTTTGACTGGTGGAAAGTAGGAAAATAAATGTCTTTTGATAGTAGAAATATGATAAATATTCTTGATAGGTAGAAAGTAAGACTTTAAATGACACTGATTTATATAAAGTCAGATAATAGATATCATTTAATGGTAGAAAGTAGAATTTATATAAGATGGAAATATTCTTGACGAAAAGATTAACTACGAGTACAACTGGCCGTTTTAAAAGCTGTTGCTCATTTGATCCTATATTGATACTAGCAATCATATAGCTAACTAATAGAGGAATAAATTAATTCAAGAAATAAATTAAAAGAAAACTAAGAAGATATTTCTTAAAGAAATGGAAATACGTCTTATCTCAATTACTGGGTTAAACTCGACCTCTTTTTGCGCTTCGGTAATGAAGTTCAAATGAGTTCCAGACTTTATAGAAGCTTTTCGAAACTTATAATCGAACTCCAGATATTTTCAATGCTCAGGGGAATCTTAGACAAAATTATGGAAAAGCAACTGCTCATTTGGTTAATTTTTAATTTTTTTAAGTATTTTAAGTTTTTTTTCATCATTTCCTTTCCCTGTTGGGCTATTTTTCCTTGTTGCGGCCCAAGGGCTTATTGCATCCTGCTTTTCCAACTAGGGTTATAGTTTAGTTATCAATATTTTTTTCTTTTTTATTTCATTATTTCCTTTCCTTACTGGGCTATTTTTTTCTTGTTGGAGCCCTTGGGCTTATATCATACTGCTTGCCCAACTAGGATTAGAGCTTAGTTTATAATAATAATAATAATAATAATAATAATAATAATAATAATAATAATAATAATAATAATAATAATAATAATAATAATAATAATAATAATGTCTCTTCTTCTAATTTAACACTGCAGTTGGTAGGCGCACTTCTATTCAAAGGTACTCATGTTTATTTTAATGCAGAATAACTCTCTCTCTCTCTCTCTCTCTCTCTCTCTCTCTCGTGGTAGGGGCGTTCCCTTCAATTTTTTTGGTTACTTGAAACGGGGAAATCAGCCAACCCCAGTCTCAAGGTAATCTGAAGAAAAAAAAAAATATATATATATATATATATATATGTGTGTGTGTGTGTGTGTGTGTATATATATATATATATATATTCTGTATATATACATATATATTCTGTATATATACATATATATATACATATATATATATATATATATATATGTATGTATATATATAAAGGAGAAAATTGATATTTAAAACAATCTTATATCCAAACTTTATTGGTATTTCGGTAATTCCATCATAGGCGTTATAGCAATTTCCACTTTAAATATCAGCAGGCAACTGCGCTTAAATAAGAATAAATCATAAATATTTCTTTTTATTAAAACAAAATACCTTTCCCTCATGCAAGATTTAAATTTGTATTGTTAAGTTCACCAGAGCTCTCAGTGTTGATATAGGGTATGAGTAAATGCCAAATTGTATCTAAAAATTAATCTCAAATGGCAAAACGGAAAAATTATAATATCGATGAAGCAAATGCCGTCTATATCATAAATAACTCATTGGAGGATGTGAATCAGAACTTTTTGCAAAGATGGTTTTAATGAAATCAGGAAAAGAAAACTTACACTTCTACCGAAGTCAGAAAACAATGAATATAGGTTGTTAACAAAAGAAACGAAATTCAGGAAAACTTGAGGCAAATAAAATACTTTTTTATTGAATATAACCGGCGAAGAGACAGCATCCACATGTTCATAGCCCTCGGAAGACCCCCTGGGGTAAGAGCAAGATCGGGTTCTAATACCAGAAGAAACCTAGCATCCTGATGGTGTTGCAAAATCAACCGGATTTTCTTTTTCCCCTCTGGAGCAGGTTGCAACTTGGCCACCGCTTTTTCTTTAATGACGTCATTACGTTGAACATCCTTAAGGCGAGTTAATCGGTCGAACGGTTCGTCGAACACGGTTCGACAGACAAGTGTTTGAAGTGATGTTCGAACGTGTGAACGGGGTATTTGGTTGTCGAACACGTTCGTCGAACGGTTCAAAGAGAGTCTGTTCTCGCTTGCCTTTTGTGGGCGGGGCTTCATTGTCCACAAACCTTATACATTTGTGGCTGACTCCATCTCTTCGAACCGTTTGACAAGCAGGTTTGACAACCGGGTCCGGCGAGCCGTTCGATAGTTTAAACCCCGTTTAACATGTGGATATAGTCTGTGTTTGTGTTTCCTTGTGGTGTGTATAAAAATATCAATTAACCCCTCTTGAGTAGGTTGCAATTTCGCCATGGATTTTTTTTAATGACGTCATTAGGACGAAGAAGATTCCTTAACTGTGTATATAATTTGTGTTTGTGTTTGCTTGTGGTGTGTCTAAAATAAGGAGAACAAACATGGAAATTCAATTGGTTGCGTGATCACATATATGTAAGTCTTCTTCCCACACTAGTTTTTGTCGAATCTAGTTCATGGGAATACGAGGTCGTCTTACGCATGCATGCATCGATGTTAGTCCTTGGGTTCGTGTAAAGACCTCCTTGAAGCGAGCTATGACACTTCCAGCATATTTTGACATTTGGGAATTTGCAAAAAAAGAAAAATAAAAGAAAAAAAAAGAAAGAAAAAAAATACTGTTTCTGAGCCAGTCATGGACCGCCTATAATGGTAAATTTATCTTTTGAATAAGAACTGTATTCATATGCATAAACAGACAAATTGAGAAATAAAATTACATAGTATTTTGAAATGGATAAAACTAGAGGGAAAGTTTGACCTTTTTAAGGAAAGAACAAAGCTAATGAGTAAAATAGAAAAAGGAAGTATTACGATAAATTAATCACTATGCACAAAATTTAGTATTTACATATATATATATATATATATATATATATATATATATATATATACATATATATATATATATATATATATATATATATATATATATATATGTATATATATGCATATATATATATATATATATATATATATATATATATATATATATATATACTGTATGTGCGTGGGTGTATGTACATTTGTGTATATGTGTTTTTGTATGTGTTTATTTTTAAGGTCAAACCACATATCATGCATATATAATATGAAAAGTAATGTGCCAAGAACACTACCCTATGGAACGCCAGGCATTAAATGTCTATAGTCACTATGGTGCTTACCAACGCTACTCTTTGCAATTTATTATTTAAAAATTCAATAATGATGCTAGGAAAACGCCCACCTACTCCAAAATGAAACCATTGTTCTCTAGTCTTCGTTAGTGCCATAGCCCCTGTACCATTGTCTTCCACTGTCTTGGGTTTAGTCTTGGGTAGTGCCATATCTTCTATACCATGGTCTTCCACTGTCTTGGGGTAGAATTCTCTTGCTTGAGGGTAAACTTGGGCACACTATTCTATCTTGTTTCTCTTCCCCAGCTTTGTTCTTCTTTTTGAAGTTTTTATAGTTTACATATGAAAGATCTGATTTAATGCTGTTAGTGTTCTCAAAATATTTTATTTTAATTGTTCATTACTTCTCATATGCTTTATTTATTTTGGCTATTTTCCCATGTTGGGCCCCTGGGTCTTATAGCATCCTGCTTTTCTAACTACGGCTGCAGCTTAGCTTGTAATAATAATAATAATAATAATAATAATAATAATAATAATAATAATAATAATAACAATCTGTTTGAAAAGTCAGTTAACACGGCCAAAAGCAGCACTGAAATAAGAGATCAATCATATGCGTTACCTAACCACAATCAAGGGACTTATGCACAGCATTGGAACTTGAACGAAAGGCATCACATGCTCCAAGCGGCGGAGGTTATGTTTTCGGTTCGGTTTGTTTGTTTGTTTGTTTGTTTGTTTCTCTGTTTGTCTGTCTGTCTGTGGACAACGTAGAGGCCACATTTCTACACGGAATCACTTCAAACTTGGCCAAGTAGTTCCCCAATGTGTATGGAAGAACTGATTAAATTTTGGTCAAGGTCACCCCAAGGTCAAGGTCACAGGGGTCACTGGTGTCACTATGACATAAGTGGCCATATCAAGAGACAGAAATAAAGCACTGACTTTTGCATAAGCCAACAGGGAAGTCCTAGTCCAGGCGCAACCCATGGGTGATGTTCAAATTTATAAAGGTCAAAGGTCAAGGTCATATTGGTGCATTATATCAATGTCATATTAAGTATCAGTGGCAAATGAACAAAGATCACTTGAAGGTCAAAAGTCAAGCAGGTCACTTGAAGGTCAAGGTCACGTGAAGGTCAAGGTCACGTGAAGGTCAAGGTCACCTTGGCGGAGGTATGTCCTCTACGAGGACCATGTCCGCGTTCAGGACTTGCTCACTTGTTATAATTGTTATTGTTGTAATTGTTGCTGTTGTTATTAACACTTCTATTATAATTTGTATTACCATTATCAATATCATGGTTGTTGCTGTTGTTAATAATATTATCACTATAATCATTATTATCATTATTCCTAAACATGGCAACACTTGATATTCACGGCCTCAAGTTCAAGGAAACTTATATTCTGCTCATCCACTTTTTGTTAATCTCAGCCAGAAGATGTGTTACTCAAGAGCCCGAATGCTTGGTTATTCGATTATAGACTAAAAGCATCCTATAATTTAAGGTTGTTTTGCTATTCTTCTTTATGTATTTGGATAAAGTATACAAGGTTATCACAGATAATGGCTATGTGAACATGTCTAAGGGTCTCATTTTAAACCTTATTGCTTTAGGGGCCAATAACTTTGATAGGAGGTCTAGACTATCAGACTTTATTTGTTGATTTGTGTATTTACTTATTTATATTTTGTCTACGCTGCGTATTTAATATTTTGATGGATTTTGATGCATATTTATATATTCAAAATGAATAGAGGAAGATCCAGATATTCAGGATCTAGAATTCATAATAGAATTTGAGAATGTGGTTCACATACACACACACACACACACACATGCGCGCACACACACAATAGAGGTTTAGATACCTTGGACGTTAACAAAAGAATCCTTGCTTCTTTAATGAGAGGATTGTAAGAGCCTGGGCTTTGACCCCTTAATTGGAGACCTATAATGTGAACTACTTCACGTTCAAATTAAAATCATCTCAACACCAACGAACTGCAGAATTGGAAGAGCTCGAGCTCTGCAGAATTGCAAGAGCTTGTGCTCTGCAGAATTGCCAGAGCCTGTCTTCTGCAGAATTACAAGAGCCTGTCCTCTGCAGAAATGCAAGAGTCTGTGCTCTGCAGAATTACAAGAGCCTGTGCTCTGCAGAATCACAAGACCCTGTGCTCTGCAGAATCACAAGACCCTGTGCTCTGCAGAATTACAAGACCCTGTGCTCTGCAGAATCACAAGAGCCTGTGTTCTGCAGAATTGCAAGACCCTATGTTCTGGAGAATTGCAAGAGCCTGTGCTCTGCAGAATTGAAAAAACCTGTGCTCTGCAGAATTGCAAGAGCCTTTGCTCTGCAGAATCGCAAGAGCCTGTGCTCTGTAGAATTGCAAGAGCCTGTGCTCTGCAAAATTGCAAGAGCCCTTGCTTGGCCAGAGGGGACAGGCCATCTACAACAACAACAACGGGAATTTGCTGGAGAAACAAGTGGTTACTATGGGTAATCTTTTGAGATATGGACTCTAGACAACTGATTTAAAAAATATTGATTGAGTTATTTGGCGATGCTGTCTGAGCAAAAATCTGGCAGTAATTTTAGTCTTCTGGAAGCGATTTAAACGTTATAGATACTGTCTGAGCAATTTTCTGACACTTTAGTCTGTGCTGCTGAAGTTGATCGATTGATGAGATCATCAACAATATCATTATGTTTATCGATAAATGGTATTTCATCATGACAGAGAACGAAAACATGAATCCAATATTTTCAGTATCTATAACTATCAACATAGTTGTTATCTATATCATTATTATTATTATTATTATTATTATTATTATTATTATTATTGCAAGGTATAAACTCCAACCCCAGTTAGATGAGTGTGATGCAATAAGCACAAGGGCCTAAGCAAGGAAAATTAACTCAGCGAGGAAAGGGAATAATGAAATAAATAAACTATATGAGAAGTAATGAAAAATTGAAATAAAATATTTTATTAACAGTACCAACATTAAAACAGACCTTTCATATACACACTATAAAAAGAGACTTATGTCAGCCTGTTCATAAAAACATTTGCTACACGTTTGAACTTTTGTAGTTCTACCAATTAAACTCTATAGAATATAAGGGCTACGTACTTCGTCATTTGTAAAGTATGTAATTTGTTATTATGTATATTGTATATATGAAGGTATATGAAACCATTGTATTGATCCTATTGTAAATGTTCTCAACAAGAAAAAAAAATCAACCATAGGATTAGTAAGGTCATTTCACAACTTACTAGATATGTTGGCTACTCGTCCACAGGTAAAAGCTCCATGGAACTAAAATGTCTAACTCTAAAACTAATAAGAAGAAATATGTTTACGTTGTTTTTGCGTGAGTAATGGTTTTGTAAGACAAGACTAAAAACCAACAAAGACCAAGGTCTGAGTATTGCCTCTAATCAAGCTACGTGCTTTCAAGAGTCACTTAGCCAGGTACGTGAGGGAACGGTCAGTATCATGGCTGATGCAGCTTTTAAAGGAAATAGTTTTGAGCGCATGACGTTCAATGGCAAATAAAGTAAATTTTATGATTTTATATTATAAACAACATTATGAAAATAATATTGAAGTTTCTTTAAGTATGTGTTATAAACAAATTTCCTTGTATATGCATGTACAGGTATAATTTTATCATGTGATTTCATGATTGACCAGGGTGTGTATGTTACGTGTAGATGCGAGAAAAGTTCTTTAAGACTGGTAGAGAGAAGCAACTTCAAATTTTAGGTGAAGAAATGTGATCTAAGTACATGCATGAGTTATAAAAACAACATTATTCAGTAAACTCGGAAAGATGTCTAAGAGGTTTTATGAAGCATGTAAGATATGACAATGACATTGAAACAATTTAAGTGTATAAATATAGTATTTAACAAGGAAGATAGCAGGTCGATCAATGGTTTCTATGAAAGAGCTGTGAGAGGAGATTGAAAATAACTACCAACAAGCTTTATGTGCCATACAGGGATCAGGAAAAGGCCTATGATATTATTGATGGACATACTACTTAAGGAGAGTAGCGAGAATAATAATAATAAAAAAAATCTATTTGATACGAACAGTTTGATGTATTTAAGTTGAAATTTAATCCTCTATTCAATCGTTGACGGCCTGGATGTTAAATTAGGTCTCAAGCATACGTCTATCACATCTCTTTAATTGTAAATACTTTTTATGGAGACTGTAATTGTTCTACTTAGTAGGGGTAGAAGAGACTCTTTAGCTATGGTAAGAAACTCCTTTAGGAGAATGACACTCCAAAATCAATCTATTGTTCTCTAGCTTTGGGTAGCTCCATAGCCTCCGTACCATGGTCTTCCACTGCCTTGGGTTAGAGTTCCCTTGCTTGAGGGTGCACTCAGGCACACTATTCTGTTTCATTATTTCCTTTCCTCACTGGGCTATTTTCCCTGTTGGAGCAGTTGGCGTTATAGCGTCCTGCTTTTCCAACTGGGGCAGTAGGTTAGATAATAATAATAATAATAATAATAATAATAATAATAATAATAATAATAAGAAGAAGAAGAAGAAGAAGAAGAAGAAGAAGAAAATGAGGCATTTCGATCAAAGTCCATTCAAAGGGTATCTTCGCTAAAAGAGAAATAAGAAAAAAACCCTTTAAAACCTTGAAGAACCCAAGGTCAGGAGCTGCCCCAAGCCAGAAATACCAACCTCCAGTAAGGTCATACGCTGCAAACCACTCTGCAAAGTAGGAGCATTTTTGAAAAAAAAAAAAAAAAAAAGCCAATACTTCGTGCTTGATCTCATCTGTCAAAATTTGCCAGGTTTATTACTATGATACAAAATCCTATTGTTTCAATTTGGTAGCAAGGGATTATCTCTCTCTCTCTCTCTCTCTCTCTCTCTCTCTCTCTCTCTCTCTCTCTATATATATATATATATATGTATATATATATATGTGTGTGTGAACGTATACATGTATATATGCATATATACATATATATATATATATATATATATATATATATGTATATATATATGTACGCATACATATGTATATATACATATATGTATGTATGTATGTATGTATGTATATACATATACATATATATATATATATATATATATATATATATATATATGCATATACTTATATATGTAATATGGAACAAATATTTATGTTTTAGCAAAACTAATTGGAGACTTGATATAACAGGAGAATTTACATCCATGAATAGTGTAACTAGGTACATCATTCTTGTAGATAAATAGCAAGCTAGTTAGCTAGAGAGAGAGAGAGAGAGAAAGAGAGAGAGAGAGAGAGAGAGAGAGAGAGGGGGGGGGAGAGAGAGAGAGAGAGAGAGAGAGAGAGAGAGAGAGAGAGAGATCTTACTCAAGATATGTGACGTGTGCTACAGGCGTTTATTTCCAGTTTCTCTGTGTTTCTGTTTCTAAAACAGAACGAAAACATTTTATTTTCTAGCAGTTACTGTTTGATGTGACTTAAAATGAAAATAATTTTCAAATGAAATTAAGACTTTTTCGTTCTACGTAAAAAATTACTCCCATCAAGATTTTGGATGAATCCAGGAGACGTTAGTCCTTCTTCTTCTTCTTCTTCTTCTTCTTCTTCTTCTTCTGTGTCCTACAAGTCATAAAATCTTTTTTTTTATCAAGTCTTTTGTTCGCCTACGTGAGGAAATTCAGTGGTACTGAAAAAAAATATATTTATATATATATATTCTCCAATATAAGCAGACCACTTTAGGAACATCCACCATGACTTTGCGGGTCTTTCACTATTCGTGATTACGTACAGCGCATGCGCATATATCCAGACGCAAACCGTCGTGTGGGGAATAACGTACATAATAAGGTGAAAGAGATGAGCTAAAGATACATTATACATTACATAGCGTCCTAGACGTAAGTCAGTCACAAGGAGAGAGAGAGAGAGAGAGAGAGAGAGAGAGAGAGAGAGAGAGAGAGAGAGAGAGAGAGAGAGAGAGATGTCGCTCCCCTTAGGTGACAGATGGAAGTACATAATAAAGAAGTGTGCATGCTAAAGTTGATTGAGACAGGATACTTTCTTATTGAATGTTATTGGGTACCTATCAATACAATATGAAAGTGCAAATTGAATCATTTTGGATGCTAATTACTCAATATAATAGAAGAAATTTACTGTTGAAAACATTTAACGTGTGTCATAGAAATCAGTTTTGCACAAATATTTCAGGTTTCGAAACATGTTATTCAACTAACTTCAATTCAATCGAAAAAGATTTTTACTTTTGGTAAACGGTAGTCATTATCAAAAAAGGTTATTAAGTTTTCGATTCTATTCAAATAATTTCTAAATGATTATTATAACTGTCTTTGAATACAAAGTTATTAAGTATTTTAGTTGTTTTTTTTTTTTTCAAATTATTTCTAAATGATTATTGTAACTGTCTTTGGATACAGTCAACCCTATATTTGTTTAACTTCTTCCCTTCTTCCATTTGAAAGTCGCTTTTTCTTTGATTTGTTGACTGCAAACTTTAAGGAAATTTCTAAAATAGTTCCTTTTTATTTGAATATTTGACATTGTAAACCTTAAGGAAAATTTCAAAACAGTTCCTTTTTTTTTATTAATTTTTGACATATAAACTCTATGGAAATTTGTAGAGATAAAAACTCAACTGTATATACCCTTAATCTATAATTACGTGATCACTAATAAAAACCAATTTACAATGCAAAGATTAAAACCACCGACTTGACAACGTAGCAAATGACTTTTCACGTATCAACGCTTTACATATCTTCAAAATTTAACTCATTATTACTATTATTACTAGCTAAGCTACAACCCTAATTGCAAAATCAAGATGCTATAAGCCCAAGAGCTCCAACAGAGAAAATAGCCCAGTGAGGAAAGGAAATAAGGAAATAAGGAAATAAACAAACGATACAAGAAGTAATGAACAATTAGAATAAAATATTTAAAAGACAATAATAACATTAAAACAGATATTTCATATATAAACCATAAAAAGACTTTTGTCATCCTGTTCAACATAAAAATATTTGCTGCAAGTTTGAACTTTTGAAGTTCCACCGATTCAACTACCCGAGTAGGAAGATCATTCCACAACTAGGTCACAGCTGGAATAATACTTCTAGAATACTTTGTAGTATTGAGCCTCATGATGGAGAAGGCCTGACTTTTAGAATTAACTGCATGCCTAGTATTACCGTTGGTCTTCTACTAAATATGTTGGCCATGCAACTGCAAAAAACAGGATCTCTTTTAAAACCTGTTAAATTCTGGTCTCCTGAGGGTAATCCATTTGTCCTATTGCCTACGTGCAATTGGGCTTGAAAAGCAACTAACTGATTTACATGGAGCTGAGAGCCTTTGGTATCAAAGACATTATTTGTGATTTATTGGCTTCAAGCTAAAGGTTTCCTACCTTTTTACCCTTATAAAATGTATTACTTATGACAACGAGAAGCAAATATTCAAACGTACACTGTTAGAAAAAACCGAGATTTTTATCGGAAATTCTCCGTTAAAATATAATGTTCTTAACCGTATTTCAGTAAAATACAGGCGACCTTAATTTAACCTTACTTTGTTATTATCTTTAACGGGTTGGTGACCGTAATATCACTTTTACGTCAATATAACCGTTTTTAAAACGGTAAAATTCCTGGAATAAATGTTGCCAGACTTACCGTTTTTTAATACAATTTTTTAGCAGTTTGTATAAGGAAACCAAGATTATTTATTTCCAAATATTATTTGATTTACCTTTATCAAACTGTATTTTTGCTGCAAACTATCGTATGCTTTAAATGGACACCCAATTTAGTTCAATATATGTCAAAAATATCATTCCTGAAAACAAATTTCCCACCTGTTATTTTCAAAGCTCAACCCAAAACATATTTTGAAATTCATGGCCTTAATCAAAGCCATTCATGGACCATGCCTTTTTTTTTGGGGGGGGGTGATATTCTTCTACACACTGCTAAATAAAGTTATCTTATTAAAGGACAAGATGAAATACATATACAAAACAGAGCTAAAAAAAATATCCCTAGTGAAAATATACATAATTTTAATAATTGTCTGGAAAGGCATTTATAAAATCAATGCAGCTCTTACAATGGCACTGATGAGCACTTAACAAGGGTTATTTCAATATAATTATTTGTAGTAAATTACATAAAGAAATGTCTACAGTTACATTTCCTCTCCATTATTTTTCCCATCAGTGACACTTGAGGAAATTACTATGCTAATGATATCAATGAAAAATATATAAATTTTGAGGGGTTTTCTTTCTCCCTGTAAAATGTTCATTACTTCAATAATTATTCATTTTAACCGAAAAGTTCCGGTAAAAGAAAAGAATAAATTTCTTGAAATAAGGTAGTATAAATTGGATCATTATTATATGTGGTGGCCTATTGGAAACGTCCCCGCCTGGTGATCGCCAGACTAGGGTTCGAGTCCCGCTCAAGCTCTATAGATTCTTGCAGTATCTGCAACCTCTCCATCCTTGTGAGCTAAGGATGGGGTGTTTAGGGGAGCCTACTGTATAAGTCTACCTGTCGAGTCATCAGCAGCCATTGCCTGGCCCTCAGAGGTCCTAGCTTGGGCGCTGATCATATGTCAATCTCCAGGGCATTGTCCTGCTTGCTAGGGCAATGTCCTTGTTCCTTGCCTCTGCTATTCATGGCGGCTTTTAAACCTTTAAACACTTAATTCGCGAACGATAATTTTCGTTAAATTGATTAATAAAGAATAAGATAAATGCTACTTGGTCGGCTGGATTTAAATATTTGATTTTTGTATCATGTCTATTCAACTACATATCTACGTGACTTATCTGTCACTCAGTAGGTCACATTCTAATTTAAGAATTCTCTCTCTCTCTCTCTCTCTCTCTCTCTCTCTCTCTCTCTCTCCTCTCTCTCTCTCTCTCTCTCTCTCTGTATGTCTGCATTGCATCGTTACAAAATTTTCTGTTTATTTTCAAATCTTTTCAGCTATTATACTCGAACTCCAAGATGGGCGTGCCTGAGTTTTCTTAAGATAATTACTATGATTACAAAGTTTCGTAATTCTAATTACAGCAAAGTTATTTATATACATACATGTGCTGGGGGATTATGTGGGTATTCTTACGTTATTATTATTATTATTATTATTATTATTATTATTATTTGCTAAACTACAACCCTATTTGGAAAAGCAAGATGCTATAAGCCCAGGGGCCCCAATAGGGAAAATAGCCCAGTGAGGAGAGGAAACAAGGAAAAATAAAATATTAAGAACAGTAACAACATTAAAATAAATATTTCCTTTATAAACTATAAAAACTTTAACAAAACAAGAGGAAGAGAAATTAGATAGAATAGTGTCCCTGAATGTACCCTCAAGCAAGAGAACTCTAACCCAAGACAGAGGAAGACCATGGTACAGCGGCTATGGCACTATCCAAGACTAGAGAACAATGGTTTGATTTTGGAGTGTCCTTCTCCTAGAAAGGCTGCTTACCATAGCTAAAGAGTCTCTTCTACCCTTACCAAAAGGAAAGTAGCCACTGAACAATTGCAGTGCAGTAGTGAACCCCCTTGGGTGAAGAAGAATTGTTGGTAGTGTTGTCAGGTGTAAGAGGACAGAGGAGAATCTGTAAGGAATAGGCCAGACTATTCAGTGTATGTGTAGGCAAAGGGAAAGAACCGTAACCAGAGAGAAGGATACCCATGTATAATAATAATAATAATAATAGGCCTATACCCATGTTATACCCCAACAAACCCTTACTTATACTTTCACTTAAGATTAGCTGTACAAAAGCGACTCGTCTAGTTAGGATCTTCTACCATATGTGTGAACACCTTCACACTTCATATCCCTGCCGAAATTTTCAGCTATGAACATCATAGTCAGAGTGGCGACATTGCCTAAGGGAACCGTGGGTGAGGTGCGCGTGTCTTTCAAGGTGACCTTCGGTGATTATTGTCTTGGTATTGTCTTTCAGCTTATGCCCGGTGATTCAAAGTATGCCGAGAGCTCAGTGATGCTCGTTTTTTTTTTTTTTTTTTTTTCTTTTTTGTGAAAGAATAGAATAGCACTATTTACTATCAAGTACGGAATATGGATACGAGAGCGAACTAAAGTCGAGGATATTTTAGTATGTAAGAAAAAGAAATGGATATAGGCAGGAAATATAATGAGAATGACAGTTAATAAATGGACATTAAGAATAACAGAATGGGTCCCTAGAAATTGCAAAAGAAGCAGGGGAAGGAAGAGAAGACAGTGGATTGACGAACTAAATAATTAGATAATAGATAGACATTAGAAATAACAGAATGGGTCCCTAGAAATTACAAAAGAAGCAGGGGAAGGAAGAGAGGACAATGGATTGGCGAACTAAGTAAGTAGATAATAGATGGACATCAGGAATAACAGAATGGGTACCTATAAATTGCAAAAGAAGCAGGGGAAGAAAGAGAAGACAATGGATAAACGAACTAAGAAAATTTGCGGGTATAGACAGGCATAAAAAGACCATAAACAGAAGCGAGTGGAAGGACGTGCCTGAGGCCTTTGTCCTGCTGTGGACTAGTTACGGCTGATGATGATGATGATGATGATGACACTGTAATTTTACGCTAACACTAAACTATTCGTAAGATTTTCAGCTAAGTTTTTCAGTATAGGAATGCAAACTATGGCCTACATTTGCATAATATAACATAGAAAAAACAAAATTTTGGATATTGTGCAACCCACTTTAAGAACAGATACTTATCCCTGCCAAAATGAGAAAAGCTTTTTCCTTTGCCATTTTTACGAGACTCAGAACGTGAAGAATGTTTTCAACGCAGTTTTGGGAACAAAGTCTTCCTGCAATATGTCACTTGCTGTTGGCAGGACTAATCATTAATGAGGAACTTTGGAGAAAACTTGGATAAGTTCTGATCAGCGAGCAAACAAAGTTGTCCTGCTTCCACACAAAAGAAAAAAAAAGAAAAAAAATGAATCTTACTTCTGAGAAGAGATAATCTATCTTTTCTCAGAAAGGAGCCAAATCTAAGATATTTTTTTTCACAAATAGAGAGTGTTGCAGTTTAATGATGGCAAAAATAATTGATAGTTTCCACTTGGAATTTTTCTATCTTTAATTTTTCGTGTTGTTTTAAAATATGACTTTACATAACAAGAATCTTTTAACTTTCAAATTGAATTATTATTATTATTATTATTATTATTATTATTATTATTATTATTATTATAATTATTATTATTATTATTATTATTATTAGCCAAACTACAACCCTAGTTGGAAAAGCAAGATGCTATAAGCCCAAGGGCTCCAAAAGGGAAAAATAGCCCAGTGAAGAAAGGAAATAAATAAATAAATGACAAAAAAATAGCAATAAATTATTCTAAAATCAGTGACAACATCAAAACAGATATGTCATATATAAACTATAAAAAGACTTGTGTCAGCCTCTTCAACATAAAAACATTTGCTGCAACTTTGAACTTTTGAAGTTCTACTGATTCAACTACCCAATTAGGAAGATCATTCCACAACTAGGCCACAGCTGGAATAAAGCATCTAGAATATTGTGTAGTATTGAGCCTCATGATGGAGAAGGCATGACTATTAGAATTAACTGCTTACCTTGTATTACGAACAGGATGGAACTGTCTGAGAAGATCTGAATTATTATTATTATCATTATTATTATTATTATTATTATTATTATTATTGCAAGCTAAGCTACAACCCTCGTTGGGAAAGCACGATGCTATAAGCCCAAGGGCTCAACAGGGAAAAATAGCCCAGTGAGGAAAGGAAAATAAAATAAGAAATCCCTATTGCTTCAATGAAAGAAATGATGCACATAAGATTGTCGATTGCAAGGATATGTGCTCTCTCTCTCTCTCTCTCTCTCTCTCTCTCTCTCTCTCTCTCTCTCTCAGTGCCCAATAATCTTCCTCTTCCACCTCCTCCCAACTCCTTTTCCTCCATACTTTGCTGGGAGGTAAGGATCGCGGAAGGGCAGTATGTCAATTTATTGCCACCGCCAAGGCGGCCGCTGGCAACAGAAAAAGGTTGCCACATCGTAAATTTTTGGACAAGCTTTTCCACCAGAATATTCTGCTTTACTCGGGTTTTGGGTTAACATAAGAGTACGCTTATCAGAGGCGTAATTTCGCCTTCCTAGCCTCTTACTCGCAAGTGGGATTTAGCACCTTGATTTACTACCCTCGATCCAGATAAATATGCCCCCACCCCTCCCCCTTCCTTAAGTGCTAATGTAATTGGTGATACATAACATAAGAGAAGTCTTTCAGAAAGAAACGAATGAAAATACTAAAGAAAAATGGGATTTAGGAAATCATAAATTTCCAAGCGGCTTTCACATATTAGAGCACTGAGGGGGACTTTTATTTTATGGTAATAGGCCAACTATTTCTTTTCTCGGTGGGGTCTCTTTCGTTAAAGCAAAAACGAAGAAATATGCGAATAGAAATTTAAAGATTAAAATCATCCAAATGCGTTGACTAAAATTTTGACGTAGATAAGTTATAAGTATGACATAAGTATGAATTGCAAACTTGAATAGAGATAATTTTATGAACGCATTGATAGGGATAACCGAAGAAGCAATTGGTATAAGCCTATCATTAACTAGTGCAAATGTAACTTTTTTAAAGTGATTATCGATTCACTTAATTTGCAAATCATTGGGTATTTAAAGGTTTAAATGTCGTTCATGAATGGCAGAGGCAAGCAGGACAATGCCCTATGATCAGCGCCCAAGCACACTCTCCATCCAAGCTAGGACCAGGAAGGGCCAGGCAATGGCTGCTGATGACTCAGCAGGTACACAATGACCTATGATAAGCGCCTAAACACTCTCCATTCACGCTAGGACCAAGAAGGGCCAGGCAATGGCTGCTAGGTAGACATATAGGCTCCCTCAAACCCGCTATCCTTAGATCACAAGGATGGTGAGGTTGCAGCCGCTAAAGGAACTAACGAGTTTAAGCAGGACTTGAGCCCCCGTCTGGTGATCACCATGCAGGGACGTTTCCAATAGGCCACCACAACCCTAAAGAGAAGAGATGTCGAGACGTTTCAGAGCAGAGAAATGCTGTTTTAGAAATCACAGATTTTCTGTCTCTTTCAAGAAATGTTTTCACGATATATTTTACATCTTTTACTGTGATGTATGTGTGTTTTATGTGTGTTAATGTTGACATTATGATTAAGTATGCTGTCATTTATTCAGTAAATATGTTTGATCGTTATAATGCTCAAAAGAGAGAGAGAGAGAGAGAGAGAGAGAGAGAGAGAGAGAGAGAGAGAGAGAGAGAGAGAGAGAGAGATGTTATTACCTGTCTAAATAGAACATTCAAGACTAATAATCAACCAATATTTCTTTTTACATTGAATCTACCATCGCCAGCAAAACTTACAAGAGAAACAAACATAAAAAAGTTATGGGGATTAGAAATCCAAAAGAGCATATGTTAAGAGAGAGAGAGAGAGAGAGAGAGAGAGAGAGAGAGAGAGAGAGAGAGAGAGAGAGAGAGAGAGTTTTCTTCTCAATATTGAATAATAATAATAATAATAATAATAATAATAATAATAATAATAATAATAATAATGATAATAATAATAATAATAATCATAATCATAATAATGATAAAGGTAAATAAGAGAATCAAACACTTTTATAGCAAATTATTATATTTTACCCCCCCGCCCCAAAAAAAAAAAATTGACTAAAATAACTGATATTCTTGACTGATTCCAAATGATGAGGAATAAACTAGATTTTTTTTATAGTTTTTAAGATTTGTATAATATAAGATGAGAAATATCTTTCTTTGGTTTAATTATTTTCCAAAATAAGATAAGATATCCGTAATTAGTCGAAAGTAAGATGAATATCCTTGATTTGTATAAAACAAGACAATAAATATCCTCGACTGGTAAAAGTGAAAATGAAAATATCCTCGACTGGTAAAAGTGAAAATGAAAATATCCTCGACTGGTAAAAGTGAAAATGAAAATATCCTCGACTGGTAAAAAGGAAAAGGAAAATATCCTCGACTGGTAAAAGTGAAAATGAAAATATCCTCGACTGGTAGAATGGAAAATGAAAATATCCTCGACTGGTAAAAGTGAAAATGAAAATATCCTCGACTGGTAAAAGTGAAAATGAAAATATCCTCGACTGGTAAAAGTGAAAATGAAAATATCCTCGACTGGTAGAATGGAAAATGAAAATATCCTCGACTGGTAAAAGTGAAAATGAAAATATCCTCGACTGGTAAAAGTGAAAATGAAAATATCCTCGACTGGTAAAAGTGAAAATGAAAATATCCTCGACTGGTAGAATGGAAAATGAAAATATCCTCGACTGGTAAAAGTGAAAATGAAAATATCCTCGACTGGTAAAAGTGAAAATGAAAATATCCTCGACTGGTAAAAGTGAAAATGAAAATATCCTCGACTGGTAGAATGGAAAATGAAAATATCCTCGACTGGTAAAAGTGAA
The DNA here is from genome assembly GCF_036898095.1 of Palaemon carinicauda. Taxonomy (NCBI): domain Eukaryota; kingdom Metazoa; phylum Arthropoda; class Malacostraca; order Decapoda; family Palaemonidae; genus Palaemon; species Palaemon carinicauda. Next base: position 17,229,360 of record NC_090735.1, read on the forward strand.
AATGAAAATATCCTCGACTGGTAAAAGTGAAAATGAAAATATCCTCGACTGGTAAAAGTGAAAATGAAAATATCCTCGACTGGTAGAATGGAAAATGAAAATATCCTCGACTGGTAAAAGTGAAAATGAAAATATCCTCGACTGGTAAAAGTGAAAATGAAAATATCCTCGACTGGTAAAAGTGAAAATGAAAATATCCTCGACTGATAGAAAGGAAAATGAGAAATATCTTTGACTGGTGGAAAGTAGGAAAAGAAATATCTTTTGATAGTAGAAAGATGATAAATATCCTTGATAGGTAGAAAGTAAGACTCTAAATGACACTGATTTATATAAAGTCAGATAATAGATATTATTTATTGGTAGAAAGTAGAATTTATATAAGATGGAAATATTCTTGATTAAAAGACTAACTACGAGTAAAACTGGCCGTTTTGAAAGCTATTGTTCAATTGATCATATATTAACACTAGCAATCATAAAGCTATCTAACAAATTAATAGATTAATTCAAGAAATAAATTAAAAGAAAACTAGGAAGATATTTTTCCTACAAATGGTCGTTTTAAAAGCTATTACATAATTGATCATATATTAACACTAGAAATCATAAAGCTATCTAACAAATGAATAGATTAATTCAAGAAATAAATTAAAAGAAAACTAAGAAGATATTTCTTAAAGAAATGGAAATACGTCTTATCTCAATTACTGGGTTAAACTCGACCTCTTTTTGCGCCTCGGTAATGAAGTTCAAATGAGTTCCAGACTTTATAGAAGCTTTTCGAAACTTATAATCGAACTCCAGATATTCAATGCTCAGGGGAATCTTAGACAAAATTATGGAAAAGCAACTGCTCATCTGGTTAATCTATATGAGTATTTTAAGTTGTTTTTTTTTTCATTATTTCCTTTCCCCGTTGGGTTATTTTCCCTTGTTGGGGCGCTTGGGCTTATTGCATCCTGCTTTTCCAACTAGGGTTATAGTTTAGTTATTAATATTTTTTTCTTTTTTCTTTTCTTTTCTTTTTTATTTTCATTATTTCCTTTTCTTACTGGGCTATTTTTTTCTTGTTGGAGCCCTTGGGCTTTTAGCATACTGCTTTCCCAACTAGGATTAGAGCTTAGTTAATAATAATAATAATAATAATAATAATAATAATAATAATAATAATAATAATAATAATATCACTTCTTCTAATTTAACACTGAAGTTGGTAGGTGCACTACTATTCAAAGGTACTCATGTCGTTTTGTTTTTATGCAGAATAACTCTCTCTCTCTCTCTCTCTCTCTCTCTCTCTCTCTCTCTCTCTCTCTCTCTCTCTCTCTCTCTCGTGGCAGGGGCATTCCCTTCAACTTTTTGGTTACTTGAAACGGGGAAATAAGCCAACCCCAGTCTCAAGGTAATATGGAAAAAAATAATATATATATATATATATATAAATATACATATATACATACATATATGTATATGTATATATATACATATATATATATATATATATATATATATATACTGTATATATATGTATATATATACTATATGTATATATATATATATATATATATATATATATATATATATATATATATATATATAAAGCAGAAAATTGATATTTAAAACAATCATATATTCAAACTTTATTGGTATTTCGGTAATTCAATCATAAGCGTTATAACAATTTCCGCTTTAAATATCAGCAGGCAACTGCACTTAAATATGAATAAATCATAAATATTTTTCTTATTAAAACAAAATACTTTTCCCTCGTGCAAGATTTAAATCTGTATTTTTCAAGTTCACCAGAGCTCTCTGTGTTGATAAAGGGTATGAGTAAATGCCAAATTGTATCTAAAAATTAATCTCAAATGGCAAAACGGAAAAATTATAATATCGATGAAGCAAATGCCGCCTATATCATAAATAACTCATTGGAGGATGTGAATCAGAACTTTTTGCAAAGATGGTTTTAATGAAATCAGGAAAAGAAAACTTACACTTCTACCGAAGTCAGAAAACAATGAATGTAGGTTGTTAACAAAAGAAATGAAATTCAGGAAAACTTGAGGCAAATAAAATACTTTTTTATTGAATATAACCGGCGAAGAGACAGCATCCACATGTTCATAGCCCTCGGAAGACCCCCTGGGGTAAGAGCAAGATCGGGTTCTAATACCAGAAGAAACCTAGCATCCTGATGGTGTTGCAAAATCAACCGGATTTTCTTTTTCCCCTCTGGAGCAGGTTGCAACTTGGCCACCGCTTTTTCTTTAATGACGTCATTACGTTGAACATCCTTAAGGCGAGTTAATCGGTCGAACGGTTCGTTGAACACGGTTCGACAGACAAGTGTTTGAAGTGATGTTCGAACGTGTGAACGGGGTATTTGATTGTCGAACACGTTTGTCGAACGGTTCAACGAGAGTCTGTTCTCGCTTGCCTTTTGTGGGCGGGGCTTCATTGTCCACAAACCTTATACATTTGTGGCTGACTCCATCTCTTCGAACCGTTTGACAAGCAGGTTTGACAACCGGGTCCGGCGAGCCGTTCGATAGTTTAAACCCCGTTTAACATGTGGATATAGTCTGTGTTTGTGTTTCCTTGTGGTGTGTATAAAAATATCAATTAACCCCTCTTGAGTAGGTTGCAATTTCGCCATGGATTTTTTTTAATGACGTCATTAGGACGAAGAAGATTCCTTAACTGTGTATATAATTTGTGTTTGTGTTTGCTTGTGGTGTGTCTAAAATAAGGAGAACAAACATGGAAATTCAATTGGTTGCGTGATCACATATATGTAAGTCTTCTTCCCACACTAGTTTTTGTCGAATCTAGTTCATGGGAATACGAGGTCGTCTTACGCATGCGTGCATAGATGTTAGTCCTTGGGTTCGTGTAAAGACCTCCTTGAAGCGAGCTATGACACTTCCAGCATATTTTGACATTTGGGAATTTGCAAAAAAAGAAAAATAAAAGAAAAAAAAAGAAAGAAAAAAAATACTGTTTCTGAGCCAGTCATGGACCGCCTATAATGGTAAATTTATCTTTTGAATAAGAACTGTATTCATATGCATAAACAGACAAATTGAGAAATAAAATTACATAGTATTTTGAAATGGATAAAACTAGAGGGAAAGTTTGACCTTTTTAAGGAAAGAACAAAGCTAATGAGTAAAATAGAAAAAGGAAGTATTACGATAAATTAATCACTATGCACAAAATTTAGTATTTACATATATATATATATATATATATATATATATATATATATATACATATATATATATATATATATATATATATATATATATATATATATGTATATATATGCATATATATATATATATATATATATATATATATATATATATATATATACTGTATGTGCGTGGGTGTATGTACATTTGTGTATATGTGTTTTTGTATGTGTTTATTTTTAAGGTCAAACCACATATCATGCATATATAATATGAAAAGTAATGTGCCAAGAACACTACCCTATGGAACGCCAGGCATTAAATGTCTATAGTCACTATGGTGCTTACCAACGCTACTCTTTGCAATTTATTATTTAAAAATTCAATAATGATGCTAGGAAAACGCCCACCTACTCCAAAATGAAACCATTGTTCTCTAGTCTTCGTTAGTGCCATAGCCCCTGTACCATTGTCTTCCACTGTCTTGGGTTTAGTCTTGGGTAGTGCCATATCTTCTATACCATGGTCTTCCACTGTCTTGGGGTAGAATTCTCTTGCTTGAGGGTAAACTTGGGCACACTATTCTATCTTGTTTCTCTTCCCCAGCTTTGTTCTTCTTTTTGAAGTTTTTATAGTTTACATATGAAAGATCTGATTTAATGCTGTTAGTGTTCTCAAAATATTTTATTTTAATTGTTCATTACTTCTCATATGCTTTATTTATTTTGGCTATTTTCCCATGTTGGGCCCCTGGGTCTTATAGCATCCTGCTTTTCTAACTACGGCTGCAGCTTAGCTTGTAATAATAATAATAATAATAATAATAATAATAATAATAATAATAATAATAATAACAATCTGTTTGAAAAGTCAGTTAACACGGCCAAAAGCAGCACTGAAATAAGAGATCAATCATATGCGTTACCTAACCACAATCAAGGGACTTATGCACAGCATTGGAACTTGAACGAAAGGCATCACATGCTCCAAGGCTTTTGCAAAAAGCAAACTGAATATGAAAACTAGGTAACAGATGATTACTTCCTAACATATCAGTCTTATCATGGGTAATGCTACGGTACGATTTTATTTTATTATATATATATATATATATATATATATATATATATATATGTGTGTGTGTGTGTGTGTGTGTGTATGTATATGCGTGGGTGTGTGTCTGTGTGTGAAAATTTAAACATTTAGCTGGACTCCACAAGGCACTAGAAGAGTTGGAAGACCCAACCCTACATGGCTGAGGAATATGAAGCCTGAAGTAGGAGATGATGAATGGAGAAGTATCGAATTAAAAACTCAAGATATAGACGACTGGCAAAATCTAACTGAGTTCCTTTGCGTCAATAAGCGTAGGAGATGATGATGAGGATATATGAAAATTATTTATTGAAGTTTTTGAGCAAATATTGAATAGTAATTAGCAGAGCTAGAGTTATAACAAACACGTTTGGATAATGAAATAAACATTACACATTCTAAAATAAGTGTTGTCTATTGGTGTATTTCTTCTAGTTCAAAACAAGAGAAGGGGAATTATTTTCTCCTGCCGCAGCGAACGAGAGCAACCTGTAGCTTTATTGCATTGGGGGAATCACAACAGATATTGATATAAATCTATGCCACAGCAATATGCATTTAATTACAAAACATAAGTTTTAGTAAATGTTGTTTACCTAAAAAGAAAACAACATCTATTCTTTACCAAAAAGGAAAAAAATAACGAGAGATAAATGGATGTATTTTACAAGAAAACGTCCCTGACTGGGGAACGCCAGACTGGTTTCGAGTCCCGCTCAAACTCGATAGTTTCTTTGGTCGCTGCAACCTCCCCATCCTTGTGAGCTAAGGATGGGGGTTTTGGGGGGAGCCTATAGGTCTATGTGCTGAGTCCTCAGCAGCCATTGTCTTACCCTCCTTTATCCTAGCTTGGGTGGAGAGGGGGCTTGGACGGTGAACATATGTATATATGGTCAGTCTCTAGGGCATTGTCCTACTCGATGGGGTAATATCACTGTCCTTTGCCCCTGTCATTCATGAGTGGCCTTTAAACCTTTAAACCTGGATGTCTTACGCGTATAAATCTATCCATTCATTTCTTTATTCTTCTTTAGAATTTATCTGAATTCGTGATAACTTGAATAGAATTCTTAGCCACACCCTGCAATTATTTCTGTTTTTTCCTTAAAATAACTTTCTACTCTTGAAACTATATTAAGCTTATCGGGGTTCTAGATAAGTTTTATTCATCACTATGCTGGAAGACTTCCCTTTTCTTTTTCCTTTATCACTGGATCTCTTTCTTCGTTGTTTTAGTTGTCAAATATCATCAGAAAATACAATTACTTCATCAGTTAATGGATTAAATTGCCCTGCAAGAATATCATGTCAAATATCTACTGCTATAAATATGAATAAGAAAACAACAACAAATGCAGTAGTTTCTAGTCCAATGCAGGACAAAGGCCTCATATATGTCCTTATTCATGTCTGGCGTTGGGCCAGATTTTATCACCACGCTGGCCACTGAGGATTGGTGATGGTGGGAGACTTATATCCGATCGTCCACAGCAAACCATCCTAGTATGGGCGTCCATGATTAATACAGCTTTACTGATTATTGCCATACACAAACCCTTCCACCACGTTAAGGTATCCCAACTCAGAAAATTGTATACAATATATATGGGGTCCTTTGACCGGCCAGACTGTACTACATTGAATCCTTCCCTCTGGTCACGGTTCATTTCCC
>NC_090735.1:17240326-17282826 GCF_036898095.1 Palaemon carinicauda
TATATATATATATGTGTGTGTGTGTGTGTGTGTGTGTGTACAGTACATGCAATTATACTTTATTCATATAATATATAAATATAGTTTATATATATATATATATATATATATATATATATATATTATATATATATGTATATGTATGTATGTATATATATATATATATATATATATATATATATATATATATATATATATTATAAATATGTATATGTATGTATATATTATATATATGTATATGTATGTATATATATGTCTGTGTATATATATGTATATATATACATCGTATAAATATACATATATACACAGAATATTCATATACTGCAAAAGCTTATATACATGCATGTAAATACACATATATAAACTATATATATGTATATATATATATATATATATATATATATATATATATATATATATCGATTCGTACCAGAAATAGATTGTTCTAAATCCCAAACCTGAAATAATTTAGCTGAAATCAACTATTTCAATTCGGTTTGCTTTAAACCTCAATTACCCTTCGCCGTTCGTCCGGGTATCTTAAAGTTTCCTTCAAACTGCAAAGTTGCGCGTTTAGCGTCTTCAACACTTTTCAACTCAAATCCATAAATTAAATCACGTAGTTTATTATTATTATTATCATTATTATTATTGTTGTTGTTGTTGTTGTTATAAAACAAGAATGGAATTTTTCGCGAGTCCTAAAAGAATTCGGAAGAAAATCTTCTCGGATTTCCAAATGGCTTCAGAAGAAATAGCCATATACTTAGCATGGAATTCTGAATGCCTCAAGAACGGAATCTCAGAACGGTATCGGAAGAAAACTTTCCCGGATTTCCAAATGGCTTCAGAAAAAATAGCCATAGACTTAGCATGGAATTCTGAATGCCTCCAGAACGGAATCTCAGAACGGTTTCGGAAGAAAACTTTCCCGAATTTCCAAAACTCTTCAAAGGACATAGCCGTATACTTAACATGGATTTCTGAATGACTCCAGAACTGAAATTTCCAGGAGCAGTCCTGAACAACTCCTCCCCGAGCTTCAAATGACCTCTGAAGACCTGATCTTCATTTTTTCAAACGTAGCCTGCAACACTTCACATGATCTGTATGTAGCTGGCGAAATCTAACCAAGGAATTGCGCGTCAATAGGAGTAAGAGGAAATGAGTTGATGACAGGGAGAAGGATTTCACTTAACTCACAGAGATCGCGTTCTGGCGGAATAGGAAGCTGCCGGTAAGAATTATGTGTTACGTCTTCGGAACACCATCAACTACAGATGGTTTTGGTTGCTGCCGAAGTTGCCGATCGTTCGTTTTATATCGCCCGACCTATAGAAAGACACGGGATCTTCCGTTGGCAGCTGAGCTTTGACGATCATAATGTATGCGCCTTGAAGGATCTTTTGCTTGGGCTTTTGCGACGATGTCTTATTAAAGGAGACTCTTGGAAAAAGTACGAGACTTTGTATCGGTGCAAAAACGGATTGCGGGGAATGAGGATGGAGGCAGAATGGTTCAACTGAACGGTGAGTGACGTGTAGTTCTTCAACAGGATTGTCCCAAAATTCGCCATTGAAGTAAGGACATATCCAGACGACATTGGTAAATATATCATGTTGCTCGTCATTTACTTTGGCATGATAGTGTATGCGGAGAAATCGATAGTATTCATCTCTTTACTCATTACCCAGATAGGTAAAGAATAAATGCCTTCGATTTCCCTGAGGAATCTGACGAAGTGGGGACTCGCGGCACTGAAATCTCTTTTGAAATCTAGAGGGACACTGACGAACTAAGGAAAAGAGACAATGAAATCTCGAAACAGATAATCTAATGAAAGAAGATCTTGAAAACTAGAAGACAGGAGAGAACAGCGAAGAGGAGCCTCTAATGCCAGAGGTAAGACCTAAAAATAGAGAGCCTCTAATGCTAGAAGTAAGGCATCTCAAAATATAGATCGAAGTCCCTCTAATGCTAAAAGTATGGAACCTAGAAATATATGTCAAAGAACTTCTAATGCTACAAGTGTGAGAGCTAAAGAGAGAGGTCAAAGAACTTCTAATGTTAGAGGTGTGGGAGCTATAAAGAGAGGTCAAAGAACTTCTAATGCTTGAGGCAAGGGAGCTGAAAAGGGGTCAAAGAACTTCTAATACTAGAGGTGTGGGAGCTAAAAATAGAGGTCAAAGAACTTCTAATACTAGAGGTGTGGGAGCTAGAAAGAGGTCAAAGAACTTCTAATTGTAGAAGTGTGGGAGCTAAAAAGAAGTCAAAGAACTTCTAATGCTAGAGGTGTGGGAGCTAAAAAGAGGTCAAAGAACTTCTAATGCTAGAGGTGTGGAAGCTAAAAAGAGAGGTCAAAGAACTTCTAATGCTAAAGGTGTGGGAGCTAAAAAGAGGTCAAAGAACTTCTAATGCTAGAAGTGTGGGACCTAAAAAGAAGTCAAAGAACTTCTAATGCTAGAGGTGTGGGAGCTATAAAGAGGTCAAAGAACTTCTAATGCTAGAGGTGTGGGAGCTAAAAGGATGTCAAAGAACTTCTAATGCTAGAGGTGTGGGAGCTAAAAAGAGGTCAAAAAACCTCTAATGCTAGAGGTGTGAGAGCTAAAAAGAGGTCAAAGAACTTCTAATGCAAGGGGTGGGGAGCTAAAAAGAGGTCAAAGATCTTTTAATGCAAGGGGTGTGGGAGCTAAAAAGAGGCCAAAGAACTTCTAATGCAAGGGGTGTGGGAGCTATAAAGAGGTCAAAGAACTTCTAATGCAAGGGGTGTGGGAGCTATAAAGAGGTCAAAGAACTTCTAATGCAAGGGGTGTGGGAGCTATAAAGAGGTCAAAGAACTTCTAATGCAAGGGGTGTGGGAGCTAAATAGAGGTCAAAGAACTTCTAATGCAAGGGGTGGGGGAGCTAAAAAGAGGTCAAAGAACTTCTAATGCAAGGGTGTGGGAGCTAAAAAGAGGTCAAAGAACTTCTAATGCAAGGGGTGGGGAGCTAAAAAGAGGTCAAAGATCTTTTAATGCAAGGGGTGTGGGAGCTAAAAAGAGGCCAAAGAACTTCTAATGCAAGGGGTGTGGGAGCTAAAAAGAGGTCAAAGAACTTCTAATGCAAGGGGTGTGCAAGCTATAAAGAGGTCAAAGAACTTCTAATGCAAGGGGTGTGGGAGCTAAATAGAGGTCAAAGAACTTCTAATGCAAGGGGTGGGGGAGCTAAAAAGAGGTCAAAGAACTTCTAATGCAAGGGGTGGGGGAGCTAAAAAGAGGGCCAAGAACTTCTAATGCAAGGGGTGTGGGAGCTATAAAGAGGTCAAAGAACTTCTAATGCAAGGGGTGTGGGAGCTAAATAGAGGTCAAAGAACTTCTAATGCAAGGGGTGGGGGAGCTAAAAAGAGGTCAAAGAACTTCTAATGCAAGGGTGTGGGAGCTAAAAAGAGGTCAAAGAACTTCTAATGCAAGGGGTGGGGAGCTAAAAAGAGGTCAAAGATCTTTTAATGCAAGGGGTGTGGGAGCTAAAAAGAGGCCAAAGAACTTCTAATGCAAGGGGTGTGGGAGCTAAAAAGAGGTCAAAGAACTTCTAATGCAAGGGGTGTGCAAGCTATAAAGAGGTCAAAGAACTTCTAATGCAAGGGGTGTGGGAGCTAAATAGAGGTCAAAGAACTTCTAATGCAAGGGGTGGGGGAGCTAAAAAGAGGTCAAAGAACTTCTAATGCAAGGGTGTGGGAGCTAAAAAGAGGTCAAAGAACTTCTAATGCAAGGGGTGTGGGAGCTAAAAAGAGGCCAAAGAACTTCTAATGCAAGGGGTGTGGGAGCTAAAAAGAGGTCAAAGAACTTCTAATGCAAGGGGTGTGCAAGCTATAAAGAGGTCAAAGAACTTCTAATGCAAGGGGTGTGGGAGCTAAATAGAGGTCAAAGAACTTCTAATGCAAGGGGTGGGGGAGCTAAAAAGAGGTCAAAGAACTTCTAATGCAAGGGTGTGGGAGCTAAAAAGAGGTCAAAGAACTTCTAATGCAAGGGGTGTGGGAGCTAAAAAGAGGTCAAAGAACTTCTAATGCAAGGGGTGTGGGAGTTAAAAAGAGGTCAAAGAACTTCTAATGCAAGGGGTGGGGGAGCTAAAAAAAAAAGGTCAAAGAACTTCTAATGCAATAATGCAAGGGGTGTGGGAGCTAAAAAGAGATCAAAGAACTTCTAATGCAAGGGGTGTGGGAGCTAAAAAGAGGTCAAAGAACTTCTAATGCAAGGGGTAGGGGAGCTAAAAAGATGTCAAAGAACTTCTAATGCAAGGGGTGTGCGAGCTAAAAAGAGGTCAAAGAACTTCTAATGCAAGGGGTGGGGAGCTAAAAAGAGGTCAAAGAACTTTTAATGCAAGGGGTGTGGGAGCTAAAAAGAGGTCAAAGAACTTCTAATGCAAGGGGTGGGGAAGCTAAAAAGAGGTAAAAAAACTTCTAATGCAAGGGCTGGGGAAGCTAAAAAGAGGTCAAAGAACTTCTAATGCAAGAGGTGTGGGAGCTAAAAAGAGGTCAAAGAACTTCTAATGCAAGGGGTGTGGGAGCTAAAAAGAGGTCAAAGAACTTCTAATGCAAGGGGTGGGGAAGCTAAAAAGAGGTCAAAGAACTTCTAATGCGAGGGGTGGGGGAGCTAAAAAGAGGTCAAAGAACTTCTAATGCAAGGGGTGTGGGAGCTGAAAGAAGGTCAAAGAACTTCTAATGCAAGGGGTGGGGGAGCTAAAAAAAGGTCAAAGAACTTCTAATGCTAGGGGTGTGGGAGCTAAAAAGAGGTCAAAGAACTTCTAATGCAAGGGGTGTGGGAGCTAAAAAGAGGTCAAAGAACTTCTAATGCAAGGGGTGGGGGAGCTAAAAAAAGGTCAAAGAACTTCTAATGCAAGGGGTAGGGGAGCTAAAAAAAGGTCAAAGAACTTCTAATGCGGGGGGGGGGGAGCTAAAAAGAGGTCAAAGAACTTCTAATGCAAGGGGTGTGGGAGCTAAAAAGAGGTCAAAGAACTTCTAATGCAATGGGTGGGGGAGCTAAAAAGAGGTCAAAGCACTTCTAATGCAAGGGGTGTGGGAGCTAAAAAGAGGTCAAAGAATTTCTAATGAAAGGGGTGGGGAAACTAAAAAGAGGTCAAAGAACTTCTAATGCTAGAGGTATGGGAGCTAAAAAGAGGTCCAAGAACTTCTAATGCAAGGGGTGGGGGAGCTAAAAAGAGGTCAAAGAACTTCTAATGCAAGGGGTGTGGGAGCTAAAAAGAGGAATAACTTCTAATGCTAGGGGTGGGGGAGCTAAAAAGAGGCCAAAGAATTTCTAATGCAAGGGGTGTGGGAGCTAAAAAGAGGTCAAAGAACTTCTAATGCTAGAGGTGTGGGAGCTAAAAAGAGGTCAAAGAACTTCTAATGCAAGGGGTGGGGGAGCTAAAAAGAGGTCAAAGAACTTCTAATGCAAGGGGTGTGGGAGCTGAAAGAAGGTCAAAGAACTTCTAATGCAAGGGGTGGGGGAGCTAAAAAAAGGTCAAAGAACTTCTAATGCTAGGGGTGTGGGAGCTAAAAAGAGGTCAAAGAACTTCTAATGCAAGGGGTGTGGGAGCTAAAAAGAGGTCAAAGAACTTCTAATGCAAGGGGTGGGGGAGCTAAAAAAAGGTCAAAGAACTTCTAATGCAAGGGGTAGGGGAGCTAAAAAAAGGTCAAAGAACTTCTAATGCGGGGGGGGGGAGCTAAAAAGAGGTCAAAGAACTTCTAATGCAAGGGGTGTGGGAGCTAAAAAGAGGTCAAAGAACTTCTAATGCAATGGGTGGGGGAGCTAAAAAGAGGTCAAAGCACTTCTAATGCAAGGGGTGTGGGAGCTAAAAAGAGGTCAAAGAATTTCTAATGAAAGGGGTGGGGAAACTAAAAAGAGGTCAAAGAACTTCTAATGCTAGAGGTATGGGAGCTAAAAAGAGGTCCAAGAACTTCTAATGCAAGGGGTGGGGGAGCTAAAAAGAGGTCAAAGAACTTCTAATGCAAGGGGTGTGGGAGCTAAAAAGAGGAATAACTTCTAATGCTAGGGGTGGGGGAGCTAAAAAGAGGCCAAAGAATTTCTAATGCAAGGGGTGTGGGAGCTAAAAAGAGGTCAAAGAACTTCTAATGCTAGAGGTGTGGGAGCTAAAAAGAGGTCAAAGAACTTCTAATGCAAGGGGTGGGGGATAGATGTCGCCAGCGAGGCTTTGGGGAAGGCGCGGCGGTGTCTGTGTTCTTTCTGATGCGTAAAATTAATTAAATACAAGTAAAAACAGGGCATTAAATACGTATTATAAATACTAAACTCTTTCTTATCTTGACAGCACAAATGAAATCTTACAAGTTGCAACATGTAACTAAGCGCTCCCGAAACACGAGTCAACCTTTTACTTCTGCTTGGAGGATATCCTCGCAAGTAAAAGGTAATCATTATGAATATGGAAAGAAAGATTTGCTTATACTTCTACCTTTTGCCTCAGAGAATTACCTTGTACTTCTACCTTATGCTTACAAGGATATCCTTCATTTTTATGAATGCCTCCCATTGTTTCGGCTCAGGGCATAGGTTCGAATCCTTGCCCGGCCAAACGCATTTAGCTCTAATGAATTTCCAGCGGATATACGTTCCCAACAGTAGAATTCAACATCGAATGACATTGTGGTTGATATTTATATTGATTAAAATCACGATCGTCAATCATATATGTTATGTACAGTATATATATACAGTATATATATATATATATATATATATATATATATATATATATATATATATATATATATATATATTCTTTTTTAAATAAGCTACAGATATCCTTGACATCGAATTCGCTCTGCCTTGGGGTCTCAAACGCTTAGCGAAATTTCTTTAATGATAAATATGTCTGCCCGGCCAAATACTTAAACCTATGACCGAGAAAAATAAGGATAAACGTTTGACTGTTTAGACCAGAACCTTTATAACCATTTTTATCGATCATAGGGTACTTGACACTCATTTGAAAAACGTTTTCAATACTTTGAAAAACATTTCGATTAACCTTTCCTAACATCCAACAACCTTTCATCTTGTTAACCTTTCCATAAAATCAAAAATTTTAAAAAAAATGGGAAACATTTCTTGTGATTTATTGGCAATGATTTAAACTGACTTAGATATCGTTACAGAAGAAACTCTTCCTTTGAAACAAACTTTTGTATAAAGCAAACTTTGATTATATTCTCATTAATCCCAGAGACATTATAATCATGTACGCATACGTTTCCGTCTCTCCAAACTATCATCATCAACTATGCCCAGCACCAAATTCCTTAAAACATCACGATCAATATTAATATTAATAAATATAAATGTTGGCAAATAATTGTCATATATCTTTAATAACTTAATGCAACATCCACATTTCACCCATATAAATAAACATTGACTCTTCTTGTTATAGGTACACTCTGTCTCTTTTGATTGATTTGCAAGGATCATCAGCATCCTTTTCCTGGATTCTTTACACCTATATTGAACCAAGAAACAACTTTACTGAAATACATACATGTACTAAGAAAATGATGATAAGGTTTATTTTATAACTGATTTACATTCTGGAACGCCCTTATTAACAAACACAAATTCGTAGGTGGATGACGTAACACAGTTAGCTTTGGCGAAGACACAGAAATATGACCATTTTCGTTTTCATTATTCGATTTGCCTGCGTTGATTACGCTAATTATAATAACACCAAATTGCCCTATAGTCATGAACCTTCTGGCATATAACTATTACTCCTTAAATTATTTGAATCTCTAATGAATAATGATATTCTTCATTCAAGGAAATTCCATTTGGCAGCACTGTCCCAAGTTCGTTCCACCAACTTTAACTATGCTGATGGTTGTTACCTTGGTCATTTGTACAGGGATACGATTTATCATCCATGTGTTCTGATGAAGAAAGGAAATACTAAATACTTTTATAAGTAAACTCAGGTTGCTTCCGATACCATATGAAAAATTCCCACCATAATATGATAAAAATATTCATTCTTCATTAGGAAACGATCGTTGGACAATTTACCAACTACCACTTGTCTAGCCTCTACCTTCCTACCACACTTTTTTGACACACGTAGTCGTCAAATAATACGCTTTATTAGTCGAAACAAGATGCCCCTGATGCCATCTATTGACGCTAAAGTAAACCTCGTTACGATGTAAGGGAGGAGGCTACAGGAGTTTGCGTTATTATGCCTTTCAGAATGTAACAATATTGTTATTCTACGTAGGTTTTACTAACAATACATGTCATACCGTGAAACATATTAATTATCATAAGGTTTCATAAAAAGGTAATAATAATTACTTCAAATAACTGTGTAATTACTTGGTTGTGTCACCGATTTCATTACATGTGGCATTCTGGCAACCTCCTTCACCCCCAAAATGTAATTGAAGGAAATATATCTGTGACATTTATCATGAAATATGTAATTTCTTAAGAATTAAGTTGTGGCCAGACAACAAGGAACATCAAGTTCACGTGCGTCTGTTTTATAACAATTTTGTGCCCAAATAGCAACAGAAATGAAGTGATAAAAATTATAATGAGCGGATGATGGGGATAATTAGTAATTTGGTACTCTACTGCTAAGGCCATCTATTGTCCATGAAAATAAACAATGTGTAGAGCTCTTTAATCCTTGCATTCTGGAACCTTCCACGACGTAATTTTTGTTTAAATATAGCCAAAATGGCCTACTTAATTAGAGCTAAAGATAGTTTATACCTGCCACACATATTTCTACTTAAGTATTAATCTATCAGACTTTCCCAATAGGATAGAACAGGGCTACTAAACTATTATGAGGAAAGGTCCAGTTAGACAAGTTCCACTGTATACATAGGTCCGGCAATTTTTATTACATGAAATCCTGAAAATAAAACAACCAATTCGAGAACAGGGTAGTAAACCATGATTTTTATTAATTTCATATTCACTGTTTGTTTTATTTATACAAATTTTCAAAACGTGGAAATAAAAGTATTAAATTTTATACCCAAAGTATAGCAAGACTTGAATGTTTTTCACAATAAAAACAACTGAAATTGAGAGTTCTAAAATTAAATACTGTTTCATATTATGGTATTTTGATAATAAAAATTTACCTCTTTCAAAACATAACAGGATATGAACATTCCCTCTCAGAAAATAAAATGAATTTTTAAATTTAAAAAAAAATCAAAACACCACAAGAATTTAGTGAGAGAAATTACACTTTTTGCTTTTTGCTAGTTCCCGAAATTTAGGTACTAATGGAGTAATAGCGAGTCGAAGACAGTGGTGGTGGTGTTCATTGGTCATGCAGGAGCGAAACTTGTTCTTCACTAGGTTCATAGTTGAGAAACCATATTCACAGCATTAAGTGGAGCCAAACATCGTGAGAATTTGCACTACTAATTTGTGAAGAGTAGGAAAATTAGCAGGGAATCCTTCTTTTGACCAAAATGTTTCTGGTGTACAATCACAGAATACTTGTTTTAGCGCTACATTCTCTTGAAAGTCAATAAGTTCCAGTTGGATTTTAGCAGCATCTACCCATTTCCAGGTGAGATTTGCTTCGACTGAAAATTCTGTGATATCTGTCACTAGAAAAGGGTTTTGAATGAACAGCAGCAACTGTTTTCCAAGAACAAAATCATCAAAGCGAACCTTAAAATTGTTGATCAGCTTCTCAATAAATTGGACATATTTAGTGTCTGTTTCATTTTACGTTCCTCCCAAAGTCTTGGAAAATGGAAAAGTTGGCTCTGAATATCGTCCTTGAAAAGTTCAATTTTTTTTTTTTTCTGGAAAGTTCCATTTGCTGAGATCAAGTTGGAGATAGTGTGTTTTTCCCCTTGCAGTTTGACATTGAGATCATTCAAATGTGACATTATGTCTGCCAAAAAACCGACACTTTCAATTTTCTTGTCATCTTTCAAAAATTCAGAAAATGCCTTTGCCTTCGCACTGTTTTGATCCTCCAGGAAAGTCTGCAACTCCTTCCTGATTGCCCAAAATCACTCCAAAACTTTTCCCCTTACTTAGCCATCTCACATTATTGTGCACAAGTAAATCGTCATAGCTTGCATTGACCTCGGTAAGAAAGGTTCGTAGTAGACGATGTTGTAGTGCTGACGTTGATCGAAGGAAGTTTACTAGCTTCATAATAGTCTCCATTACTTCACCATATCCATCTCCCAGACTGGCACATAGAACTGATTTGTGGATTATGCAGTGGTAACTTATCATGTCCGGATTATCTTCCTTTAATCTTGCAACTAGTCCCCTCTCTCGACCAACCATGGCTGGAGCTCCATCTGTAGTCACTGAAATGATGTATTTGACATCAATATTTCTTAATTCTAACATGCTTTTCAAGGATCCATAAATATCCTCTCCCCGTGCTCTTCCTTTAAGGACAGTCACACCCAACAAGTCCTGGCAAAATTTTTTCTCCCCTGCATCCTAATATCTCACAAAAGCAATGAGTTGAGCATTGTCGGTACTGTCTGTTGATTCGTCAATAGCCAGTGAGATACAAGGTGCTTTTTTCAGTCCTTGATCAAGTTGCGACATAACATCAACAGCCAATAGTTCCGTTCTCCTCATTGATGTGGAATCAGATAATGGAATCTGCTTTATTCTATTTTTTATTTCATTTTTCTGTTTATCATCAAACAATGTATCTGCTGTTTCCAGCATACATTCTTTAACCATTTCCGCATCAATGAAGGATTTCTTGTGTTTTCCCAAGATCCAGGCTATTCTCAGTGAACATTCCGTTGCTCTCTCTTCGTGTTACTTGAATATATTTTCTTCTCCTGGGGCCTGGGGTCCAACTACAACACTCAGAAGGTCCGGATTCGGACCGCGGGCCGCCAGTTGAGTAGCCCTGGGATAGAACCTTTCACATGAATGGAATATGTGCTGCCATCTTTCTGACAAGAAGTATAAGCACTCGGATTCTATTAATATTTGGAGCAGTGTTTGATTACTAAAACATACTTTCATGATGTTATTTTTTTCAATTATGAAGCAAAAATTCATAATTCCATGGATATTTCTTTCTGAAGTTTATGCTTTAATCTATGATGATTATATGTAAAATACAGATAATATGTATTAAAAAAATATATAGAGCATATTGGAACTCAGCCATAGAATTTTGAAATCACAAATTTAACCAAAATATATTCATGTGTGTAGCAAATACTTATATAGATATACATATGCATATGATGTAAATATATACATATAATTAGAAAAATTCCTTACTCAATTATAGTGTTAGCTAACCCTTCTTTTTCTATTTTTAGAAGGGGATCTGGCCCAATCTTTGGAGCCAATGTACTCCCCTGTAAATATGATACAAAATAAAACATTAGATCTAATCAACGCAGTTGACAAATTTTAGTTTTAGTCTGTTAGTAAATATTAATTCCTTCATCGAATGGAATGAATTATATTTTCAAACCCCCACATAATTATTATTATTACTTGCTAAGCTACAACCCTATTTGGAGAAGCAGGATGCTATAAGCCCAGGAGCCCCAACAGGGAAAATATCATAGTGAGGAAAGGAAACAAGGAAAAATAAAATATTTTAAGTACAGTGACACTGAAATAAATATTTTCTGTATAAACTATAAAAACTTAACAAAACAAGAGGAAGAGAAATAAGATAGAATAGTGTGCCAGAGTGTACCCTCAAGCAAGAGAACTCTAACCCAAGACAGTGGAAGACCATAGTACAGAGGCTATGTTACTACCCAAGACTAGAGAACAATGATTTGATTTTGGAGTGTCCTCCTAGAAGAACTGCTTATCATAGCTAAAGTCTCTTCCACCAATACCAGAGGAAAGTAGCCGCTGACAATTACAATGCAGTAGTTAACCCCTTGGGTGAAGAAGAATCGTTTGGTAATCTCAGTGTTGTCAGGTGTATGAGGAAAGAGGAGAATCTGTAAAGAATACGCCAGACTATTCGGTGTAGGCGTAAGCAAAGGGAAAGTGAACCGTAACCAAAGAGAAGGATCCAATTTAGTACTGTCTGACCACTCAAAGGACTCCATAATTCTTTAGCGGTAGTATCCCAACGGGTGGCTGGTGCCCTGGCCATCCATTGATATAGTTCTTATGGTGCAAATATATCACACACTTTTTTAAAAACGTTTACATTCAAATACATTTACATTAATTTATATTTAAAATAACCTCCTGTAGTTTCTCTATTGCAAAATCGTTGCATTAAATGTACTCTCTTTACAAAAGAACATTAATTTATGTGTGTTTAGAGACTAAATTCAATCCTTATTCCACAGTTAGATAGCTAATTTTACAGATGATTATAATGTGTCTAGTAAATTACTTTTAGTTAGAAATGTTAGCCAAATCAATTATTTGAGATTGTTTTTGAAAGATAATTCTTATGAAGAATGAGTTACTAAATTTGTGTAATTTAATATCTTTGAATAATTTTTGAGTTACTAAATTTATGTTTATTATCATCTTTTAATCTTTTCTGAAGTAAAAGCTAGAAAATTAAATGTCTGGCAAAAATGGGGGGCCTTTAGCCCCAGCCAACCCCCCTACTCTTACGCCCCAGGCCCTTTTACTACCCCAAATAGAGTTTGATAATAAGGACGACACAGTAGATAAGATTATTTTAGTTACCAACGATCAAAATTCCGTTTTCTTCATTATCAACATCACAGAAAACTAGTGATACATTCGTTATTGTGATGCAAGACTTTTGTATCAAGGAAGTAATTTGTCTTATTTTCTGAATTCTACAGTACAATAGATCTGACATATTTCATGCAACCTTCCATGCCCCTAACATACCGATACATTTCCCTGGTCATGTTGGATACTATGTCATAGGACATGAGTTTTATGTGAAAGTTTTATATGGAAGTCTTTAATCAATAAAATGTAGGCCTATGCATAAGCCTACTTCTCTGTATGTGATTGATATCCCATGTGTTATAATCATGATCTTTATTTATAAACCTAAGCAGTTTCAATTTATTTCTTAATAAAAGAAAAAAAAATGATAAGATGGCAAGAAAAGAACGATTGGCAACGACTAGTGTAGGCCTATACCTCAAATGACGAACGACCAAGAGGAATCTCATCTGTCATTACCTAATCTAATCTGTGACCTAGGCTTATTGGACACCGTCATGTAGGACATGAGTCTTATGGGACACTGCGTCATAGGACATGAGTTTTTTATGAGTTATTTTCGGTTAGCGTTAAGTTCATAAAAGTCCAGGTCACATCTTAGGTTAGGTAATGATAGTTGAAATTCCTCTTGGTCGTTCGTCATTTGAGGTATAGGCCTATACTAGTTGCCAATCGTTCTTTGCTTATCAACTCTTCAGATTTTTTTTTTATTAAGAAATACATTGAAACTGTGTATATAAATAAAGATGATGATTATAACATAGAATACCAATCACACACACGGAAGTAGGCTAACGCATAGGCCTACATTTTATGAATTGAAAACTTCCATTCCTCTCTATTAAAACTCAAGACACATATGAGTAAATTCCGTTTAAAAAGGAAGGGTATTTCGCATGTCATTTTCTTTGACAGAAAATATGAAAATATAACTTTACAGTTAATTTATGTAAAGGGGAAAGTTAAGGTAATTTAGTGTTTATTTTGACCATAAATCTTTCTTTATGACATTTCATTGAGGACCTCATCGGATATTCTACTAAGTGTTGGCTCATATTAAACACTAGCCTTTGCATCATGTATAATAATAATAATAATGATAATAATAATAATAATACTAATAATAATAATAATAATAATAATAATAACAACAACAACAACAACAACAACAACAACAACAACAACAACAACAACAACAACAATAATAATAATAATAATAATAATAATAATAATAATTACTCCCTCTTAGGTTCCTTTTATTTATATTAAAGGACACGATGAGTTTATGCGACAAGACCTTGAGACTTCCTAAAGATCCATCTTAATCTCTCTCATTGAAGATTAGTTTCGTGTTATACAGATTCATCGCTCTTCCTATCACTTCTTCTCCGAACCTTCACAAAACAAAACAAAAACGATGTCAAATAAAAAAAAAAGAGATGAGAAAATGTAACAAGAACTCGTTTTAGCACCTGGTCAGTACCTGGGGGAGATCCGACAAATATGGACGCTGAATCCCGCGGAGCAACTTTAAGAATACACTTCGAGAAAATAAAAATAAAGACAAGGCTGCCGTGAAGTGTTTGTCCTTCAATGGAATTACCTGTTTGATGAGGATCTATGTCAAGTTTTTAAGGCAACTGAACAGATTTGGCCGTAAATGAAAAGAAATAAAAACGGAAACAATGATACTCACCCTTTCATGATTATTAACCGTCATTGCCAAGGTTACACTGTAAAAAGTTCAAGGTACAGAAAGGGTATAACGATTGAGCTGGGGTTTAAATACATGTAAAACACCCTAAGGCTCAAATATACCCCTCAAAACCAGGAGGCAGGGTATTTTTTGTGAATAATATACCCTCTATTGTACTTTGTCTTAAAATGGGCTTGGTAAGTTTGTGTGATCATGTCATGAAATGAACTTTTACTCTGTATTAAATCACCATATTGTTACACTGATAGTGTAATGCACCCAAAAAGTTACGAACAACATATTGGTTTTGAGTTATGGATAGTTTTGAAGCAAGTTCCTACAAAATACGGTACTTGGCAATTTGTATTGTTGCCGTCTCGAGATTCTTCGAGACCCCGGGAATTTGGCGGGAAATTTCAGTGGCGTCTGGACTCTCGTCTGCTCTGCCGTGAAGATGAATTGCTCCAATTAGCGTCATCGAGATTATAATATCTACACTGCATTTCACCTGTTAACTGCTAACCAAGGTAAGAACACTAACTGTCCATCTATGCAAGCATAGACAGTGGTCCCCAACATGTATATACACCGCCAACTCTGACTTGAAAGAAAAACGCCGGTAGATGCTTTTAAAAAGGCGGCGGTTTACCATACAAATACGCGGCTATGTACGTCTCTGTTGCATGTCATAACTATGGTGAAAGAACCACAACTATTCGAGAATGACACTTACATTATTTTATTTCGTTTTGACAATGATTCTAAATAGCATATACCTACGTGGTGGTTTGCACTGAAAGATGGTTAAAACAGAGACGAAGCCTTTTGACATACTACTTAGTAGACTTTAGTAACTTCTTTAGTTATAATAATTCAATTAATCTTATATATATATATATATATATATATATATATATATATATATATATATATATATATATATATATATATATATATATATATATATATATATATATGAAATTGCTCTTTGTCAACTCATGTACAGCTTTCTCTCGGATAGCCGTTATTAATGTGACGTCACTAGGCACGACAACTGAGACAGGTCCTCCCTCTCTCTCGCCAGGCGAATTCTTTCTCCCCTCTGTCTCTCGCTGACTGCTTTCCATAATCTCATTTAATTTTACTGTTATTATTATTATTATTATTATTTTGATATCAATATAAAATGATAATAATAATATTGCTATGATTATTATTATTCCTTTACTCTTTTTACTATTATTACTATTATTATTATTATTATTATACTCCTTATATTATTATTATATTGTTTTTATTATTATGGTTTTTGCATTGACTCTGGTATTTATGTGACCTATAACACTTTTTACCATAATTTTACGTATGATAAAATGTGGTATGTATGTTTCTTATTATCTGAAATGCTGCCTTGAATAAATTTTAGGTTACTCATCCCCATTATTTCTGCAGTATTTTAAAAGTCAAAACTACCATACTTAACATTATTTCCTACTTCAACGTTACGAATAAAAATTGTCAGACATCATCATTAGTTTTGCATTCAGGCTGTGATAGTCTAAAAAATCATTATTACTAACACCGGGGAAAATAAGTAAGAAATTATCATTAGTACTTAATTATGAGAGAGAGAGAGAGAGAGAGAGAGAGAGAGAGAGAGAGAGAGAGAGAGAGAGAGAGAGAGAGAGAGAGAGAGAGAGAGAGAGAGAGAGCGTGAGCGTCAAGCTGTCTGGGAGGAAAAAACCATAAACAACGTATTCAGCTAAACGTTAATAACTTTACGATTACGCGTAGTCTGTAAGCAAACACTGACGCCAATGATTTCTTAATCAGTTTGACCTGAGGTAGCATACAGTTAGGTATTTATGCATGATATTTTTTCCTTTCTTTTCTATATATATATATATATATATATATATATATATATATATATATATATATATATATATATAGGCACACACACACTAACAAATATTTTCTTTTCACAGATTTCTGCGTACGGTTTGCTTTGCAGCTTCTGCCATCACTCTTTATATATATTATATATATACTTTTGATTTTCAAGTGTAATGGAAATAATAAATTGATAAACCAAACTTTTAAAATCATTGACCTTATTACTTTATATACTTATAAGCTATAACTACACCTATATAATGGTGGAATAGATGTTAATTATAAAATTATAATTAATATACAAGGGTATTTATGTCGTATAGAATACCCTGTAAAAGGGTATTCTTTACCTACGATACACCCCTAAGTAAGGGTATCTCAAGTATATGTTATACCCTTGATATGGGTATATTGTAAAGGGTATATTATAGTTCTTATATACCCCGATAGGGTATGCTATTTTAACCACTAGAAATACCCCTTTTCTACCCCTTTTATACCCTTAATTTTTTAGAGTGTACAGGTTCCTTAAATAATTTTATTTTTTCCTTTTTGTTTCATGTTATAGTCATCTCCCCTATATGATAAGCAAGTGACTGGTTTTATATATATATATATATATATATATATATATATATATATATATATATATATATATATATACATGATAAATTTTGCACATTCAGACGTGTTTTTCATATTCAGATAAGCCATATATATTTTTGATACATTAATGTCTGGATTCTCTTAACGACCTCGGGATCAGAGCCCCAGGCGAAATCACACAAAGATAAGAGCTTGGGTCCGGCCGGGAATCGAACCCTGGTCGGCAAGCTTGTATAGACAGTGACTAAGCCACTTGGCCACGAAGAAAGAAAAGAGTCAACGACAATTCTTCTGTACTTATACCTGTCGAATTCAGGTGTTTTGTACTTAGAATTGAAATCAACCCATCTTCACCATCGTAGCTAATTCGTTACTGGGGCTCTAATCCCGAGGTCGTTAAGAGAATCCAGACATTAATGTATCAAAAATATATATGGCTTATTTGAATATGAAAAACACGTCTAAATGTGCAAAATTTATCATTAATTTAATGCCAAGTAACAAACTACCAATCAGCTACGATGGTGAAAATGGGTTGATTTCAATTCTAAGTACAAAACACCTGAATTCGACAGGTATAAGTACAGAAGAATTGTCATTGATTTTTATCTTTCTTCGTGGCCAAGTGGCTTAGTCACTGTCTATACAAGCTTGCCGACCAGGGTTCGATTCCCGGCCGGACCCAAGCTCTTGTCTTTGTGTGATTTCGCCTGGGGCTCTGATCCCGAGGTCGTTAAGAGAATCCAGACATTAATGTATCAAAAATATATATGGCTTATTTGAATATATATACATATATATATATATATATATATATTTATATATATGTGTGTGTGTGTATTTTTATATATATATATATATATATATATATATATATATATATATGTGTGTGTGTGTGTGTGTGTGTGTATATATATATATACTGTATATTTGCACATATATACATATATATATATATATATATATATATATATATATATATATATGTATATATATATGTATATATATACATATATATATATATGTATATATATATATATATGTATATATATATGTGTGTGTGTCTGCGTTTGGGTGTGTGTGTTTCTTTCCGCTCCCGCTCAAAGGCATTGCAAGACATATAACTATTCGATCTCTCCCCGTCCCTCGAGGAGGGACGAAAGGGATTAGTTATACCCTGGTGAGAGTGGATGTAGTTAAGAAAGGGGGAGGGGATAGGAAGGACTGAATCTGTGTGTGCGCATATCTATCTAAATATTTGTCGTACACAAGTTTACTATACATACAAAATCTTTATTATTTGCTGGATTACTGTATGACTATTTTCTGTCAAAAAGTATTAAAATTCTATAAAAGAATATAAATATATATATATATATATATATATATATATATATATATATATATACATATATATATATATATATATATATATATATATATGTATATATACATATATATATATATATATATATATATATATATATATATATATATATATATTGGAACCTTGTAGGAGTAGCGACAGAGAAAACTGCAATATGTATAAAAACACTTTATTTGTTTACAACGTATGTCAAAGTGAGCTAGGTACATTAAACAGCATTGCGATGATAAATATATTACCGAATGCAAAATTTTGAGTTGAATAAGATCAGGCAGGAGTTGGAAACAGATAGAGAAAATAGTGGAAGAAAGAGAGAGAGAGAGAGAGAGAGAGAGAGAGAGAGAGAGAGAGAGAGAGAGAGAGAGAGAGAGAGAGAGAGAGAATTATAGAAAATCAGGGAAACGGACAAACGGTACAGGAATATAGATAAGAATATCAAGACTAGAGTATTTAGTTCATCACATTTTCTTTCCTCTTGCTATTTATTATATCTTACATTTTGCGGAGAAGAGGATCTTAGTGTCGATAACACTATACTCAATTTTTTTTTTAATGATGCACATTTGCACTGACTTGCAGCGGTGCCTTTTTAGCTTGGAAAAGTTTCCTACTATCTGATTGGTTAGAATTATCTTGTCCAACCAATAAGCGAACAGAAAACTTTACCGAGCTAAAAGGTCATCCCTGCGAGTCGGTGCAAATCTGCCTCACTAAAAAGAATTGACTATAGTGCTTATTTAATCATTCAAAATCAAATATTACACTATTGTTTATCTGCCTTAAAAAAAGGTTCTATTTCGTCATGGATTTTGTATGTCACTTCTAACATATTAGAAACTAATGAGTGGATATTTGTCAGTTACCCATCTCATAAGAAATCTTGAGAATTTCAGAAGTGAAAACTCTAAATGTAAGATAACAGTGGATGGTAGAATCTTATCAGTACTCTCCGAAGGTGGGAAATCAGTAGATTATCTTTATGTGAGCAATGACTCACTAGAATGGTCGAAATCTGTTTGATCTATTGATTTATGAGACATAAAAAATGGATTAACGTAATCCATCATAAGAGAAAAAAAGAATATATTGATAAACATAATCTATTCGATCTCCTGAGAAATAGAGAATATAGGAGACTTTAGAGAACACCTTATAGGGAATCCTACAGGACGCCTCCTAAGTTGAAGAACAGGGGAAGAACGGGAAGTTGAAGCAGGTCACTCCAGCTGGGTTTGCAGGCTGCGCAGGTTGAGCGGGGACTCGGCAGGGGAAGAATGGGTAGGTTGGGCAGTCCGCTTGGGAGACGCTGGCTGGAACAGCTGGGATGCTGGGGTAGGCCCACGCCAGTCCCACCAGAACTGCCACCAATAGGAGATAAGTTACCTGGGGAGGAAGGTTGCAATGTGATAAAAACTATGGAAATTTATTCAAAATCCCAAAATCTCTGGAATTACAAGAATTTAATGATAATAGCATTATATATGAGGAAAATGCTATTGACAAGTTAACTGAAAAATGGATATATTTTTCAATAGATAGACAATTGCTCATTTAATAGTAATAACATACCATGAAAATAATGGCTTGTAGGATAAAATCGTATGTTTAGGCACTGCTTAAGGTGATAATAATAATAATAATAATAATAATAATAATAATAATAATAATAATAATAATAATAATAATAATAATTGTGATAATAATTATAATAATAATAATAATAATAATAATAATAATAATAATAATAATAATTGTAATAATAATAATAATAATAATAATAATAATAACATTACTTAAGGTGATGATAATAATAATAATAATAATAATAATAATAATAATAATAATAATAACATTACTTAAGGTAATAATAATAATAATAATAATAATAATAATTGTAGTAGTAGTAGTTGTAGTAGTAGTAGTAGTAGTAGTAGTAGTAGAACTCAAACTTACAATAGACCTCATGATTAGTTCTCTCGTCGACCACCTCTAAGCCAAATTTGATCCACCCTCGGACCCAAATCACCCTTTTATACCCAACACTAGGCAATTGTCCAAGGTTAAGCTATCGGTAACAAACACCAAGTAAAACAGGTCCTTTTGAAGGCTGTGTAAGTTGCCGCAGTGAGATTATAAGTTAGATTGGATTATATATTAGATTACTTTTACCATTTCCTTAATTTTTTTCTAATTTGTGGAATAAAAGGGAAATTTGTTGTTTTGGAGTGTTTATTGGAAAACATGATGACGATGAAATATCAGTTGTTGATAGAACACATTATTATTATTATTATTATTAATTATTATTATTATTATTATTATAATTATTATTATTATTATTATTATTATTATTATTATTATTATTACTTTCTAAGCTACAACCCTAGTTGGAAAAGCATGATGCTATAAGCCCAAGGGCTCCAACGGGGAAAAATAGCCCAGTGAGGAAAGGAAATAAGGAAATAAATAAACAATATAAGAAATAATGAACAATTAAAATGAAATATTCTAAAAACATTAACAACATCAAAACAGATCTTTCATATATAAACTATAAAAACATTTGGTGCAAGTTTGAACTTTTGAAGTTCTACTGATTCAACTACCCGATTAGGGTATTTTGTATTTTGAATATACAGGGTGCCTCATAAAAAAACGAGAATTTGGTGTAATTAATTAATTGTTGGAGAAAGAAAAGTTATTGTTAACAGAAATGAAAAAAAAAATCGAAAACAAATGTTAGACATAGTGTTCATTAATAAGGTAAAATTCAGTAGATTACATAACAGAATACATGTGTAGAATACATAATGGTAATCTGGAGTTTCCTGGTTTTTTGTGGGTCACCCTGTAGAACTGGTGTTCAGGTAGTTGGAATGTTCATTAAATGATAATGAGATTATAAAATGAAGCCGATGAGCACAGAGAGAGAGAGAGAGAGAGAGAGAGAGAGAGAGAGAGAGAGAGAGAGAGAGAGAGAGAGAGAGAATAGTAGTAATAGTAGTAGTAGTAGCAAGGGGCAACACAAAGCCTGGTAGCCATATCTAATTTGAACAAGTGACAGCCAATAAGATAAGAATTGTTGGGACATAGTTTTTATTATTCAGAGATACTCAATTTTCGATATAAGATCCAGTTTTAGTTCATTTCCTTGAATAGAAGTTGACCTGTAGATTGCAGTATTGTTTAGTCGCCTTCAATATTTAACATTTTCTTGACCCGTCTGGAAGACATATGATTTATATCCATATATTAAATGTAGATATACAACCAATATATTGAAGTACGTAACAAAAAAAAATTTTAAACAATGTATTTTGATTTTGATTTATGTTGATTTTTATTTATATTTTGTTTTTAAAAGTAAGTTCAAATCTATATCTTATCATATTTTTTAAAAATTAATAAAATATAATTGTATTTTTATAATAAAAGAAAAAACATATCCATGTGGTCATGGTCATATTTTTCTACCAAAAGCAATGAGCAATTATAAATAAAACTTTACCAGTAATCAATGATTGGTAAACAATAATACCATTAAACGAAAACCTTTCCTGCACAATGGTAGCTTCGCAGACATACACAAAATGCTCATACACAGCACGTTAACCCATTTACATGAATAAGTACCATCAAACCTATCAGGCATTTCTACCATGTATGTATAACCCTTTCGTGACTTTCGTTCCTTTAATATATAGAAATTATAATTCATCTCCACCATCCACTCTCTACGCGACAATTAAAACATTATTCTAACTAAAGCTTTGTTGAAAGGTTTAAAGGTCACTCAAAAAGGGCAGAGACAAGGGACAGTGACAATGCCCTAGAATATAACCATATATACAAATGATCAGCACCCAAGTCCTCTCTCCACCCAAGCTAGGACCAGGGAGAGCCAAGCAACAGCTGCTGATGACTCAGTAGGTAGAAATCTGTGCTCCCCAATACAACATTCCCCACCCCCTTCATCTTCAGCTCACAAGGATGACAAGGTTGCAGACACTACAAGAAACTATGGAGCTTGAGTGGGTCTCGAATCCCAATCCGGCAGATCGCCAAGGAGGGACCTTTCCAATAAGCTACCACACCTATTATACTCTCCTTTTTTTCTTTTTTTTTTTCTTTTAAGCTGAAAATACTATAATAATGTTGTTTCTCTTCTTGTTCTGGTATATTTGGCGTCATTAATTCTGGTACACTGACATCTCATTTCCTTTCCACGAAGTGTTCCGGAATTAATGAAGCCAACTGTACCAGATTAGACTTCTGTATCCAGGAATTGAGACAACGACTTTTAATTATTTCCGCCTCATTGGAAATGCTCCTGGCTCATATTCTGTAGTTTAGCTCTTCTCCTGCTTTGCATATTTACTTTTACACTTCTACATGAGTTAACACCTTAAATTCCTTTACCATTCACTTTCAACGAGATTTGCATTACCTGCAAACAAACAACTCCAAATTCACTGACAACGCCTCATTCCTCAGCCTTGTACTGGAGACTGGTTTTTTTCCTTAAATTCGTAACACTTTGTAAAGTTGTAAATATCATGAAGGTAAGACATACAGATCATTGTCTTTATGATAACAAATTTCACTGTTATCGTGCAGGGTTTGAATAATAATGATTCTAATCATTATTATGATTGTTGCAAAAATACCTTCGTAGCTATTAGTCAATTGTGTAGAACCATAAGATTCTGTAATGAACAGGAAAGTGCCTACAGAAGTCTTTAGGAAACTCAAGCTACAAATCACAAAAGACCGATTACAGTAAATCTGAAAGGGGCCTTATAATCTCCAATTGGTCGTTGTCAGAGGTCTCACTAGACAGCTGTATTTCATTTGACCTTGATCAAGACCTTGAAACAGAGGAAGAACAACGAAAAAGATGAAGAACCAGTGAAAAAGAGCTGGGGTTTGGGAGGAACATTGAATTAGATCATCTTAGAAGTCATAATGTATGATTTACATTTCCGAGATGTATCGCGTCCTTCACAATGTACTCCATGGTATGCTCTGAAGGTTGAAGATACGCGAGTGTCATAATGCTAAAATCCTGGGAAGAATTTCAAGGACACGTAGAAGAAGCTGATTTTATATGATGATTACTGACGTATGCTAAACAATTTAGGACAAGTCTTGTTACACAAACATAAAAAATAATATCTATAAGCTCTTTTCTATCGCAGTATACGAACCTTCATATGAATTTTATTTCAATTAAATTGATAATTATATTATGAATTTATTAATGAGATGGTGTTTTGTCCTCGAAATTCAAATGATAGTAGATATAAGGTAATGAAAATAATAACAAGTTCAGTTCATAATATACCACTTTGGCAAATTGAATGAAATCAGATATCGTTACGAATTGCTTTGAAACTCATGAAATATATTAATTGTCATAACTAAGAATACTCAGTTCATTTATTCATTATTTGGTTAAGTACATGGATATGGTTAGTTTTTGAATACCCAGTTCTAAACCCTACCTGCTCTTTTAGTTGATGTAGGTGTAGCTATCTTTCTATTCTTCTTAACATCATTATTTTTTGGAAACTCTATTTATGATTTATCTCATTTTAGCAAATTCATTCAAGGATTGTTGTATCTAGCTTTACGCTATGAGATTTTATCAAATTAATTCACCATCCAATGAAACTATTCTTGGACGTAGAAAATTCTTATAAGTATGAAGAATAAATGTGAATTTAATATAACTGAATTCCAGTGACAGACGACGGTAGTCCAAGATAAGAATCCTGGAGGCATTGCAATGATGGTATTCCTTGACATTTTAGAAATGTTGTATTCAATTAATTTGTTCATATGTTAAACCAGGTTACGTTAGCAATGATATGACCAAAGAACATACCCAATTTTTTTAAGGACAGTCCACAATTGTTACTGTTGTCATTACTACTACTACTGCAATTAGTAGTAGTAGTAGTAGTAGTAGTAGTAGTAGTAGTAGTAGTAGTAGGACAGTCATCAATTGTTACTGTAGTCATTACTACTACAACTAATAGTAGTACTACTACTACTAGTAGTGGTAGTAGTAGTAGTACTACTACTACTACTACTACTAATAATAATAATAATAATAATAGCAGTAGTGTAGAAACTGATTGCTCCACCATTTAAAGACCACAATTGAATATCGATAATACATCATATATTACAAAATAATTGGCATTCAACGCAAAATTTTCATAGTCATCATGATCACCAAAATGCAACTTATCCAAAACAGGCACAAAAGGTAAAGTTTAGAAGGAAGTGACACATACTAACTGGATTGTTCTCTGCAGTTGCCTTGCATTGAGAATGAACAAAAAAGGGCAATTGCCCTTAAGGGATCGAATCATTATGCGCCACCTTTCACTAGAAGCTCCAGTCATACTTGTAGTATTAATGTTCTTAAATTGCCTGCATACCTAAGGATATTAATTTCTTTACAATCAAGAATTTCTTATTATATTGAGTTATATTATGTGCGTGATGATATTAATTTCTCATGGACTTATAGGTTGAACTTTGCCGTTTGGTTTGTTTCCTGAAGGAAATTAAAAATTCCAGAGTCGTCAGGTTTCTTAATCATATTGATATCTGATTGATATAAATCAATTCATAAGAAACTATTAAAACGCATATTGTTACGTAGGACAGTTTTCAATGTTGTTATACTTCAATTGAACAAAGGAGTATTCAATAATCTCTCTCTCTCTCTCTCTCTCTCTCTCTCTCTCTCTCTCTCTCTCTCTCTCTCTCTCTCTCTCTCTCTCTCTCTCTCTCTCTCTCTCCCTGTACATATATATACATATATATATATATATATATATATATATATATATATATATATATATATGCATACATATATATATACATGTATATATATGTGTGTGCGTTTTTCCGGTCACACTGATCTCTCCCCGTCCAACGGGAAAGGGTAGAGAAGGAGTAGCAATACCTTGTTGAGAGGAGGTTAGATGTACAGTATGTGTGTGTGCATATCTATCTAGATATTTAGCCGTCATTTTTGTCTGATCGCATACACTAGTGTGTGAGTATATATATATATATATATATATATATATATATATATATAAATATATATATATGTATATATATATACTTTATATATATATATATATATATATGTGTGTGTGTGTATATATATATGCATATATATACTTGATATATATATATATATATATATATATATATATATATATATATATATATATATATATAATTATCGATATTCAGAGTTGATTACTAGTAAAATCTTAAATGGATTCTATTCTCAGCATCTAAAATTCATTCCATTTATGAAATAATAATCAATGTAGTCAAACAAAATTGATAAATTTGAGCATTTTTCACTTATGTCTCTACTAAAGCCAACTTCTTCTTTTGTTACGAATAGTTTTTTTTATTATATTTACAAAATTACTTCGTAAAGTAATGCCTACTTAAAAGATAGATGCATACTACAGTATCCACTGACATACATTCTGTTTCTTTATTAAAGTAAACATGTATATAAAGGAATTAAAAAATTCTTACCATAACTACTATTTACATTCGTCTTGATTAATTTACTCAGAAAGTTAATTTGCTTTAATTTGATTTATCTGTTATATTTCTAAGTTCATATCAGCCAGTAGAGTGTTATATTATTATTATTATTATTATTATTATTATTATTATTACAAGTTAAGTTCTAACCGTAGTTGGAAAAGCTAGATGCTATAAGCCTAAGGGCTCCAAATGAGGAAAGAAAACAAGGAAATAAACAACAAGAGAAATTATTACAATCAAAAAAATATTTTAGAAACATTAACAACATTAAATTATATATTTCATATATAAACTATAAAAACTTAAAAAACAAGAGGAAGAGAAATAAAAAAGAGCAGCGTGCAGAGCGTAGGCCTACCCTCAAGCAAGAGAACTCTAATCCAAGACAGTGGAAGATCATGGTGCAGAGGCTATGGCACATATATACAATTTATTTATTACATATCATCCTCATATATGGTAATAATAATCATCCGTCAGTTATATAACGCTTATGTAATCTAACATCTAAATATGGCGGGCCAATTGCCCCATTTCTCATTTCACACTTCATGTCTCCGCTCCCCCCCCCCCCCCCCCCCCCCCCCCCCCGTGCTCCTAACCTGAAACCATATTCTTACAAAGGGAGAATGAGAAGAAAAAGAAAATAAAAGGAGAAGAAAAACTAGTCATGGTCACACAGCAAACACGACGAGCCGTCGTAACGGTAATTGAAATTGCTAGGAGGGCTTCCAAGCCCCTGTTAACTCATGCTAATTGGATGAGAAAAAGAAATTCACTTTCACATGGTGACGTATGTAATATCATTTAAAAACTATTGTATGTATTGTACGTCTTTACATTTGCTCTATTCTTTTTACTAGAGTACACGAGCCGTCAAAAATGTCGGCGAAATACTTAGATAAATATGCGCACACACGCACACGTACCTTCCTCTCCCCAGGGTATGACTATTTAATCTCCTCCCTACCCGAGGGACGGGGAGAGCTTGGATTGACCGTAAAGAAATATATATATATATATATATATATATATATATATATATATATATATATATATATATATATATATCGCCAGACACTTGCTCTTTATTATATAGGGGAGATGCTAGCTATGACTATTATAATGGGTGTTTTTATGAATGTGTGGGATGCAGACAAATGTCACAGCTAATGAAACTATTTTTTTCTAACGAAGACCCTAATTTGATAGATATGACCGTTCCGGCTCGCACTAGAGACCATTCGGTCTTCCATGTTGGGCCAAAGGTATATAGAAGCAAAGATTCCGGATTTCTTCATATTTATAGGTTTAAAGGCAACTCATGAATGGCAGAGGCAAGGGACAGTGACATTGCCCTATCAAACAGGACAATGCCCTAGAGACTGACCATATATACATATGATCAGTGCTCAAGCCCCTCTCCATCCACGTTAGGACCAAGGAAGGCCAGGCAATGGATGCTGATGACTCGGCAGATAGACCTATATGCTACCCCAATCCCCACCCCATTCTTAGCTCACAAGGATGGTGAGGTTGCAGCGACAAAGGAACTAACGGAATTGAGCTGGACTCGAACCCCAGTCTGGCGTTCACCAGTCGGGAACGTTACCACATCCGCCACCAGTAATTTATGTTTGTGTTCCTATTATTGTAATTACAATTCTTTTAACTAGTAAGTATTTGATCCCATTAGTGGCTTTTCAAGTTGGTTTGTTCATTCAATTATTTTTTGTTCAAACCAAATGTGTGTAATAATTATAATGATAATAATATCAACTTATTCATTTCTTTATTATGATAAAAATAATTAAATCAACATGTTTATGAATAGAGTGTCACACTAAATCTGGATGTAATAAATCACTCCGCTAGCCAAACCTACTCTCTAGAGAACAACCTTTCATGAAGCTTCCAGGAAGGCAACCATCCAGTTTTACAAGACAAGGAACGAAAACTCCTTTGGATTTAAGAAACGTTAATTAGCACATTTTTAAAGATTTAAATGTCATTCAGGAATGGCAGAGACAGGGGACAGTGACAATGTCCTAGCTAGCAGATCAAAGCATCTACATCTGCATTTAAATCACTGTCATGCTATGTAAAGATCTTGTTTATCTAATATGTTTAAGTAATTTTCGGGACTTTTAACTAACCATATATTAAAATTGATTGAAAGTCATAGTACTACGAACAGTAAGCTTCAGTACAATTGTACTTGCAAAGGACTTACTTCTACGATAGGAGAGAGAGAGAGAGAGAGAGAGAGAGAGAGAGAGAGAGAGAGAGAGAGAGAGAGAGAGAGAGAGAGTATAATGCAAAAAAAAAACATGCACCCTCCCATCTGAGATTATTATTATTATTATTACTATTATTATTATTATTATTATTATATATTTATATATATATATATATATATATATATATATATATATATATTAATACTAAACTTTATAATCTCAATACAGCTAGCATAAAAACGGCATTACACCTGTGTCTCTGTAGTGTAAAGTCACACGCAGCACACGTGAGCAGAGGAAAAGACGTCAACAAACCAACAACTGATGAAATGCAGACGACATTTCTCCTTAAAAGTTACCTATGTTTCGTTGAAACGCCTTTTAAATAGATGGGAATAAAGGTATTGAAGTTGTTCAAGAATCAAGATATACAAACTGGTGTTATTTAACTTTAAAAATACTATCAATTATGATTATTGACAAAATGGTATTTCAATATCAATGTTAGTCCTTATCATAAACTTCGGAGCCATACAGGTAACCAAGTTATGACGATGTGAAAAAATACTTCCAACGATGTTAATATTAACTTAGATTTTCAATATTTGCAGAGGGACAGTATCAAATTTACATATAGTACTCGCCGCTGCTGGTAGGAAGGACGCTGGTGACTGGTGAACAACAAAAGCACATGCGCTACCGGGGTCTAAGCGATGTCAGGCAGGGCAGCCGATCAGGACCACGGCCTACCCCAAAGCCAAAGCAAAGTCCTTCAAAAAGAAGGCACCCGTGCTTACCCCCATACAAAAATGAGAAGAAAAAAAAACACGTTAATAGAATAGAAGATTAATTTTATTCCGCTAGGCAGGAGAGGACGTGTTTGACCATGAGAAACGTGGCTGATGACAATGCGCAGGGAGGTTGGATTGAGAATTGGGTTTAGCTTCAGAGAGATAGCTCAGGAAAGAGGCATATGGCGTGATTTCATTGAGGTCCTATGCACCCCCGTAGGTGCCACAGGATTAAGTAAGTAAGTATTTCAAATAAGATATTTTTTCTCTTAAAACAGTACGGTATATATCCCTGTTGGAGCCCCTGGGCTTATAGTATCTTACTTTTCCAACAAGGGTTTTAGCTTAGCTAATAATGATAATAATAATAATGATAATAATAATAAAAATAATAATAATGATAATAATAGTAATAATAATAAAAATAATTAAAATAATAATAATAATAATAATAATAATAATAATAATAACAAAGATCATAAAAAGAACAATAATGATAATAAAATGATAATGATAATAATAATAATAACAACAACAACAACAACAACAATAATAATAATAATAATAATAATAATAATAATAATAATAATAATAATAATAATAATAATCATGTTAGAATCCTTAATACCTTGTGAGTTGAGGCCGCCAAAGAAGTAGTTTCTCTTCTACTTTAGTTCATTCTACTGTATCTCATTACTATGAAAGTGATATTCAGTTCTTGTACAAAGATCATATACTGACAGTCTCCCTGAAAAAAAAAATGCTGATTTCCTATTTCTTAATTTTTGTAAGTTGGTGAAATGTCTCATATCTTTTATTAGAATACAATAATTTATAAAACTTTTCCACTTCTTGACACTCCATCATGTCACTAACAATCAAAAATAGCTCTCCGTTTCTCAGGATCACTTGTTCTATTCTGTGCTTACGATAACATCCTTTGCCTCTTTTCAATTTCGTTTTATCAAGCTCTATTATTATTATTATTATTATTATTATTATTATTATTATTATTATTTGCTAAGCTACAACCCTAGTTGGAAAAGTAGGATGCTATATGCCCATGGGTTCCAACCGGTAAAATAGCCCAGTGAGGAAAGGAAAAAAGGAAAAATAAAATACTTCAAGAATAGTAACAAGATAAATATTTCCTATATAAACTATAAAAACAATAACAAAACAAAAGGAAGAGAAATAAGATAGAATAGTATCCCCAAGTGTACCCTCAAACAAGAGAACTCTAACCCAAGACAGTGGAAGACCATGGTACAGAGGTTATGGCACTACCCAAGACTAAAGAACAATAGTTTGATTTTGGATTGTCCTTCTAGAAGAACTGCTTATCATAGCTAAAGAGTCTCTTATACCGTTACCAAGAAGAAAGTGGCCACTGAAGTTTGATACACAGAGAACTCTGAAAACTAGAATGCTTGACAGGTTTGGTGATAAACTAAGACTTTCAATAAATTTCTCTAATAATTTAAGCACAATATTGCCTTTAAGATAGATGACATTGGCAATATTCAAATATACGTGAAATTAGATAAGCTAATCTCCCTACTTATGACTTCATAAAACTCTGGAAACTTGAATACTTTCCAGGTTTGGTGATAAACTACGACTTTCAATAAATTTCTCTAATAATTTTTGTACAATATTGTCTTTAAGATAGATGACATTTGCAATATTCAAATATACGTGAAATTAGATTAGCCAATCTCCCTACTTATGACTTCTTAAGACTCTGAAAAATTGAATACTTCCCATGTTTGATGATAAACCAACTTTCAATCATTTTCTCTATTGATTTTAGTACAATATTTTATTCAAGATAGATGACATTTGCAATATTCAAATATACAGGAAATTAGATTAGCCAATCTCCATACTAATGGCGCCATAACTTTCGGAAACTTTAGGTTAATATTCCTCACGACAGGTAACCTGAAACTGTATTTTCTATCCTTCCGCATCCTCCTCCTTTTCACCAATCATCAGCTTTATAACGCTTTCCTTTGGAAATGATTCTACCATTTACAGATTAAACTCCGTTTCTACCTACCTTTCAGCGGAATCCAGTTGACAGTCTTTTTAATGATATATTGTATATTGCTCTCAATAGTTTATTTGTGAAAGATTTATTCTAACGTTGTTACTGTTCTAAAGATATTTTATTTTAATTATTAATTACGTCTCTGGTAGTTTATTTATTTCCTTATTTCCTTTCCTTACTGGGCTATTTTTCCTGTTGGAGCCCTTTGGCTTATAGCATCCTGCTTTTCCAACTAGGTTTGTAGCTTAGCAAATAATAATAATAATAATGATAATAATAATAATAATACCAAACTGGATATAATATCAATGAATGGGGAAAGACGAACGTTAACTAGCCTCCGTATTTCGAAAGATAATGCCCTTACACTTACGTTACTGAATATTCTTTTAGTATATCCTAATGTTTGAGAATGTGTTTACGCGGGCAACTGAACACAGAGGTGTTTTGTTTGAATGTTCATATGTGGGTATGTGTGTGCTTTTATTTGTGTAGATAAAAGCCTTCGAAAGCACAATTAGCTTACGTAAAATCTTTTGATTTTTGTAAGCAATGCAGTACATTACTGCAAACACGGTAATAAACTTTTACGTTTAAGCAAGTTCAATACAAGACAATGCGCTAATCACATGTGTCATCCACGCACTTTTGTACTTCATGAAAATTCTTGTTATTTTAATCTGATGCTTTCCGTAATGACCATCCCTTCCCCTCTGTTTTATTCCAATTTCTGAATTATTTACTCTTTTTGTAGCCTTTCATCGCTCAAACTCTTCAAAATAACTTATAAATGTACACCCTATATGCTTACTTCGTTGTTTAATGTTACTCTCACATCTGGTCTTGAGGCGTTTTGGTAAAATTGCCTACTGCTTGAAACATCGAATTAGTGACGTAGCAAGCATAAATAGCTACTCGTTCTACAGTAAACTCAACATTAAACTTATGGTGGAGAAGGATTCATTTCGATTCTAAGTACAGAGTCTAGTTTAACAGGAATACGCACGGCATACACTGTACAAAGTTCAAGGTATAGAAAGGGTATAACGCTGGAGCTGAGGTATATATACATGTAAAACACCCCAAGGCTCTAAAATACCCCTCTACATCAGGAGGCAGGGTATTTTTTGTGAAT
Source organism: Palaemon carinicauda (assembly GCF_036898095.1). NCBI lineage: Eukaryota > Metazoa > Arthropoda > Malacostraca > Decapoda > Palaemonidae > Palaemon > Palaemon carinicauda. The sequence continues at coordinate 17,272,434 of NC_090735.1, forward strand.
AATATACCCTCTTTTATACTTTGTCTCAAAATGGGCTTGATAAATTTGTGTGATCATGTCATGAAATGAACTTTTATTCTGTATTAAATCTTCATATTGTTACACTGATAGTGTAATGCACCAAAAAAGTTACTAACAACATATTGGTTTGGAGTTATGGATAGTTTTGAAGCAAGTTCCTACTACAAAATGCAGTACTTGGCAATTTGTATTGTTGCCGTCTCGAGACTCTTCGAGAGCCCGGGAATTTGGCGGGAAATATCAGTGGTGTGTTGACTCTGATGTGCTCTGCAGTGAAGATAAATTGCCGTAAGCTGTAACTTCAAATTATCGTTATCAGGAATATAATATCTACACTGCATTTCAACTGTTAGTAACTGCTGACCAAGGTAAGAACACTAACTGTCCATCTATGCAAGCATCAGTAGTCCCCAATATGTATATATACTGCTAACTCTGACTTGAAAGAAAAACGCCGTTTACCATACGAATAAGCGTATATGTACGTCTCTGTTGCATATCATAACTATGGTGAAAGAACCACAACTATTCTAGAATGACACTTACATTATTTTATCTCGTTTTTACAATGATTCTAAATAGCATATACCTACGTGTAGTGTGGTTTGCACTGAAAAAATGGTTAAAACAGAGACGAAGCCTTTTGACATACTACTCGTCAGTAGACTTTAGTAACGAAATATAAGTACTATTTTAGTTATAATAATTCAATTAATATATATATATACATATATATATATATATATATATATATATATATATATATATAAGGAATTGCTCTTGGTGAATGTATTGCACATACGACATTATGGGGAGGGGAATAGAATCTTACAGGTCAACCTAGGCGCAGCTTTCGCACGGATAGCCGTTATCAATGTGACGTCACTAGGTACGACACCTGAGAGTAGACACGAGTCCTCTCTCTCTCGCCTCGCATTCAGCGTTGCCATTCGTACGATAATTATCGTATATGTACGATTAATTTGGGTCCAGTACGATGTACGATACATATCTTAGGTATCGTACGCTTTTGTACGATAATTTCGAGGTTTCAGAAAAGAGAAAAAAACTGATTTTACATTTGTTTTCCACCAGAATTTTAACAAATTAAAAAAGTTTGACTTGCGGTAGCAGACATTTAAGTATTTATGCATGATATTTTTTCCTTTTCTTTTCTATATATATATATATATATATATATATATATATATATATATATATATATATATACAGTATATATATATATATATATATATATATATATATATAAATATATATATATATATATATATATATATATATATATATATATATATATGTATGTATTTAGGCACACACTAACAAATATTTTCTTTTCACAGTTTTCTGCGTTCGGTTTGCTTTGCAGCTTCTGCCATCACTCTTTAGAGAGAGTGAGGAATATGTTCTAGCTCATTCACAAGAGGTAACCCACTGTTATTAGAATACATAGTATTATTATTGTTGCTATACGGCATTATACATATATGTTGTCATTTTTTGTATATAACATGTCGAAATATACTTTCACCCTAAAAATTATTTCTGCTAGACACCAGAAAAGCAACAAAAACTAGTGATTACCTTACACAGTATTAACTTATATCCCTGCACGCTTCCCTGTTAAAAGGCGTCAATCAATGCATTCACTTAAATAGTATTAATGCATTAAAATATCTTGCTAAAATTATCTTTTCCCAATGTATATATAACTCTGGTCAGTTTACACAGTTTCTGATACTTTCCAGGATATAAAATGTCCAGCTCCCAGTCCTCACCTTTCGAAGAGGAGAATATCAGCTTCACATCAATGGCGGCTGTTTTTTTTTTTTTTTTCAAGGGAAAACTCCAGGTTTACTAATACTTTTGAAAGCATGTTTCAGTCATATTTTTCATTTTCATTGGAATGTCCCAAACCAATTGAAAAAACTTTGTTATTCTTAGAATATTATATATTTCAACATAACTGCAAATTACCCTCTTCTGTTTGTACATGGGCAAAAAAAATTGGCAAGGCATTATAATGAGTCTATATGTGGTTGCTTTTCCTTATGTTATGAATTTAAAATGATGATAATATGTATATAGGTATTATACTGACTTTGTTTTTTGTAAATGAAAACTACTGAGATGGCAATTTGTCTGTCCGTCCGCCCTTTCCCTGTCCGCCCTCAGATCTTGAAAACTACTGAGGCTAGAGGGCTGCAAACTGGTATTATCATCATACAGCCTCCAATCATTAAATATACTAAATTGCAGTCCTCTAGCCTCAGTATATATTATAACTGAGAATGTTTAATCAAGTGACTTTTGGCAACAATATAAACTTACTTCAAAATTATATATATATATATATATATATATATATATATATATATATATATATATATATATATATACCAATATATATATATATATATATATATATATATATATACCAATATATATATATATATATATATATATATATATATATATATACTTTTGATTTTCAAGTGTAATGGAAATAATAAATTGATAAACCAAACTTTTAAAATCATTGACCTTATGATTTTATATACTGTAAGCTATAACTACACCTAATGGTGGAATGGATATTAATTATATAATTATAATTAATATACACGGGTATTTATATCGTATTGAATACCCTGTAAAGGGGTATTTTTTACCTGCGATATACTCCTAAGGAAGGGTATCTCAAGTATATGTTATACCCTTGATATGGGTATATTGTAAAGGGTATATTATAGTTCTTATATACCCCGATAGGGTATGCTATTTTAACCACTAGAAATACCCTTTTTCTACCCCTTTTATACCCTTAATTTTTTAGAGTGTAGACTAGACCAACTCTTTTTTCTCTTACTAAAACGATGGTTAATAACATTACATGATTAGTTCCTTTAACTTAGAAGAGATTGGTTTTAATTCCTTGTCAGGGTACGAGGACTTATTAAGCAAATTTTCCTTTTTGGTGTAATTCATTCCAAAGGTGAAGTAATTTCGATAATGATGGGATATTTGTTGCTTAATATTAGAAAGTATAAAAAGTCATGTGAGGATTATTGATAAGGCTGATACACACACACTTACAAATGCATACACATGAATACGCATATATATATATATATATATATATATATATATATAAATATATATATGTGTGTGTATATACTGTATATTATGCATGAGATAGCATTTGTACACAGATACATATATACGCAAACTCACACTCACACACACACGTTCATACACACACACACACACTTACACACATATGTATATATACAGTTTGTATATATATACATATATATATATATATATATATAACAATGTTTCATAAGACGATACAAAAGAATAAGTCCAAGAAAAACTAATAAAAATAGTGTAGTATACTTGTTATTCAGAATACATTATGGCATTATATAAAAACACTACAAATTATACTTGGAAAAACACTGCCGTTGCAAATTCCCCCACCAGCTCATCTTAACCCCTTGGCACACCATCGACCTACTCCTGGCATTTGACGACATGGCAGAGGAGCCACCATCGGCGTCATGGCTCTATGATCACAGGGAATCCTAGATCATCCTCGGAGCCATCCTTGGGGATTCTCTCGTTCTGTTATCCTTGAGCTCATCCGTTCCACTCTGGTGCTTTACTCGATCCTGCGTCACGCTCAGATAGATTCTAACTCGTCCTTTACAAGTCTCTCTCTCTCTCTCTCTCTCTCTCTCTCTCTCTCTCTCTCTCTCTCTCTCTCTCTCTCTCTCTCTTATTGTTTACTATGACGCTAATGGGTGCAATAAATTTATTAAAAAAAAATCTCTCTCTCTCTCTCTCTCTCTCTCTCTCTCTCTCTCTCTCTCTCTCTCTCTCTCTCTCTCTTTATTGTTTACTTTGTACTAAAATGTCAGACGCAAATGGATGTAATAAATTTATGAAAACAAAATCTCTCACTCTCTCTCTCTCTCTCTCTCTCTCTCTCTCTCTCTCTCGTATTGCTTACAATGTACTCAAATGTCTGACGCTAATGGATGTAATAAATTTATGAAAACAAAATCTCTCTCTCTCTCTCTCTCTCTCTCTCTCTCTCTCTCTCTCTCTCTTTCTCATTGCTTACTATGTACTCAAATGTAAGACGCAAATGGATACAATAGAATTATCAAAATAAAATCTCTCTCTCTCTCTCTCTCTCTCTCTCTCTCTCTCTCTCCTCTCTCTCTCTCTCTCTCTCTCTCTCTCTCTTTTATTGTTTACTTTGTACTAAAATGTCAGACGCAAATGGATGTAATAAATTTATGAAAACAAAATCTCTCTCTCTCTCTCTCTCTCTCTCTCTCTCTCTCTCTCTCTCTCTCTCTCTCTCGTATTGTTTATAATGTACTCAAATGTCTGACGCTAATGGATGTAATAAATTTATGAAAACAAAATCTCTCTCTCTCTCTCTCTCTCTCTCTCTCTCTCTCTCTCTCTCTCTCTTTTATTGCTTACTTTATACGCAAATGTCTGATTCAAACGGGTGCGATAAATTTACTAAAACAAAATCTCTCTCTCTCTCTCTCTCTCTCTCTCTCTCTCTCTCTCTCTCTCTCTCTCTCTCTCTCTCTCGAGATAATCCAGCATCGGATGTAGCATTTTATATTTTCAAGTAAAGGTTGATCATACTATGCTTATGTGTTGCGTCAGTATGTGACTGTCTGAATATGCAGAGATTAAAATGTTTTTTTTCAAGAATAAAATTATATAAACGAATTACGGATGGCACACATCTTATGTGAAATTTGTGTGCCCATAACATTATCTGGCATGCTAGGATTTCCCTTTACTCATCGTTTATCAGTTATCTATTATTACCGAGTTTATCCACCCATAAACGACACACATTGAATTAGTCAAAGACAAGTGACATTGTTCTGCAAATTCAGAATTTTATAAGTTTAAAAGAAACAAATTTAATTTCTAGAAGATTTTGGCTTATAGCATAAACGAACGGATTAGCAAAATACTGTAACGGTTCTTAAGATATTTTATTTTTCCTTGTTTCCTTTCCTCACTGGGGTATTTTCCCTGTTGGGGTCCTTGGGCTTATAGTATCCTGCTTTTCCAACTAGGGTTGCAGCTTAGTAAGTAATAATAACAATAACGATACATGCTTATAAAAAGGACAATCGTTGATTTCATAGTTAACCCAAGCACATTGTCCACTTTTAGAATATTAAAATTAATTTCATTTTCTTAATCCAAGAATGGCTTCTAATCACGAAACTATTACGGTGTGCTTTATGAAGCTAAATTGTTTATAAACAGACATAAATGAGTTATGTGAAACATGTTTCCATTTCACTTTTAGCTATTCTTTAAAGACAAGGATATAATTTAGTATAGCATACTTTCCAGCTTATTTCGATTTTCTATAAACTTTTACAAGAAGTCTCCCAGACGACAAAATTTTCTTCTTCAAAAGTCCCGTATGATCTGAAAAATTCACAAATTCTCCTTTTTTTAAATCTGATAATCACGGTATCTACGTTTAAGTTTGACATTTTAACTTTTTATCGTGTCTTTTTTCCTAATTTTTAAATATATTTCTTGTGTATGCACATTTCCTTATCTACCATGTGCCTCATTTTCCCATCGTAATAATCAACACGACTTTACTGTGCCTGTAATCTCTGGATTTGGCTTTAAGGGGAGTGACTCATACAGTCTACTTAATTAGTCAGAAGCTGACCTTGCATGATCCCCGTAGGTCCCGAGAAAGTTAAATGGCCTCCCACGTTGATATCTGGGAGGATAAATGGACTCACAGCTTGAGATCTGGTTGGGATCTTTTATCCATCAAAAAGTATTGAGGCGCTATATATGTATATTTGTACTACAATATACTCACACACATATATACATATATATATATATATATATATATATATATATATATATATATATATATATATATGTGTGTGTGTGTGTGTGTGTGTGTGTGTGTATTATATTACAAATATACATATCATCGCCTCAATATATATATATATATATATATATATATATATATATATATATATACATATATATATATATATATATATATATATATATATGTATATATATACATATATATACATATACTTATATACATATATATATACATATATATACTTATATATATATATATATATATATATATATGTGTGTGTATATATATATAAGTATATATATATATATATATATATATATATATATATATATACTGCATACTGTATATGCGTGCTCATTTATGTATTACGATAGTTTACACTAACAAACTTGACTTTCCTAGTTTCAAGATTTGAAAGTGTGTATGTTTGTGCTACACAAGCATTGACGTTTTTGTAATGATTAGTAGGTGATGCATTTAAGATTAATTTTCGGTATGATTTTACATAAACACGGCAAATTTTTCTTTGCAGTTTTACATAACCACCGTAAATTTTGGATGCCGAGATGAATTGCCGGGTAATGGTGGATTAGGCTGTACCAGTTTAAGAAGCGGTGGTTAAAAAGACAATACTAAGAGAGATAGATGACATTTGAGTTTGTTGTTCTATTGCTTTTTATCAGATGAAGCAAAATTCCATCAGATAATAAAACAAGAATGAACAAACTGTAGGCTGGTATTACCTAAAATTCACCGTAAAGATTCAGACCAGTTTAGAATGGAGAGTCAGGAAGAGGCTTCTAGAAGTGCGTCGAAGCAAAGCCTAGCCTATATTTCTGCTAGAAGAAGGCTTAAGAGAACAATCTTGACTCGAGTATTTTAAGAAATTTAAGCCTTTAATCCTTTGTTTTCTTTGATATTTGCTTCTTATGCTTGAAAATATAGCTTATCCTGAATTAAGAAACTTACAATACTGTGGCGGAACAATGCACATAATTTACTATGCTCTAGGTATCTTTCATAGTGAATCATTCTATATCTATAATCACAAAACTTGTTTACGTGGCATTTGATAATGGTCACTCAGAGGATTATTATTTCGGTTTATCGTATACGATCATCATTATTCAATGCAATACCCTTATAGGTACTTGTCATTATAAGCTTATTATGATTGAGTAACGAAATACGTTCAAGGATTATGATGTATTGTTTGCGTTTGATAAACATAGTTTTTCTGCTATGATTGACTTGTATTAATCTATAGCAAAACTGACACAGACAGCCAATTAAACCTATATATATATATATGTATATATATATATATATATATATATATATATATATATATATATATATATATATATATGTGTGTGTGTGTGTGTGTGTGTGTATAAATCATCGTCATCATCATCATCACTATCATCATCATCATCAGCCGTTACTAGTCTACTGCAGGATAAAGGCCTCAGATATGTCCTTACACTTGCGTCTGTTTATGGACTTTCTGTGCCAGGCTACACCCGCAAACTTTCGTAGTTCGTCAATCCATTGTCATCTCTTTCTTCCCTTGCTTCTTTTACAATCTCTAAGGACCCATCCTGTTATTCTTAATATCAATCCAGTATCTTCCATTCCCATTAAATACACACATATATGTATATATATATATATATATATATATATATATATATATAGATAGATAGATAGATAGATAGATAGATATACATATATATATATATATATATATATATATATATAATATATATATATACATATGTGTATCTATGTAAACTGTATATGTATATATTCATATATATATATATATATATATATATATATAATTTTATTTATCATTACTTGCTAAGCTACAACCCTAGTTGGAAAAGCAGAATGCTATAAGCCCAGGGGCTCCAACAGGGAAAATAGCCCAGTGAGGAAAGGAAACAAGGAAAAATAAAATATCTTAAGAAGAGTAACATCAAAATAAATATCTCCTATATAAACTATAAAAAACCTTACCAAACCAAGAGGAAGAGAATTAGGATAGAATGTGTGTCTCTGTATACTGTATATATATATATATATATATATATATATATATATATATATATATATATATATATATATATATATATGAGTGTGTTACAATAAAAACGTATTATCATAATATCATAAAATTACTAAACTTTAAAGAGAATACATGCAATAGCCTCCCTAACTTTTATATCTGTATGTATTACTTCAAACTGATGAATAATCTTAAGGACTTTTTTTAAGTCTACTCCCAACAAAATGTCATGGGCTAAGAATCCTCTTAGGCAACAGGAAGTCGTTTGGCGGAAGAAGAAAACTGTATCATTCTAAATCTTGTATCTGATATCATTCAATTATTGCTTGTCTTATAGTTGCAAGGTAACCTTGCGCTTGAAGGAAATTAAGTAGTATTGTATTAATATATTTTTTACATGTATAAAAATTTAGAATTGATGCTATCAGCAAAGATGAAAAGTTTTATTATAAGTATATCTTTATGTCAAAATGTGAGTATCTTAGGATGATATTATCTTTATATATGTATTCCTGGTTATCCCTTGTAAGCTCATTTCCTTCTCTATTTGTATTGTTGAAGCATTAAAGTATTCGTATATGTATGCATGAGTGTAATTATGCATACATGTATATTCATAAGATTAAATGACAAAAAATTCAAACTATTCGGACTAAGTCTTCTAATTCTACTTATCCAACACTCCGTGCCTAAAACATTTTATAAATATCACGAAAACAAAGTAACTTTTAGTGAAGGATCGTTTGATGAAGACCACTACAAAAAAAAAAAAAAAAAATCACGTCACCTCTTGATTCAACTGATAGAAAGAACTTTATCATCATTGAAAGGTGACGGAAGCGTTAAAGTAAGACCCATCTATGACAGCTCAAGCATTGGATAAGCTAGGTGATTAGAAATTAGGATTAATGAAATTTTACAGAAAATATGTTTGTGCATTACTGATGCCATTTTCGTCATATGGTATTGGAGGCTTCAGTTATTTAATTCAGAAAGTAAAAAATAAAAAAAATATATGTACGAATCCCTGCTGTTACGTACTCTTGTGAAAAGTTTCTTTGGTAAACAGAAAAAAAACTGATATTACTCTTTAAGAAAAGTTTTTCTGTGTACGAATCCATGCTGTTACGTACTCTTTAAGAAAAGTTTTTCTGTGCACAAGTCCATGTTGCTACGTATTCTTTAAGATAATAAAATGAATATACAATATAACCAAGTGATGTACACGTTTTATGACCGTGCATACTTATACGTGAGTGACTTTACAAAAGACACGCAGAGAGAGATAAACAAGAAAGGCCAGTAGACTAATTTTGGCAAGCCTATCGCATTCTGTTTATATCAGATTACCATGAATCCAATACAAAATACTGTCAAGTTTATGCGTCTTATTCAAGTTTTAAATCAGTAATAAACAATTCCGATCTTCAGGAATTGTTTAACAGGGTGATTAAAGTAAACTTCATTCTTTATTCCTAATTTCTCGATCATCATGAAACATTTACTTGTCAGAAGTGTAAGATTTTTGACAAACTGATGAGAATATCTCTAAAAGCTCTTGGATTCATCAACTTTTTATACTAGAACTAGGATAATCGACGAATAAAAATATACATAAAAAATTAGCTGTTTACCTCATTCAGCCTCTTTCCGGGTACTGATCGTATGATAAGAATTAGTTTTGGGAATAGTGGCAGTTGAAATATGTTACAAGTCATAAAAAGATGATATCTTAGTGTTTTGTTTACGATAGAAAAAAAATCGTATTCATTCATAACAAATTTTGTGTATCGTGAAAACGATGAGAGATAAAGCTGGTCACATTTTTGTTTCACTAAATGTGATGATGAAAACGTTTTATTTTTTTTTATTACATTTTATGTTTCGGCCTAAGGGGATATTATTGCACTAACCGGAAGTGGAAGGAAATATAGTAAATGGCATTACGTAATACACTTAGAAATAAGAAATATTTATACCTACAGATGGTAACAATATTTCAAAAGTATCTATGAAACCCTAATTTTCAGTGATATCTTAGATATTACAATACGTGAAAAGAAGAACAAGCTAAGATTAATTATAACAAAGGAATCCAAAGTGACATTTAGGAAGTATTCTTAATAGAAGGTTGAATATTGTAAGACATTAATCTTTACCAGAAGATTAAGTGTCACTCTTGTCTCTGGCCCTACATTAAACTTTAATTTCTCCTCTTTAAAGAAAATGAGGGCATAGAATTGAAAGAAAACCACGAAAATATTCTAAAGATTGGAAACAAGTTTCAGTTTTTTCTTGTTATGTAGAAAAGGATTGTTGAGCCAAATCTCTGTAAAAGGGGACCTTGAAGTAATCCTTTC